>NC_045430.1:13604563-13904563 GCF_902635505.1 Sarcophilus harrisii | reverse complement strand
AGAATCTGGTTTTTTAATAGCCATTTTACAGATACATTTTACAGAAAACAAAAATTAAAACAAAAAACTGGAGTATTTCAGACTTGCCCTAAAGTCTCATTGCAAATTAGTGGCAAAATGGGAAATAGATCCAAATCACCACCCCTCTATAAATATTTAAATGGCCAGAATCGAGAGTGTGGACTCTAAGGGCTATTGTATTTGGGAAGAGTCAGGCTCAGTTCCAAAGTGAGTGACTCCCCAAAAAAGTAAGGTAGGTGTGGTCTCACAGCACCTACCTCAGTGACTTAAAAAAGGTGCATGGAGCTCCCAAATTCCCCAGCTCCCCTCCCTGCTCAGCCTTGTTGGGGCTAGTAGGTAGTCTATGGAGCTGCTGGAGCAGAAAGGGAGGGGTGGCCCCAGGCACAGACAATCAACTTGGCGAGCTGTCTTCCTGCACCGGGGGTGATTAAATCTCCAAGGCTTTGGCTTTGGTCTCCGGTCTACCAACAGAAACAAACTGCCGATGAAAGGCCCCTTCACCCCAGGCTGCCGAGGAAATCCCAGACTCTTGGCCTCTCATAGGCTTGAGGCAAATGGCTTCTCTATGAGATCAGGGCATTTGGAATGCTCCAGCAGGGAAAGTGTCGCCCCCGCCCCCAACTTGGCCCTAGACCAGAGCTAGACAAAATCAGACAAGCCATCCGACTTGGTAGATCAAGAGTTTAAGAAACATAGTGGGGGCAATTAAGCGGTACAGTGAATAGAATGTGAACTTAACTGAAATGACTGAAAATGAAGATAATAACAGGACCGACTTTCCAAGGTTGATGTGAAAATCAAATTTAATAATAATTGGAAAGCATTTAGCTTAATGTCTGGCACATAGCACCTACAGAGTGGGTATTTAATAAATGCTTGTTCTCTTCCCCTCAAAGATCATTTTCATCTCAAACTTCAGTCACGCTCACCCCATCCTTTTTAAGTCATCTTTCATCTTTTACATGGATGTCAAAAGACATTTGAATCATGCCATCCTTTCTTATGCTTAAATATTCATCACTTGCTCTGTACTGGCCTAAATTCCAACTCTGCCTGACATTCAAGGCCTCCCACAATCTGACACCATCTACCTTTTGGGCCTTATCTGATGTTTTTCTTTTCCCCTGCACTAGCAGGATGCTCCAGTCATTCTGGACTGATCCCTCCTTCCACCTCCTCCTACTCTAGTCTCTCCAGCCTCCCTACCTTTCTAAGTCATATTCCTTACTAAGAAATTTTACATACAAAAGCAAGGGAGAAAATTAGGGGCAATTCTCCCTCCCTTCTCTTCACCTGTTGCCATACTTTCAAGAGCAAATCAAATCTATCTCCAAGTTCCGAACTCCATCCACTGTACCACACTGCCTCATTAATGAGCCAAAATATGTAAAGCACTTGGTATGCTTATTATTCTTCCAAGAGGCAGACGTAGGGAGGGAGAGCTCTACTAGAGCCCTGCCTTCCATTCTCAAGCTGAGTCAGCCAGCCTAGAGGAAGGGGAGGGGAAATTCTGTCTGGGCAATCGAGCTCTATAGTAAAGAGTTTGGGAACAATTGGAAGGCATAATCTCTGCTCTGAGTCACTGAATTCTCCCCACTGGTTCTAGAGCTTCCATACTTCCCTCTCTCATTTAGCAGACTCTGCCTTGTGTTAGAACCATTTTATGTCTCTTATTCTCTCTCCAAGACCATGAACAGGGCCTGGGTCTTAAAATGGTTGAGCTGGGGGGGGAATTTGCAGTGAGAGTTCAAGGGGCCTTAGAACACAGAAAGTTGGAACACAGAATGTTTTTCCTCATCTGTAAAATGAGTGAGTTCCATTAAATTACTTTCTCCGTTTCCTTCCAGCTCTAAAGTTATAATCCTATTTTCTGGCTAAATGACCCTAGTTACTTAAGCTCTTGAAGCCCATAGCAACTTTCCAAGACAATCCATCGCAGACAGGTTGCTTTGGTAGGAGTATTTTTACCAATCTGGAAAAAAAATTAAAAGTGGAGAAGGCTGGAAAGGTAGGTTGGTGCCAGATTTTGGCGGGCGTTAGAAGCCAAGAAACGAAATTTGAATTTTGATCAGCCCACCATCGGGCTGAAAAATTTTCAGCAAAGGAGGCATCTAGATTTCTGGATACAGATACATGCATGAGGGATGGTTTGGAATGAGAAATTGGGAGAGGTTGTGACAATAGGTTAAGAGGGAAATAAGGAGGGCCTGCCTGGGGGTGGCAAGCAGTGGGAGAGGATAATATGGATGGTGGAATCGCCACAAAAATAGGACAAAAAAATGGCAACAGCTTAGATGGGAGAAGATAGGAAGGTGGAATAGGCAAAACAACCTCAGTTTCAAACACTGGGGAGGAGAGAGAAAATATCTGGGAGTGGGAGGGAGAAGAATCTTGAAATTTTGAACATGTTTGAATTTGAAGTCTTACTGATAATTACTCAGCAAGTGTACATGTCCTGCAAGAAACTGGTGATATGAGTCTTGAGCACAGAAGCAAGGTCAAGTAAGGAACCATAGGTAAAATGCCAGGCAAATGTGAGAGGGTTATTTTTTTTTTTTCCCTATACCTTCTTACATAAGCTATAAATATTTGTGCAATGAGTGGTGATGACTGTCTCGCCTCGGGTTATAAAAAGAAGTCTCCTATAACTAAAGGATAGACAAAACATATTCCTGACCCCGTGCTTCATGTAGAGAGTTTGGAGAAATATACAGCTGCCTGGAAGTAGAAGAAGAAACACTGAATTAGATAGAAGTCCAAAGAACTGCCTACCGTTGCTAGCTCAGCCATCAAACTTTGTGTAAATCTGGGCAAGTCCAGAATTGGAAAAAAGATTCTGCAAGATGACTCCAAACTCTAACAAAGTTTGACTTGGAAATGTGCATGGGATGGGGGAGTCAGAAATCTAGGATTCAATGCCAAGTGCAACTAAGTGATATTGAGATCTAGGATATAATGTAGCATGACTGACTTTGAGACTTGGATTCAAATCCCATCACTGATGTTCCCTACTTCTAGACTTTAAGTCCCTTGACCTCTGGTTCTCAGCTATTATTATTATTATTATTATTATTAAATTACATTATAATTGGAGTTGTTCAATCATATTAAGTTATAGTTATTTTATATTATATATAATATTATATTATTTTTATATTCATTCTTAATTTAAATTTATTTATCTTATATTGTATTTTTTTATATGTGTTCTACATGTTCCTTCTTTGATCCTCAAAATAATCCTAGTAGCATTAATAATAGGAGGTAGTATTATTATCCCCATTTTACAGACGAGGAAACTGAAGTGGAGATAAGACTGACAGCAATATTCAAACTTGGGTCTACCTGACTCCAAACTCATTGCCTCCAAATCAAGGTCACCTGGTGCTATTTGGCTGACTAACCTGAGATTAGACAAACTTAACTTCTGAACTGGTTTTTTGTTTGTTTTCTATGATCCCATGTCTCTTCAAGCTAGCATGAGAGACAAAGCCAAATTCTAGGTAAACTCTATCTGTGGCTTTCATCTGATCCACCCATCCAGTAACCCTACCAGAAAAGGAAATGAGGTTGGTCTGGTATGACCGGTTCTTAGAGGTCACCACTTCCCTTTCTAACTGCTCACAAACTTTAGTGAATTGTTGGATCTGGCCAAGAATCAAAATTAAGTTCATCAAACTCATAGCGTGAAGAATACAATCTCTTCTCATTTTGTAAAACTCAACTTAATTTCTCCATGACTCAGTTTCCTCTTCTGTAAAAAGAGAGGGTTGGCCTATATGATCTCTGAGTTCCCTTTTAGCTCTAGATCTATGAATGAATGATTCTGCTTTGACACTTATAAATGGTGTGACCTTGGGGGGAAATCCCTTTATCTCTCGGATCAATTTCTTTTTCTGAAAATTAAGGAGTTAAATGGCTTCAGAGATCTCTCTCGGCTCTCAATCTATGATCTTTTAATCCTTCCATCTCTGTGATCCTTGCTTCCACCTTATACTGCTGCCTTTCAACAATCTATTTTTTTACACAGTTCCCCTTTTTATTCCTCATTGGAACAAAGAGTTACACTGTTCTATTTTCATTCATTTTGTTCTGTCTTTAGGCTGAACTTTCTGAAATCAGCTCTGACCAAATATAAGGTTTGTATGTTTCAAAACAGCTCTCCCTTCTTTATCTCTCAAAAAATTGAAGGTAACTTGTCATTTCCTCCCAAGGTTCCCATTCCTCCTCTGGTCCACAGTACCTCCTCCTCCCTAGTCACAAACCGGTCCAGCTCCCTTGTTAATTCCTCCATCTTTTGAAGAACAAAATGTTCCGTAAGACCAGTCAGGAATTGTGTGGCTATCTCATTTCTTTCGGACACAGACAATTCTAGCAGATACTCAAACAATGGAAGTTTCCCCTTGCCTCCTTGTCAGATTTGGTATCTGACTTTCTAAGGCAGCATCCATTTCTTGCTTCTGTTTTAGTGTCCCAAGCTAAGCTTAGAATTAGGAGAAATGATGCAGGGCTAAGACTCAAATCCAAGTCTCATGGTCTACTTTAAGGGCTAATTCTCCACCAGGGGAAGCTTCAGTTTAACTACTCTACCCCCAAGTGAATATGCTGTGTTCTGTGACCACTAAAATCACTTCAGTGTCTGAGACTATTATTCTTCCTCACCCAATTATTCTCCCCTGTGCTTTCCACCTTCAGTTTATGGACTGTCTCAGATGAAGTTTTGCTCTGGATCGGTGTTTTGATTTATGCAAGGGAATGCAGGGGCAAATATTCTCTCCACAAATCGAAATCTATAATATGGCTATATTATAATCTCAGAGATTTTATGTTGTGACATCCTCGAAACCTCATAAAGTAAGGTGTTCTTATAATCCCCATTTTACATATTAGGTTAAAAGAGTTAAATGCTTTTCTCAGGGCCACAAAGCTAATAAGTGTCTGAGGTGAGATTGGAACCTGGGTCATAACTCCAAATCCTACTCTGTGCTACCCAGCTGTTTTTAATGTGCATGTCCTTCATAGCCAATCTGTGTAACACATTAGGAAACATTTATTCACTCATTGGGCCAAAAGGCCACAACTCAGACTTTGACAGGGACTAAGGTGTGTGTGTGTGTGTGTGTGTGTGTGTGTGTGTGTGTGTGTATTCATGACACATACACATTCACCACACAAAGATGGACATACATCTATATTTCCGGGTGCAATCAAAGAAGGAAAAAAAACAGACTGGCAAGCTGAAAGAATAGACATAACAAAACTCATTGCTGTTTTTATCAACTGTGCTCCATTTACGTGAGGCATTTCCTTTCCTAGCCATATTCTAGCCATGAGTCACATCCCACTAAGCTTCAGTGATACCTATCAAGGTGCTTTTCCTTCACTGTGTTTTGCTCTCCGGTTTACCTAATTTCTAATTATCCGGGTCCCTTCTCGGATATTGTCTCTAAGGAATTATGTCTTCCGGTAGATAACTGATATCATGGCCAAGGATATTCTTCTCATGTGATACCCGAGGGGTCAGAAGAACAACAACGGTTGAGAATGTGGGAAGATTTTAGAGATCAAGTACTCCAGATCGTTCATTCTTCAATAAGAGGAAGCTGAGATCCAGAGAAGGGAGGGGAATTGTCCAAGAGAATAAGGAGCAGGGCGGTGGTTGCACAAGCTCACATCTTCCACCTCTGGATCCAGGATTCTTTCCATGGTAGCATGGTACCCATCTACTGCTCTATGCTTTGGGAGATCTCTATGGGCAGTTTTCAAAGCCTTCTTGATCACAGCTCCCGGTAAAATTTGCATATGTACACATATGCAGATTTTCAGATTATCCCAAAAGTCTTTATGCAGTTTTAAATTATTAAGGCTTAGCCATTTTAATGATAGTTTAATAACAGCTTAAAAGTTATTAAAGCTTATTACTTTACTAAGACTTTTGGGACCCACATACATACATATATGCGCAGATAACTGATCATTTCTATATCTTAAGCTGTAGTCCATAAATGCAAATCTTACTCTTGGCCACAATCCTCTTAACCAGCTGTTAGCTTCCCAAATCTGCCTTTCTCTTCTGAAGTTCCAGCCTTTTATTCAGTAATATTGAAAAAAGTCTGCACCTTCAGGCTCTATTTCTTATCCTAAACTATATAACTCCTCGAAATGCTTTCTAGGTTCCTGCTCATGGTGTCATTTTTCCATTCCATGAATCACCAAGAGCAAACAGAGGTCATCAGTTTAACTAGTCTTGGGTGACTTTTGGTCACACCTCAGGAAGATATATAACTGCCTATTGTTGTGCTAGGTCAACAAATGGTAGCATCACCCAGGCGTCATCAGACAGTTTTACTTGCCTCTTTTTCTTTGTAATTCTTACTTAACAGTTACTTATAAATGGTTTCTATGGGACCCTCAAGTTTCAACATCTCCACCTTGATGTCCCCACCAAATAACATATACATCTCAAAATCAACATGTCAACATCAACAAAAGTCCTAAACTCACCATCTCTCTCCATTTTCCATTTCTGTGGATGGTAACATTAATTTTCTTTTCTTTTTTTTAATTTTATTTTTATTACAACTTTTTATATACAAAACATATGCATGGGTAATTTTTCAACATTGATCCTTGCAAAAACTTCTATTCCAACTTTTCCCCTCCTTTTCCCCCAATCCCTTCCCCTAGATGGCAGGTAGTCCCATATATGTGTAACATTAATTTTCTAAGCACCCAAGTGCAAAACCTGGGAGTCTTCCTCAACTCTTCATACTTCTCACCTCTCTGCCATATCTAGTCAATGGCTAAGATTTACTTCTCTTCTTAAATCTGTCTACTTCTCTCTCCTAATTTAAGAGGTCCTTATCTGGACTACTGCAAATGTCTTCTAATTAGTCTCCCTTCCTCCAGCCTGCCTTCTCCAATCTATGTCCCACTCTACTACAAAAATGACTTTCGGAGAGAATCCCATTTCTCCACCCACCATTTTGCATGGGAGTCTAGGGACACTACTTGAGACATAGCAGTCTCAGCCAAGAGCTCACAGGTCTGACAGAATCTTCTTTTAAATGACCCAGCACTGCTACTGTCAGCAGGCAGGAGAGTGACAAAAATGACCACTCAAGATTGACCACAGAAATGAATAAATGAATGAAAAGTATTTATTAACAACCAATGTGGGCAAAGTTTTGAATTTTGCCTAAATGTTCCTGAGGGTTTTCATTTAGGGATTTCTTTTTTAAAAGTGACCAGTTCTTTTACTTTGTTCTCTGGTTCCAAGAGCTGTAAGAGGCAGTTTCCTTTCATGATTTCTTAAAATATGATTTCTAGGTACCTTTTTTTTATCATGAGTTTCAGGTAATTCAGTGATTTTTTTAAATAATAGATTTTTATTTTTCCAAATACATGCAAGGATAATTTTCAAGATTCACCTTTGTAAAACCTTGTATTCCAAACCTTTCTCCCTCCCTCCCCTAGATACCAAGCAATCCAATATAGGTAAACTTATGAGATTCCTCTAAACATATTTCTATATTCATCATGCTGCATGAGAAAAAAACAGATCAAAAATGGGAAAAAAAAACATGAGAAAGAAAAAAAAAAGCAAATAACAAAAAGAGAGGAGAAAATATTCTGCTTTAATACACATTCATTCTCCATAGTTCTCTCTCTGAATGCAGATGGGTCTTTCCATCAGAAGCCTATTGGAATTGGCTTGAATCACCTCATTGATGAAAAGAGCCGAGTCCATCACAATTGATCGTCACATAAATTCTTCCATCTCAACTATTAACAAAATCTCGATTTTTCTTACCCTTTTCAAATGCTTGATTGGTTTTTTTGTTTCTTTTAAAGTCCTCTTTCTTTCCGGGATTACAAGCCCAGGAACATTTCATTCTTTCTGATAATCACAGTAGTTTCTCCCTGTCCTTGGGTTATCTGATGATCTTGAGAAGGAAAAGCATGGGACATGGAGGTCACCTAACTGCAGAGGTCAATGAGTTAGACTGGGAGGTATGACTGGAGCCTCCAAAGCCCAGCATCAATGGGGATCCCAACACTTCTGATTGGCTGAGAGCAAGCCAGGGATTGCTGGTGCAGACAAAAAAAAAGTCATCTCATCTGGAACACTGGGGTAAAAGAATTTTATGGTCCAGAGCTGAATAATGGGATTGCTCTGACAGGGAGGGATGGCGTTCTTCTACGGGCAGAAGTCAAACAGGAAAGGAACAGAATGACATAATAGCTTAAGAAACAGACCAAGTCTGGAGACAGATTATTTCTTCATCTTTCACATGAAGCTGCTAACAAAAGTTTCTTGTTTGTTTTTTGTAAACCTCAAAGGACTACTGAAATGTGAGCCATTCTAACAAGCAAGGATCATGGTAGGGGAAATGCTAAACAGGATGGCTTAGAAAGTGCTCAGGCTATCCCATGTGCACTAGGAAAAATGTCAACTCTTGGCAGGAAAGTGCTGTTTTCACGTTTGTCTTTGGGTCACCAGCACCTACACAAGTGACTGGCTCGGGTTGTGGTTTATTTAATGCAGGTTGGATTGGGTAAAATTCTCTTGATTCAATGAGCCTTACTTCTGTGCTTTCCTTTATTCTCTTTTGCCTTGTAAATAAGTGTCTTGGGACAGGTATACTGGTGGTCCGGGATGTGCAGTGGGGGGCAAAAGAAGGAAAGAGGAGAAGGGAGTTGATTATATAGAGATGATGGCAGTACGATGATGGTGGGATGGCAGCAGAATGACAACAAGGTGGAAATGGGATGGTAACTGGATGGAAGTAGGATGGCAATGAGATGGCAACACAACAATGACAAAGTTGATAGGAGATGGTGGCTGGATTAAAGTGGGATGGCAATGGAATCGCAGCAAGATGCAGCAGGATGACAGAGAGAAGGATATTTGGGTCTAAAGCCACATTACAATGGAGCAGAATACTGAGTTGATTCAGGGGCAGGGGACCCAAAGCAGTGGTTTCAGGCTGAAACTCATCATGAAATGAAGGAAGACCTGGTTCAGGGATAATGATTTCCCAAGTCATTTCTCTAGGGAAAAGAACCCATCCTGTCTATCTTCCATCCTCTACTCAAGTAATCTTCCCAGTGCATCACTATAATTTATCACTCCTGTGCCCACCAGTTTAAAAAAAATCTGAGTAAATATACATACATAGACTATTACATACAAATTCACATGTGCACACATATAATAGAATTTTACATATATACATGTAAATATATTTTAAATCTATAAGTCAGATCTGATTAATTCAAATAACAACCCTCTCAAATGACTGCATATATTTGAATTTGTACTCTTCAAGGTTATAACTAAGCAAACTATGGTAATTGGTTCCAGCCCAGTGGAAATATGCAGCATGAATTTAAATAATGAAGCTACTTCAGGAGGATTCACTGATCATACTTATCAGGAACTAGCTGTATGTATAGTTATAAATTATATCCATGTCATATAAAGTGTGCATTATAAAAACACACACAAAATAAGTTCAAAGGAATAAAAGCATCATTAAACAATATTTGAAAGCATTTTGAATTAAATTAAAGTAGATTTAAGTAACAATACAAAAAGCCTTTTTCCTCTCAGAAAAGAGTAATATGTTAATAATATTGTTAGTGAGAAAAGTAGGAGTGAATGTGTTTGCTTATTTTTGAAAAGCTTGATTTAATTCTTTGTGAGATAACAATTTGAAGGTCCGGTTATGAGTTCAGTTTGGATTGTTTGTTGCTAGTTTTTTTTTGTTTTGTTTTGTTTTGTTTTTTGTTTGTTAGTTTTACTGACTGTCATGGCTAAAAACTGCCAAAGCTACCGAGATCCAAATAAAAGGAGTGCATCATTGACTATGCTTATTAAATCATGATAATCATTTTCCAATCCAATCCACCAATTATGCAAAGGTTTTGGTTGAAATCCAGCTATTAAATTTCCATCTCCTTCCTCTAATACATATGTGGGGAAGAGGGAGGTTGGGGAAAGATGGCCCCTGGAAGTCAGGCCCTGGGTCTGGAGGGCAGCTTTTCTAAGGAGAAAAAAAAAAGGGTGCTAGTGCAGCGGGGATGGCAAGATGCCCTGATTTCCTTCTTTATTGCTTCCCTGCTCTCTGATGGACTGAGGCTGAGTTACAGATCTGAGAGTTCTGCACCTGAATGCCAAGCCCACTAGCAATGGTTTCTCACCTCATGCTGCCTGCTTCAGGCTCTGGGGTTTTGCTCACATCAGCCCTTCCCCATCTGGTATAGCCTTTCTTGTTCTCCAGGTGGACCAGGAGGGGAAGAGCAACAGTATTGGTCTCAGCCTGGGGACAAATGATCCGGGCTGCTGCTGCTATAACAGAGACTTGGGAAGGAGGACAGGAGCATGGAAGGCCAGAAGGCATGATAACTCCTGCCCACCTCCTCACCTGCTGCCGGCTTGTCCATCTGCCAGCAGTTAACAATCCAGGCAAAGTAGGCCCCATGCCCAAGCAGGAGGAGATCTGAGGAAGGTAGCAGCTGCAAGAGTGGAGCAGCTGTGCCGCTTCCCTCAGCCCTAATAGTTTCTTGGACATAAAGGCACAAGTAGATTGGATCACCTTGCACTCTCTCTGGGTTGCAACGCTACATTTTGGAGACACAACCTAGAGAATGAAGTATCCGTGCCCAAATGCAGTATCCCAGGCCCTCCATGGGGTGAATCCAACCCAGAGATGCTGATAAATTTTAACAACCAGCTTTCAAGGGAAGGGGGGGGGTGGGAAGGACCTATGATAAATTCTTCATTTTAATGGGCATTATTGACATTTTCTCCATCACTTTCTTAAGTCTAGATAATAACCAAAACCATGAGCCAATCCTTAATTTGCAGCATTTGCTGATTTCCAAGATGTCAGTGCTCACTCTGGTCATGGCTCCACACCCTTGGTCCAATCCAACCATCCAGTTTTTTATAACCCTATTCGCCTTCACACGCTTTTTGCTGCAGCAAGATTGTAAACTCCTTGAAATCAGAACTGAAAGTCATTTTTGCCTTTGGAGCCTGGCCCTTAGCATGATCCCTGGCAGATGGGCCCTAAATTAGGACTTATTGACAGCCTACCCTCATACCCTACTGTCATCCTATTCCAAGCCTCTTTTCAAAGAGCGCTCCATCCCTGGAGCTTAAATCCTCAATCTCCAACTCTTCAAGTCCTTTTCTTCCTCTAACTGCCAACTCAGCTGTCTTCCCTGATACCATCTGCAGCTGAAACCAATAGCTGAATGAGTTTTCTCCCCTTTCGATTTTCCTCCAGCATTTCGTTTTATTTTGCTTTAATTTAATTTTCTCTAGCTTTCCCATTCCTTGTCATGGGAGAAAAGAAAGAAAATGACTTCTTCTAATGAATATACCTGAGAAAACAAAATAAATTATGATGGAAATCAAGTCCAAAAATACATTTGTCTCGTTCGACACGTCGGGTCCATCTGCTCTCCATCAGGAAGTACTTTGTCACCAGGCTTGATGGTTGCATGGATGAGTGCGAGATTGTACTCGTATCCTTCTTCATCGGTTCATATAAGTCTTCTTACAAAGCTCTCAAGTTCCCGTCCTCATTACGATTTACAGCAGACTTCCTGCTTTACCTTGCACACCCTTCTCATCCTCCCAGGGCAACCATCACTGGCTGAGCTTATTAAATCATGATTCTCATTTCTCAGTCTCATCCACCAATTATGACAATTACCCTGAGGACAAAGACTGGGCATTATCTTCTAATACCCAAGTCCAAGATCTGACACATAGGAAGGGCTCAATAAATACCTGTCAAGTATAAGTTCCAGACAGTTTCATTTTTGTCTTCCGGTCTCCAGCTCCTAGAAAGAGGATCTGTCTGCCTGCATGTTTGATTTCCTTCTCAGGTTAATTTTACCTTATTTCTAAGTCCTATTCTTCTTGTGCAGCAAAATAAACTGCATGGATATGTATACATATATTGTATTTAACATATACTTTAACATATTTAACATGCATTGGTCTACCTGCCATCTGGGGGAGGGAAGAAGAGGATAAATTGGAACAGAAGGTTTGCAAGGGTCAATGCTGAAAAATTACCCATGCATTGCATATATCTTATAAATAAAAAAATAATTAATTAATTTTTTTAAAAGAAAGAAAGAGGGACAGTGAGAGCCAGATCTGGCTTCAAATCCTATCTTTGACATATACTGAATCTGTGACTCCAGACAAGCCCCCTAATCTTGAGGTCATCGAAAACTATACAATTCAGAAAAGATGCCCACCTGCTTTGTGAAGGGATTTTCCTCACCTGAGAGTTTTCCTCATCAGTAAAAGCACAGATCCAATCCTTGTTCCCTAACTTATGCTGACAACCTGGCATACAGTTGGCATTTAATAAAGGGGTAGCTAGATGGCTTAGTGGATAGAGCATCAGTCCCAAAGTCAGGAAGACTTGAGTTCAAATCTGATCTCAGATACTTAACAGTTCCTGGCTGTATGATCCCGGGCAAGTCACTTAACCCCAATTGCTTCAGCAAAAACAATAATAATAATAAAGATTGATTGAGTTGAATTAGAAAGTTAAAGTTCTCTATAGGATCTATGGTGAACAGTGAAATTGTTTGAAATCAGATTAATGTGGATCATTAAGCTCTGGACCTGGTCTCCCCTATCTCTGTTCAGGAGACCCTACAGGTCATGCTCATTACCCACCCTACACCTCTTTCTTTTACCTAGTGCTATTTTTCCTCCACCCCCTTAGAAAAAACCAACCAGTTGACCCTAAGGAGATCACTGAAAATCATTTCTGGTCTAAGCAGAAGGAGCAGAATCACTCTGAGGGAGTAATTTCAAGTCAGTCCTTGCCCCCTCTCTCTGCCTCTATTTCCTTATCTGTTAAAAAAAAAAAAAAAAAAGGAGGGGTAGACCTTTAAATCATAAGTTTGGAGTAAAAATGGTCCTTAGAGGACGAAGGGTCCTTTGTCAGAAACAAAGGTTCATAGAGGGGAAGGGACTTAACCAATATTTGGTAGTGAATTAGTAGCAGAATTGAGATTAGAACCCAAGGCTTTGGACTTCCAGACCATTTTTTTTTTTTTTTTTTTTTGCTATATATCCTCTTTAAGGAAAGAAGGAAAGAGTTAAGAGTTACAGACTTTACTTCCCCATTCCCACCTCTCCACCGGTTCCTCCCTGCCACTACCAGCACGCTGCACATAATAGATACTTAACAAATGCGTGGAGACACACCTGGAGAGGGGAAAACTGGTTCTGGTTTGGCTCTGGATTCCTTGTGTGACCTTAAACAACTTGGATTTTTCTCTACATCTAGTTGCCAAGAACACTGGGACTTTGGGATCGAAGAGGAGAAACTTCTACGGATCCTTAACCATGGAAACTGGCCTGGCCCCACCTCTCCAGGAGGGAGGGATTCCCAAGCACCCAACCTGGTCCTGCTGTGCCCTCTCCTGGCTATGGGGAAAGAAGGTGCTCACAACTGATTCAATCTCTCTCTCAGGCAAAGCACCAGCTTCATAAGACAGAAGCTGACCACTTGCTTAGTAGGTCTTTCTGTGGGCCTCAATGAGATCGCCTGTAAGTGCAGGAATAATCTTTAAGCTCTCTCCTACCTCTGATGTGGCCTAGGATGTGCCTCCCAGCTCTGACATCCCCTGTTCTAAACTCCCTCCCAGCTCTGTTCAAAGCCTCCTCCCAACGCTGACATCCTGTGTTCTAAGGCCCTTCCCAGCCCTGAAATCCCTTGTTCTGAGCCTCTTCCCAGTTCTAACATCCCCTGTTCTAAGCTCCCTTCCAGCCCTGACATCCCCTGTTCTAAACCCCCTCCCAGTTCTGACATCCCCTGTTCTAAGCTCCCTCCCAGCTCTGACATCCCCTGTTCTAAGCCCCCTCCCAGCCCTGACATCCCCTGTTCTAGGCTCCCTCCCACCTCTGACACCCCTTGTTCAAAACTCCCTCCCAGCTCTGAAATTCCTTGTTCTAAGCTTACTTCTATGTCAGGATCCTGTGAACTTAGGATTCCATGGGATAATCTGTGCTCGGCCCTCTGAGTAATAAAAAGGAGGGGAGTAGATTCAGCTTTCCACATCTCTCTAAAGCATTCAGTGGGAAAGAAACTGGATTAAAGGGCAGAGGACCTGGGTGAGAATCCTTACCTTCTGTTACTCTGGTTCAATTTGGAATGATGGGAGCGTCCTAAGCCTGTGGTTTCATTTGCCATCAATGGAGAGGGAAGCCTATTTTGCCATTTCTGTCCTTACACAGCTGCCTGGGACACCAGAGGCAAGTGACTTATCCAGGCTCACTCAGCCAGGATGTTATCATTCCAAGATAAGCCCAAGCCTTTCAGTCTCCAAAGCCAGCTGTCTGACCGCTATAATGAGCTATTTCTCCCTCTTCTAGCCAGAATGGATGGTTCCCATTCTAATTACTCTCATCCCTATTGTCCTATGAGAAAAACCTCCCAAATAAGAATAACTCCTTAATGTTACCCCTGAGGGTTTGCAAACATTCCCCCTCCATCAAAGCCAACAAAGTGAGTCCATAGGTGATGTCATCTCCATTTCACAGAAGGAAAACTGAGATACTGAGATTAAATGAATTGTCCATGATCAGAAGTATCTGAGGTAGAATAATAATGCAAGTCTCTCCATTCTAGGTTCAATGCTAGAATAACAATCATAATTTTTAAAATAATAACTAGCATTTCTATAGTGCCTTAAGATTATAAAGACTTTAGATATGTTTACTCGTTGCCTCATCACATCAACTCTATCAGAGACACAGAAACACAGAGAGAAAATAAGACCAAGACAGAGACAGAGACAGAGAAAAGGAGAGAGAGACAAAGACAGTGACAGATAGAGACAGAGAGAAAAGGAGAGACACAGATAGAGAGGCACAGAGAAAGAGAGACATAGAAACAGAGAGATGAGAGGGTGACAGAGAAATGTTATTATCATCCCAATTTTTGAGATCAGAAGAAATTACATGATTTCCTCAGGGTCACATAGCTGGGAAAGTATCCAGGAAGAATTTGAATTCAGCCCTTCCTAACTTAGTCCATTTCCCTCTCCCCCATCACATGTAACTATATATAACTGAAGATAACAAACTAACTAGATAGATGGATGGATGAATAGACAGTTGGGTAATGGAATAGATTAGATAGATGGATGGATAGATAGATAGATAGATGGATGGATAGATAGATAGATAGATGCATGGATGGATGGATGGATAGATAGATAGATAGATAGATAGATAGATAGATAGATGCATGCATGGATGGATGGATGGATGGATGGATGAATGGATAGATGGATGGATAGATAGATGAATGGATGGATGGATGGATGGATAGATAGATGGATAGATGGATGATGGATGGATGGATAGATAGATGGATGGATGGATAGATGGATAGAGGAACAGATAGATTGGTAGACAAATAGTGGAATGGGTAGACTGATGAATAGATAGAGTGAGTGGATAGATAGATAGATGGGTTGGTTGGGGGAGTGATTTGTGGCTATTACTGAAGAATCTTCAATGTCCTTGTCACTTGTATGTTGTAGGCTAAGTCACTTTAATTCTCTGGGGGTCCAGTGCCTCATTGGATGTGGGGGTGGGATGTAACAGGAAACTCAAGACATCACAGGAATTAGAGGAGTGATTTAGCATCCTTTATTTTATAATAGAGCAAAATTCAAGTTAGAGAGGTAGCTATTTGCCCAGAGACTTTCAGCAAATTATCAGCAAAGGCAATATTAGCAACCAAGACTTAGAACCCCAGATTCAAGGTTCCTTCCCCCATATGACAGTTTTCTCTCTTAGCTAACAGACTCTGGGAATTTGTGTCTCTTCTCTCCATGAAGCAATCAGGGTCATTCCACTGGGGCTCTGCTTAGGTCAGGCTAACAGAGAACTTTTCTGACTTTCCTCCCTCCCTTCTCTGAGGTAGGGTGAGGTAGGGTGACCACTTGTCCCGTATATTCGTATAAGTATTTCTTTTCAGATATGGGTCAGACTAGATCAGGAGTTCTTAATCTGGGGTCTGTGAACTTGTGTGTAAAATTTTCCATAGCTATTTCAGGATAACTGATTTCCTTGGTAACCCTATGTATTTTATTTGATGCATTTAGAACATGAGAAGGGGTCCAGAGGCTTCATCAGATGCCAAAGGGATTAAAAATATTTATATTAAAATTATTTATATTTATTATATATTATATCTAATATTTATATTAAAAATATTTGACTTAACACTCTTTGATTCAGCAATATCACTACTGCATCTGTATCCCAAAGAGATCATAAAAGGGGGGGAAAGGGGAAAGGACCCATATGTACAAAAATGGTTATAGCAGCTACCTTTTTTGATACTAAAGAAGTAGAAACTGAAGAAATGATCATCAACAATCGGTGATGGCCGGACAAGTTGTTGTATATGAATGTAATGGAATACTATTATGCTATAAGAAATGATGAGCAGGATGATTTCATAAAATCCTGGAAAGACTTACATGAACTGATGCTAAATGAAGTGAGAAGAACTAAGAGAACATTGTACATAGTAACAGAAAAACTGTGGATGGTCTACTATGATGGACTTAGTTCTTCTCAACAATAAAGTGACCTAAGACAATTCCAATAGACTTGGGAGAGAAAATGTCATCAATTCAAAAAGAAACCAATCAAGAAACAAGAGACTACAGGTTAGGAATAGTCTTCAAAAGAATTGAAGCTCTAAATGAACACAGGAAAAAATGTTCTGAATCACTATTAGAGAGAATGCAGCTAGAAGCATACTATTTTCACTTTTTGGTTTTTCTTCTTTTTTTTCTCGTGGTTTTTCCTTTTTATTCTCAGTCTTCTTTCACACATGACTAACATGGAAATGTGTTTAACATGATTGTACATGTAAAACCTATATCAGATTGCTTGCTGTCTTAGGGAAAGAGAAGGGAAAGGGGAAAAGGGGAAAAAATTGGATCTCAAAAATCTTAAAGATTTTTGTAATTTTGATGAATGTTGAAAATTATCTTTACATGTAAATGGAAAAAATGAAATACTATTATGTAAAAAAAAAATTAAAGAATATCTGTTCAGAAAGGTCTGGAGAGATTTACATGAACTGATGCTAAGTGAAGTGAGGAGAACCAAGAGAACATTGTACATAGTAATAAGATTATATGATGATCAATTCTCATGGACAAGGCTCTTGTCAACAATGAGATGATTTAGGCCAATTCCAATAGGCTTGGGATGGAGAGAGCCATCTGCATCCAGAGAGAGAACTCTGGGGACTAAATGTGGATCAGACATAGTTTTTTTCCTCAAGAAAGGAAAAAAAATTCCCCTTTTGATCTGATTTTTCTTGTGCAGCATGATAAATATGGAAATATGTTTAGAAGAATTGAACATGTTTAACCTATATTGGATTATTTGCTGTTTAGAGGAGAAGGGAAGTGGGGAGGGAGAAAAATTTGGAACAAAGGTTTGGCAAGAATGAATGTTGAAAACTATCTTTGCATGTATTTTGAAAATAAAAAGCTATTATTTAAAAAAAAAAAAAGAATATCCGGCCTATATAGCCACTGAAGTCCCATCCTGTTCTGAAGTTCTGTGAAGAATTCTGAATGTCATCGGTGAGACCCATGCTTCAAGTAAGAAAAGGAGGCAAGAAAATAAAATTTTATTAATTGAAAAAAAATTAATTTAAGAAAATACTATAAGGCTGAGGAAAATGAAGTCCAAAGAGTGACTTAAAGTGAAATCTAGGATTCTATAAGACTGTAAAAATAGGAGCCTTAAATGTGAGAATGAAAGGTTAAAACTTTATGCTGTTGCTAATGGGGATCATCACAGGTTTTTTAAGAAAGGAGTGGCTCTGCTTTAGAAAGATTGATTAGTTCATGTGAATAAGACGACCAGGACATCAATGGGGATGGAAGCTGGCAGACAACTGGTACCATCTGCACTATCAGAGTAACAAGGGCCTTCCTGTCAAGTTTTAGCTTTGTTTGGGGACCCCCACATTTCTCTCTCCCCATTTCATGTGACATCCTGAAAAAAAAAAAAAAGAAGAAGAAAAAAAAAACCCAAACTGATGTGAAATTATGGACATCATAGGGATGCTGGCAACCAATGGGAACTTGGGTCAGATGGAGGTAATAGAACCTTTATCATCACAGGATCTACACCTCAAAGACCATGTGACACTGCACCTTTACTTTACAAAGGAGGAAACACAGAGAAACTAGAGAGGAGACTGCCTCTCCAACTGCCAACTGCCAAAGACACATCCTGGATTTTCCCTGGACATTGTTGGGGAAGCACAATGAGAAGAGCTATGCTGTCTCAGGATACAAGGGGAAGTAACATGATATAAATTGAAACAATACTAGTTTTGCCATCAGAAGACTTGGATTCAAATCCTTTCTTTGGCACTTACTACTTTTGTGACCCTTAATCTCTCTGTGCCTCTTTATCTGTTAAATTGAAGTGTTGAACTGGTTGACACCTAAAATAATCTCTGGCTCTAATTTAAGGATCTCTGTTTTAATTCAGAGGTGATCCATCCTAATCCAAGCCTAAACAAGAGTCCTTTACCCAGCATCCTTGAAAAATGATCATTACTTGAATACAGCTAGTGATAGGGAACTTTCTTCCTCTTGAAGTAGACTCTTCTAGCCCCTGATAAATCAAGTCATTAGGAAGTTTCGCAGAATCTCAGAGCTGACAAGAACCCCAATCTGTACTTGAATAAGAGTTTCTTCCTTGTCGTCCCCATGAAAATATCAAGGACAGAAACGACGAGCCAACCTATATCAAAATAATCCCACCAATATTCTGCATGGTAGCAAAGAATGGGAAATAAAATGGGACCCATCATTTGGGAAATGGTTAAAAACTATGGGTGGTATGTAAATGCCAGTTGATATTATTGTAGCTAGAAATAGTAAATACAAGATATTCAGAAAAACTGGAGCAGATGATTGTTCACTCATTTCAGTTATGTCTAACTCTTTGTGACCTCATTTGGCATTTTCTTGGCAGGGATAATGTAATAGTTTTCCATTTTCTTCTTCAGCTCGTTTTACACATGAGGAAATTGAGGCAAACAAGGTTAAATGACTTGTCACACAGTTAGTAAATATCTGAAGTCAGATTTGAACTCAGGAAGCCTCATCTTCCAATTTAAAATGTTCCAATGCTAGAGAGCCCGTTTGCTCCAGGGGCAGGATGATCCACCTTGGACAGTTCTATTGCTGTTCAAGTTTTTCCTCAGTGGGAGCTGATAGCTCTACTTTGCAACTGGCATCTGGGACTTCTAGACTCAGAGTTTTCCTTGAAGGAGTTCACAGACTAAACAGAGACAAAAGACTTCTAGCCATGACCGAGAACAGCACCAGACAATAGAGAATTCTACCCATGACCGCATGCCCCAGGAAACTCCCAAAATGAGACATAAAGCAACCAATCAAGAAATAAGTGACTACAGGTTAGGAATAATCTTCAAAAGAATTGAAACCCTAAGTGAACACAAGAAAAAATGTTCTGAATCACTATTAGTAAGACATGCAAATTAAAACAACCATGAAGTTTCTTATTACTCCACACAAACTAGCAAAGAGATTCAACTATACGAAGGGCAGCTGGGTGGTGTAGTGGATAGAGCACCAGCCCTGAAATCAGGAAGACCTTAGTTCAAATCTGGTCTCAGACACTTAATACTGCCTAGCTGTGTGACCTTGGGCAAGTCACTTAACCCCAATTACTTCAGAAAAAAAAAAAAAAGATATTCAAACATAAGATGAAACTTGTCCATCTTGGAGGGGTATGGGAAGACAGGCGTGCTGATACATTGTTAGTGGAGCAACAAAGTGGTCTAATCACTGTGGGTATCAATTTGGAATAAAGGAAATAAAGAGACTAAATTGTCCCTACTTTTTAATCTGGTGGTCAGTGTAGGCATATGATATTCTAAGGATATCAAGGCAGAAATGAAGAGCAAATCTATATCAAAATAAGCACAGCAACATTCTGTGCGGTAACCAAAAAGGAGAAACAAAATGGGTGCCCATCAATTAGGGGACGACTGAAAACCATGGGTCGCATGTAAATGTCATTTCTTATTATTATAATTAGAAACAGCAAATACAAGAAATTCCTACAAAAATGAGAAGATTGTTGTTGTTCAGTCGTGTCCCTCTTAGTGACCCCAATTAGAATTTTCTTCACAGAAGTAATGAAGTGGTTTGACATTTCTTTCTCCAGTTTATTTAACAAATGAGGAAACTAGGGTGAACAAGGTTAAATAATTTGTCCAGGGTCACGCAATTATTAAATGTCCAAGGTCAGACTTGAACTCAAGAAGACTCACTTTCCTAATTCCAGATTCAGCTCTCTAGCCATTGTGCTACCTAGCTTCCTTGTCAGAAGAGTAATTTGAACTAATGAAGAGCAAAACCTTTATGTGCTAAGAAGGGCCCAAGTGGATACAGCACTAAAGGATAGAGCACTGGGCCTGGAGTCATACAAATCTAGTTCAAATATAACCTACTAGCTCTGCGGTCCTGGGCAGGTCATTTTAACTTCCGTCTGCCTCAGTTTCTTCATTTGTAAAACGGGGAGGATAATGATAAGACCTCCTCTCAGGGTTGTTATAAGAATCAGATGAGACTGTAAGGCACTCAGCACAGTTCCTGGCATATGGAGACACTTCAACGCTTATTCCCTCCCAGTGTACACAGGGAAGACAACATTCCAAGCTGCCAGATCACTGTAAGGAAAGCTAACCCCAGGATGTTAGCAGCAAAAGTTTGGGAGACTGAATTATGAGACAAACCTCTTTCCTTCATGGCTCAGAGAAAAGGCTGACAACTGTGTCAGACACTGATACTAGCTGTTGTTGCTGGATTGTTTCTCCTTATCAGAAGGAGCGATTCACTGTCGGGGTGCTAACTTCCCAGAAATGACTGTGATATAAAGACAAAAGGCAGCAATAAAGCAATTTTTGGTGAGATGCAAGCAAAGCCTCCTTGATAGCCACTTTTGATAACAACTGCATACACACCTCACTCCCCCTCCAAATCCCAGCGGGGACCTGACCATCCATAATACACATCATAGTCTCTGATTATAGGAACCCAGGTTTCAAGCTGAGAGGGATCTCAGAATCATTTGATCTAACTACACTGAGGGACTCCCTCTCTTGTAAAGTGAATCATTCTAACTCCTGATAGTTTAAATTGTTAGAAAGTCTTCACGGAATATCAGAGCAAAAAAGGAATCAAAGGTCATCTTATTTATTTTACAGATAGGGAAACTGAGTCTCAGAGAAGTCAAACTAAGAGGAATGGACAGATCTACAATTCAAACCTAGGGTTTGACTCCAAATTCTATACTCTTTCCTCTATACTGAATGGATTCTGTTCTTCTTACTCTTCCACATATGGGGCATCTCTTCCCTTCTCTGTCTCTTTCCCATCTGTGACTGTAACAATCTGGGAACTGACAGTGCCCAAAGCCTCGAATCATCTCCTCTTCTTCTTTCCTCTATGTCATATGTTCAATGTCTGACTCTTCATTATCGTCTCCAGGGTTTCTTGGCAAAAATACTGGAGTGTTTGCCATTTCTTTCTCCAGTTCATTTTACAGATGAGGAAATTGAGGCAAACAAGGTGAAGTGACTTGCCCAGAGTCACACAGCTAGTAAGTATATAATGCCAGATTTGAACTCATGGGAGCAGCTAGATGGCACAGTGGATAGAGCGCCCACCCTGAAGTTAAGAGGACCTCAGTTCAAATTTGGACCTCAGACACTTAATACTTCCTAGCTCTGTGCTCTTGGGCAAGTCACTTAATCCTAATTGCCTCAGGGGGGGAAAAACAGATTTGAACTCATGCAGATAAATCTTCTTGATTCCAGGCCAGGCAGTCCCTACACAGTGGTGTTTTCCAACTGCCTTGCTTATATCTTATTTTGCCCTCTATGTCTTAAATATCTTATGTCTTAAAA
Organism: Sarcophilus harrisii; assembly: GCF_902635505.1. NCBI lineage: Eukaryota > Metazoa > Chordata > Mammalia > Dasyuromorphia > Dasyuridae > Sarcophilus > Sarcophilus harrisii. The sequence continues at coordinate 13,882,496 of NC_045430.1, read as the reverse complement.
TCACTAATTTCTTTCAAGAATCAACTCCAGCACTACATGATACTTTTCTTGGTTAACCTCAGCTGATAGTGTAGATACCCCAAATCATCTTGTCTCTATTTTACATGCATCTATCTATTGATTGGTTAATTAATCTATATCTATTAGTTGTTTGATCCGTTTGCCTACCTACTGATCTACTGATCTTTCTACCTATCCCAACTCTTTATAGGGAGGAAAGCAATTCCCAGAGTAGGAAAGTAACTTGCCCAAGGTCACATATCAGAGTGACAGACATGAAAATAGTTCCTGATTCTTCATCCGAAATGACAGATACCATCAAGGTGAGGAAGAGAAACTATAATTGGAAAATCTGTCTTCAACTCAGGTCAGACAAACATATATAAGCAAACATTACGTGTCAGGTATAATGTACCAGGTAATAGTGACACAAGATCAAAAATGAAACCATTGTGTTGGAGAACAGAACATATGTCCGGGGAAATAATACCAAGTCCATTTAAGGAGAGAAATAAAGACACAGAAAGAGAAACAAAGAAACAGACGGAAAAAAAAGAGTGGAGGGAAAAGAAAGATAGACAAGAACACAGAAAGAGAAACAAAGAGAGAGAAACAAAGAAACAGACGGAGAAAAGGAGTGGAGGGAAAAGAAAGAGAGAAATACAAAGAAAGAAACACAGATCAAGAAAAAGACAGATAGTGAGAGAGAGGGAGAGAGAGAAAGAAAGGAGGGAGGAAGGAGAAGGGGAAAAGATAGAGGGAGAGACAGAAGAGAGAGAGTAGAGAGAAAGATGAGAGAGAGACAGACAGAGAGAGAGGGTAAGGAGAGAGGGAAGGAGGAAGGGAGGGAAGGAGGGAGAGAGAGAACTCCTAGGAGAATCCATTCTAGGCTAGGAGGATACCTTATGTCATTATGCAAACGCCTGGAGGCCAGAGATGGAATGTTGAGTTCTGGGACTAGTAAGCAAGCCAGTTTGGCTGGAATGTAAATTGCCTAAGGGGGAAAGTGTGAAATAAGACTAGAAAGGTGGGTTAGAGGCAAACTGAAGGACTTGCTGAGGGTTTTATTTTTTTAATTCAAGAAATACAAGGAAATCACTGAACACTTCTAGAGCAGCTAGGAGGCGCTGCAAGTGGATAAAGATTCAGATGAATCTTCCCGAGTTCAAATCTGCCTTCAGAAACCTCCTAGTTGTGTGATCTTGAATAAGTCAATTACTGTCTGCCTCAGTTTCCTCAGCTGTAAGATGAGCTGGAGAAAGAAATGATAAAACATTCCAGTGTCTTGGCCAAGAAAACCCCAACTGGGATCATGGATAGTCAGATATGGCTGAACAACATTTTTAAGAAGGTTATTTACAAGGTCAAATTGCTTTGATAGTTATGCTGAGGATAAATTGGAAAGACAGAGGCCGGAAGCCAGGAGACTAATTAGAAAGATTATGATTTGGAGAGTTTTGTCTTGTTTTTCTCAACAGAAATCCTTTTCTTTTGTTAGCAAGTGGGAATTCATTTGCGTTTTGAAAGCACAAATTTCCTAACTAATGTATTTTTTTAGCCGAAAACTAGAGTCTGAACAATTCATACATCAAACCAAATCAATGTTTGGAGACAATGATGTGGTAGAGAAGGGCACGAGACCTGGGTTCAAATCCTGCCTCATACTCTCACAAATTCCATGAGATTAGGTAAACCACTTCATTTTGTCAAGTCTCAATTTATCTGTGAAACAAAGAGATTGGACTTGGTGGTCCTAAGACTTAGGAGACCATTGTAAGAGTCTGGGTTTAGAGGTAATGAAAATAGTGGCCCTCCCTGGAGACAGATGGGAGACGATGCAACATATATTAAGAAGATTAATGCCAATGAGAGGATCCAATTCAGTTCTAATCGATCAGTGATGAACAGAACCAGCTACACCCAGCAAAAGAACACTGGGAAATGAGTATGGACCACAACATAGCATTTGCACCCTTTCTATTATTTTTACCTTCTTTCTAAATCTGATTTTTCTTATGCAACAAGATAACTGTATAAATATGTATACATATATTATATTTAACATATACTTTAATATATTTAACATGTATGGGACTGCCTGCCATCTAGGGGAAGGGGTGGGGGGAAGGAGGGGAAAAGTGGGAACAGAAGTGTTTGCAAGGGTTGATGTTGAAAAACTACCCATGCATATGTTTGTCAATAAAAAGCTATAATAATAATTTTTTTAAAAGAAGATTAATGTCGGACAAAGACTTGGCAATTGATTATCTGTGGGAGAAGAGGTAGGGGGAAGAGGTGAGGATGGCTGTGATGTTACAAAGTCACTGGGTCACTGGGAAATCTGTGGTGTCCTCAATAGACAGAGGAGAATTTGAAGGAGGAAAGGCTGAGGAGAGGACATACCTTGGGACCTGTTGATTTTGAGATACCTATGAAATGTTTACAGTTGATCCTGAAGGCAGTCAGTGACTCAGGTCTGACACTAAAGGAGAAAGATTTGTGCTAGATACCTAGATGTAGTTATGTAGGCAAAGCAGGGCACTCATGCATGGGTGAGTAGAGCTGGAGGAAATCTTAATCATGTAAATGTTCTGATTAAATCTACTCTGGCCCTCACAACCACAAAGCAGTCCTGTAACTTTGGCCCTGAGGAATTCTCTACTACAGTCCCCAGTCTCCTCAAGCCTCCCATTCCCCCACCCCTCCCACTTTCACAGCTGAGAACCCTGACTCAGACTTAACGGAAAAGATTGAGGTCATTCCCCTTAGGTCCTTCATCTTCCCTTCTCTAAACCTCAAAAATCCCGATATTGCCCCCCACCCCTCTATTCAGGAAAGAAGCAAAACAGGAAAGACATCCCAAAACCCACATTCTTCTTAGCTTAGATAGGACATGTATTTCAACTACCCTGTATTCACACCAATTACCAGCCCCTCCAAGATGTCGAAAGCAAGCTCACTCAGTCAGCAAATAGAAAGAGAAGAGGGTAAAGCTATTTATCTCTTTTAAAGGTCCACTTGGTAGTTTTTACAGCTCAACATTCCTTCATTTCTAATCCCTAAGACATCCATATTCTTGGAAGTTACCAGGCAGCCTTAAACATGCTCTGTGAGTTGCAACTCTTGCTACATTTAAAATGCAGCCATCTCCCCTATTAGAAGTAAACTCCTTGGGAAAGGGACCCACATGTGTTTAAATGTTTATGGTGGCCCTTTTTGTAGTGGCAAGGAATGGAAACTGAGTGGCTGCCCATCAGTTGGGGAATAGCTGAATAAGTTATAGTATATGAATGTTATAGAATATTATTGTTCTGTAAGAAATGATCAGGAGGATGAATTCAGAAAAGCCTAGAAAAACTTACATGAACTGCTGCTGAGGGAAATGAGCAGAACCAGGAAAACATTGTAGACAGCAACAAGAAGATTATATCAATGCTGACGTGGCTCTTTTCAACAATGACATGATTCAGGCCAATTCCGATGGTCTTGAAATGAAGAGAGCCATCTACACCCAGAGACTGTGGAAACTGAGTGTGGATCACAACATAGTATTTTCACTCTTTTTGTTGTTTGTTTCGTTTTCGTTTTCTTTTTCATTTTTTTTTCTCCCTTTTGATTTGATTTTTCTTGTGCAACATGATATTTGCGGAAATGTGTATAAAAGAAGTGCACATGTTTAACATATATTGGATTACTTGCCATCTGGGGAGAGGGGGAAGAGGGAAAAAATTGGGAACCCAAAGTTTTGTAAGGATGAATGTTGACAATTATACGTGTATATATTTTAAAAATAAAAAGCTTTAATTTAAAAAAAGAAGAAGTAAGCTCTTTGAGGGATCAAGGACACAAAGAGAGGGCTTGGTCTTGGCAAGGAGAAAGGTCAGCTCTTCCTCAGAGCAAAGAGGACAATGGGGAGCAGGGAAGATGTTTTTCTTTTGTGGAGTCGAGGGGAAGACTAAGGCTCACAAAGGATGAGCTTGATGTAATCAATAAAGTTGGAGGGGAAATCCTCTGCCAAGGGTGACATCAAGACTTAGGGAAAGAAGACAATGATTGAAATAACTGCTCCACACTTTGGAACTATGTCTAAAGGGCTATCAAACTGAGTTTACCCTTTGATCCGGCAGTGCCTCTATTGGGTCTGTATCCCAAAGGAATCATATAAAAGGAAAAAGGACCCACGTGTGCAAAAATTTTTATAGCAGCCCTTTTTGTAGGGGCAAGGAACCGGAAACTGAGCCCCGCAGTTGGGGAATGGCTGAATGAGTTATGATATATGAATGTTATAGAATATTATTGTTCTGTAAGAAACCATCAGCAGGCTGATTTCAGAAAGGTTGAACTATGTTGAGAGAAGTGAGTAGAACCAAGGGAACATCGTATACAGCAACAACAAGATTATGTGAGGATCAACTCTGATGGATGTGGCTCTTTTCAACAATGAGATCATTCAGGCCAATTTCAATAGACTTGTGATTGGGAGAACCCTCTACATACAGAGAGAGGACTGTGGGAAATGAATGTGTATTACCACCAGTTCTTGTTATTGTTATTGTTTAATGGCTTAGGTTTTTTTTCTTTCTCATTTTTTTCCTTTTGATCTGATTTTTCTTGTGCAGCATGATAAATGTGAAAATATGTTTAGGAGAATTGCACATATTTAACGTCTATTGAATTACTTGCTATCTAGAGAAGAGGGGGAGAAAAATTTGGAACACAAGGTTTTGCAAGAGCAAATATTAAAAATTATCTTTATATATATATTGAAAAATAAAAACTATAATTATAATTTTTTAACTTCTCCAATGTTGGACAAGTTCATAAAACAAGAGTAAAGAATTACCCTGAAGTAATATCTCCAGTGGAGCTGAAATAACATGCATTGGTACAAGCTGAACAGAGTTATATGGTCTCTTCCAGCATTAATCAGAAATATAAAAAGAGGAACAAAAGTGGGGTAACGACTTATTGGGCCACTTCTAACAGAGATGTAGGGATTAGTCTCCAGGTGCTTCTCACCTCACCTCTCTAGACCTGTGATTCTTCAAGAAAAGAGGCAGTCAAAGAGAAAGGATGAAGGAGAGTGGAACTGATCAAATATGGGTCATGACATCAGGGAGGAAAGGGGGACCAGACCAGGGTCTATAACCCAGTTAAAAAAAAAAAAAAGTTGGATGGAGGTTGAAAAAGTGGAAAGACTGAAAGTTGCAGGAGAGGTAAAGAATAAGTTTATGAGGAGTAAGGGAAAGGAAGAGAGGGAAGGACAGATTATTATCAGACAGGACTGTTCAGCATCATAACTATAGGGTAATTCAGGTGGAGGTGACATCTCAAGTGAGGTAGTGAGATGACCATCCTGATGCAAGAATGGAAGATAAAGATATTGGGAGTTGAAGCACCTGATAAACTGAGCAGTCTAAGCCCCCTCTCAGCTCTGATAGTCCCTGTTCTGAGCGCCCTCCCAGCCCCGACATTCCAACAACCTCTTCTAAGGCCCCTCCTAGTTCTGACACCAGTTCTAAGCTCCCTCCCAGCTCTGACATTTTGGAGTTTTTTAACTTTATTTTCAGTATTTATTTTCTCTCCATCTCACCTCTTCTCCCACATCACAGAAAAACAAAAAGAAAGCAATTTTTTTCATAATAAACAAGCAAAACAAATTCCCACATCATTCACAATCAAAAATCTACATATGTCCCATTCTGCACTTGGAGTCTATTCCCTCTATCAGGAAGCAATAGCAAACATCATCCATTAATCGGCTGGAATTGGTCATTGAATTGGCCAAAAGTCACAAATCTGATATTTTGTTCTAACTTGAGTCTAGCCCGCTCCCCACATCCCTCAGGTTTGACCTTCTGTATTTTGACGCTTCCCCTGGAGGAACAGCCTATCTTATACAATTGAATACTAGATTTGGAGTCAGACAGACCATTTACCAGCTGACTGACTCTGGGCCTGAGTTAAATAGATCCCTATAGAGAAATTTATAGAGAGATGTGTAAGCAGACATATTTGGATACAATTTGATCAATGGGATAATTATCCAAGTCAAAGGTATCATAGATCCATTTGAATGACTTTAACCAAGTCCAGAACACCGGTATTTCCTCATCTGTAACATGGCAATAATACTAGCACCTACCTCCCAGAATTGTTGTAAAGATCCAATAAGTGAAGAGCTTTGCAAATCTTAATTTTTTTTTTTTTTTTTTTTTTTTTTTTTTTTTTTTTTTTTTTTTTTTTTTTTTTTTTTGTCAATGGGAGTTATTTTTTTAGAAATAAAAGATAGAAAGTGAGTCCTGGTATCAGAAATACACATTCAGGTCCTGCTTCTGACAACTCAGCCACGTGACCCGATTAAATCACTGAAACTGTCAGGACCCACCCTCACCTACCATCAGCCAACTATTTTATCAGCAAGGTGATCCTCTGTATTGCTCAAGAGAATTTCCCCCTCTAGAGTTTCTTGTTCAATGAAACCTAACTTAAAGCAAATCCAAAAAGGAACCTCCATATTCTGACTATAGAGAGCTTAGCTTAGGGAAGATAGACAATAACTCTGTCAAAAACCCAAGCTGATTGTAAGGAAACTCCATGGTGAGCCCTACAGCACTCTCTAAAGAGATTATTATCATGTTATCATTAACATAATATCTTAATATATCGAATTATTACCAATAGTTTTGTTTTCATCAAATAGGCAAGTGTTGGGTTTTTTTTAATTATTATATCTCCAAGCAACAATCCTCAAAGGGTCTTTTCTCTGATTCCCCACCTTTTCCCAGAAGTTCTGGAAAGTTGGAATGGATGAGAAAAAAATATCAACTTTAAACGAAAATAATAAAATTTTAACGAGGAGTTAACGAGTAACAATTTAACAAGTAGAAAGAAAACAGGATTTGGAGTTAGAATATGGGAATTTGAGCCCTAGCACTAATCATTTATTAAGCCACGTGACTTAGAACTAGTCATTTGCTCTCAGTTTCTCTGTAAAAGGAGGGGATGGGATTATTCCTCTGAAAGAATGTCAGACTTGGAACCAATAGACTTGGGGCGATCCCAACCTGGCTGTCAATTATATTCTCCCGATTTGGGGAGTTTATGTGAGTGTGGGGGTATAAGGGTATGGAGGGTGTTGGAAGTGAGGTTCCCCAAGGCTGAGAACCCCAAGATTCTTTTCAGTTCTAAATCTGCGGTCCTTTGGGAGATGTCCCCATCTGAAGAGTAAGGCTCATGCTTGCACTTACCCAAATCGGCCACAAGATGACATAGTCTCCCAGCATGCTTCGAACAGTTCCCCAAGCCCCAGGTTGGCTTCTGAAAGCATTATTTGGATCTTTGGAAGAGAGACAGATTGAGGAGAAGTGATTATATTGGGATGAGGAAGGAAAGTGGAAGTTGGACCAATAAGTCTTTGAGTCATTCAGGAAAAGTCACTCAGCTGAACATCACTTTCTATAAGTGTTGGGCAGCCTTTAATCATCAGACCAGGATGATCCCTAAAAAGCTAGCCATCAAATAGGGCAGGGGAGACCTGAGTTCTATTATGGCCTGGCTACTTTAAGTTGCCATGTGCTCTGGATCTCAGCTCCTGCTTCTGACAACTCAGCCATGTCACTGAGACTGTCAGTGAAATCAGTAGCTTTCAAATCAAACTTTCTATCTGAACCCTAGTTCCCTCATATAGCAAAGGAGAAAAAGGTGATTTGTTAGACACAGCCCTAGTTCATGCCTTAAGTTCTCCATCTCAAAAATGAGAGTTAGAAATCCTAGAATGTCAAAACCAAGGGAAAGCTAAATAGAAATCCTAGAATGGTAGTTTGGGAGCTGAAAGGACCACACCAAATGCTGCTAGTCTAAAACCTCTAATTTCACTGTTGGAGAAACTGAGGTCTAGACAAGGGAAGTATCACATAGTTCACTCCCTTCAGAGACAGGATTTGAATCCTGAACCTCAAATCTCATCTCTTTTCTATCCAAAATTCTCTCCTCATTTTACAGATGAAGAATTTTGCCCGAGTCTGGGGAAATTACTTTTTTCTCCATGGTCAGCCAAGTAATGAGACACAACCCTAATAACAGTCTTTTACTATTTCCCTGCCCCTTTGAGACAGCCCCTTTGTTCTTACCTCTCTCCCTCCAGAGTAACAGAACAATATCTTTCTTTTCTTTTTCTTTTTTTTCTTTTTTTTTGAGGGGGGGGCTTTAAAAAATAATAGCTTTTTATTTTTCAAAATATATAAACAGTTTTTGATATTCACCCTTGCACAACCTTGTGTTCCAATTTTTTCTTCCTCCCCCTCCCCTAGACAGCAAAAAATCCAATATGGGTTAAACGTGCAATTTTTCTAAACATATTTCCACATTTATCATGCTGTGCAAGAAAAATCGAATCAAAGGGAGGGAAATGAGAGAGAGAAAAAAAGAAGCCGGCAAGCAAACAAACAACAACAACAACAATAACAAAGGTGAAAATACTATGTTGTGATCCACATTCAGTTCCCACAGTCCTCTCTCTGGATGTAGATGGCTCTCTCCATCACAAGTCTATTGGAATTGCCTTGAATCACCCCATGACAACATCTTTCTTAGTAAGTAACTCTTAGTAAGTAACTTGTGTAGATTTCAGATTTGCAGTCTTAGCCTCTTAACAAGCCTTGCACAAATAATATAAAGATTATTATCCCCATATCACAGATGGAAAAACTGAGGCTCTAAAAGGTAGGGGGTGAAATGATGCTTTGTGTCTTCAGTCACCTAGGCAGAATTCCCCCTTTTATAAATTAGTCTCATGAACAGAGGAAGATAGCCATGAGGAGAAGGGAGCAGGGATCACAACCAAGAGGGAATAACCTAAGAACATTGGCCCTGGAGTCAAAGGACCTAGATTCATATCCTAAATCTGATGGCTACTGCATGTGTGACCTTGAACAGGTGATCTGACTTTCCAGAGGGAACTAGATTTGTCCTTCCAACTGAGATTCCTTCCAGCTCTGGCCGTATGACTCTAGAAGTAGAGAAGTCTAAAAATGGGATGAGGCTACCTTGTGAGGTAGTAAGATCCCAGACTCTTGAAGGAGTTCAAGAAGAAACCAGTAGTCAAAGGATATGAACAGACAATTTTCAGATAATGAAATTGAAACTATTTCTACTCATATGAAAGAGTGTTCCAAATCACTATTGATTAGAGAAATGCAAATTAAGACAACTCTGAGATTTATGCAACCGTGATTCAAAATGGGGAAAAGATAATGTTGGGGGAGGGGAAAACTGGGACACTGATGCATTTTGGGGAGTTGAAACGGATCAACCATTCTGAGAGAACTAATTATGCCCCGTTATCAAATGTTATTTGACCAGCAGGAACGGGCTTTCCCCAAGGAGAATGAAAGGAAAGGGACTTAAAAGCAAATGTTTGTGGAGCCCTGTTTGTAGTGGCCAGAAATGAAAATGAACGGAGCCCAATTATTGTTCTGTAAGAAAGACCAGCAGGAAAAAGAGAAGCTTGGGGAATTAAGAACTGATGCTAAGGAAATGAGAGAACCAGGAGGCTTATATATTAACAACGATACTGTATGAGGATGGATTTGATGGAAGGGTCTTTGAAAAGAAAGATCTAACCGTTTCAATTGACTGATGGAAAATAGCACCTAAAGAAAGAAACTGGAAATGAATGTAAATTTTGCATTTTTTTTTTCTTCCCAGCTCATTTTTTTACCTTTCTGAATCCAATTTCCTGTGCAACAAGAAACTGTTTTTCTGCAAAGATTGTATCTAGATATACTATAACCACCAACATGTATAGGACTCTTTCCATCTGGGGAGGGGTGAGGGAGGGGAAAAAATGAAAGAAGTGAGGCAAGGGATAAGTAAAAATTACCCTGGATGGTCTTAATAAAAATAATATGAAGAAGAAGAAGAAATCAGTAGGTGACTTTCTGCCAGAAATGATAGGGTTAAGGACAGATCTTCCAACCAAAATAATCCGATTTCAAACCCTTTTCTGGATTTTTGGGTTTCAAACTGTACCCACCTCTCTCCTTCCTTAGGCTTGCTCCACCAAGCTCAAGTTCCTGCCCTGCTGTGCCCTTTCCCCTACAATGGCATTACCCAATCAGACTCCCTCCTCAGAATCAACAATAGATTTCACTTCACACACTCTCAACTGTACTTTCTACAGTTTCCTGGACTGAAATCTCTCCTGGCCCCCAAATACAAATATCCCAGGATCCCCTGGGGTAATCTGTAGGTGGTACCCTGGAACCTACTGTTTCTGGTTTCCCTCCTTCCTTTTGTCTCTTTCTCCCTCCTTACCAACCTCTCTTGTATGTCTTCATCTCTCTGTCTCTGTCTCTATTTTTCTGTCTCTGTCTCTTTCTGTCTCTCTGTCTTCTGTTTGTCTCTCTATATGTCTCTTTCTCTGTCTCTGTCTCTGTCTCTTTCCCTCTCTGTGTGTGTCTGTCTGTCTCTGTCTCTCTGTCTCTTTGTCTCCCCCCCCCCTTTTTCTCTCTGTCTCTCTGTCTGTCCCTCTGTTTCTCTGTGTGTCTCTGTCTCTGTCTCTGAATGTCTGTCTGTCTTTGTCTCTACCTCTCCCTCTCTGTCTCTTTCTTTCACCTTTCTCCCTCTTTCTCTGTCTCTATCTCTGTCTCTCCCCATTTCTCTCTGTCTGTCTCATTGTCTCTCTGTCTCTCTCTGTCCTTCTGTCTCTCCCTCTCTCCCTCTGTCTCTGTGTCTGTGTGTGTGTGTGTCTCTCTCCCTCCTCCCTCTGTCTCTCTATCTCTGTCTCCTCCTCTCCCTCTTTCTCTCTCCGTCTCTAGCTCACTCTGTGTCTCTGTCTCTCTCTGTCTCTCTCCCCTTTCTCCTCTCTCTCTCTCTCTCTCTCTCTCACTGGCTGATAAGCTCTAGGTGGGAGCGGCCCTAGGGGAAAAGGGGAGGGGGACCTCTAGGTGCGTCATTTGTTCTAAGAGATTGTAAACTAAACCCCAGCAAGATTAAAAACTTGGAACCTGGGGTGAATCAGAGCCCAGGACGCCACCAGAACCAGACATGTCAGGGGAGGCAAGCAAGCCTTCTCTTCCTCCACCCCCACCCTGACGCCTCCAGCACTGCTGGTTCCAGATGCTTGCAGCTGCTCTGTTCTGAGGGCTGTTGCAGCTTCTGGCTCTGGGGAGGGCGTCTGTCTCTCTGATGCAATTAGAAGGGAAAGGGTATCACCCCATTACCACCATGGGTAAGGACCTTGGCTTGGAGTAAAATAGAGCCTCAGGAAACTGGAGGGTGAGACTCAAGTCCAAATCAGCCAAAGTAGGAGGGTGATTTTAATGAGATCACATTAACTGGATGGGACCTTTCTGGTCATCCCCTCATTTTACAGATGGGGAAACTGAGGCCCAGGGAACAGTGACTTTTCTAACAGCTAATATATAGAAGAGAACTAGAATTTAAACCTGCACCTTCTGGCTCCAAATCCAATGTACTTTTCTCTATATGAGACTCCATCACTCACCACTTCCATCTTCATGCTTTCAGCCTGGTTGTCCCACTTGTCTGGCGTCTACTTGCTCTGCATCTTTGCCTCTTGGAATTCCTGTTTTCATAAGATTCAGCTCTAGCCCCACTTCCTTTTCTGAGGCCCCTCTGGATCAAATGGGATTATCAAATGTGGGACTTTTCTCAAACCTTACATAAATGCTAGTTTTTGTTATTAACATCCCGAACTCCTCCCAAACAACCATGTTTTGTCTATTCAGTATATATTTGATATTTTGTTTCTGCTGTTAGAATGTAAGTCCTTTGAAAATAGGGTCATTAATTTTTATTTTTTCATCCCCAATGTCTACCTAGTACTGTGCCTTCCATGCAGGAGGCCCTCAATAAATGTTGTTGAACCACATGGGCCCATGGGAGAAGTAGAATCCTTGTTCCTGCCTTCGGGGCTTCCAAGAGTGAGTTTGAAAGTGGCGTTTAATCAGGACCAGGATGTTGGGAGGGACGCACTCAGGAAGAGAAGCATGGGTAGAGAGAGCAGGACCTCTCACCTTTATCTCCCCTTGGTTGTCTATCTCTCAAACGGAGGTAGGTTGGTCCAAAGGCTCCAGTCCTGTAACTCTCTTTTGTAGAATGGGAGAAAGGGAGAAGAGTTACCAGCAAAGCTTGGAAGGAGGGTAAGTCCTCCTCTGGTGTCTTCAGGTGATCTCTATCTTGCCACTGGAGCCAGATGGCTCTGAAAGACAAAATGAGGCTGGTGACTTTGTACAGCCCACCCTCGCTTCAATCCAATCCACTTGCAAGTCATGGTATCCATTCCCTGATATCATGGTCCTCTATAAGAATAGAGGGCAAAAAATAACAACAAAGATTCTCAATGTCTCGTGGATTACCTGCTTCTCTGTCTTTGATTCAGCCCTCACAAACAAACTCACTTTCAAGAAAGGATCTGATACACTCATTTACATTCCAGTATAAATGACTGAGGATGGTCTGAATGAATGTTAGCCCTCCCAGCCTAGGACTGAGTAAAAAGACTGGGATTTGGGGTAAAGCCATAAGGCAAAGGAATGGTTAGGGGCTAGAGACAATAGGATCCTGTTATTCAGCTTGAATCTACAGACAACTCTGGTTGTTCTGGGGGAGAAGTGAACATCAAATTAGGCCCATTTCCTGCCATCAGGTAAGTTGGATGATCATACTTACAGCTATTTGAACTTGGGCTAGTAGCAGTAGCAGCAGTAATAGTAGTAGCAGCAGAAAAAGCAGCAGAAGCAGTAAAAATACTAATAGCAGTAGTAGAAGTAGCAGCAGCAGCAATAAAAATAGTAATAGTAGCAGTAGTAAGAGTAACAGCAGTAGTAGCAGTAGTAATAGTAACAGCAGTAGTAGCAGTAAAAATACTAATAGCAGTAGCAGCAGCAACAGTAACAAGAGTAGTAATAATAGTAGAAGTAGCAGCAGTAGCAGTAAAAATAGTAAGAGCAGTAGTAGCAGCAGCAGTAGTAAATAGTAGCAGCAGAGTAGTAACAGTAGTTAATAGTTGGTAGTAGGTAGTAGCTAATTGTACTTTTACAAATATCATCTCATTTGATCCTACAACCTTACAACATTTTACAGTTGAGGAAAATGAGGCCAGAAGAGATTCAATGACTTGCCCAGGATCACACAGCTAATAGGTATCTGAGGCTAAACTTGAATTCAGGTCTGTCTGACTTCAGGTCACTCTATGAACCCTACTTGCCACCCTTCTGAGTCTCAGTTTCGTCATCTGTAAAGGGGGTCCGATAATATTTGCATCATGCACCTCAGAAGAATTAAGAATTAGAACGTTCAAATAAGATTTCTATTTGCTCTGCAAAACTTAAAACACAGCACAAATGTGAACTATTGTTATAGGAAGAATAAGACAAACACTTAGATAAAATATAGTTATGGTAGCATAGGTACTTGTTTATATATTTCAGGTGCCAAATAAATTTGTTGGATGAATGAATGAATAAATGAATGAATGATGTAGTGGTTGGAGTGCTGCACTGGGAATCAGAAATTCTACCTGGAACACGTATTAGCTGTGTCTCCAGGCAAATCATTGAACTGCTGTCTGTCTCAGTTTTCTCACCAATAAAGTGGGGATAAAAATAGCACCTACTTCACTGGATTGTGTGAATCAAATGGAACACTATAGAGAAAGTTTGGCAACTCCCCAAGCACCATATAAATGCTAGCTATTATTATTATTCTCATTATTATGACCCTTAATGAATGCTCCACCAGCAGGTTGGCTAACCCGTTTCCTGGCCAGGTCCCAGTGCCCCCAGGGCATCGGGGTAGTCCCTCCCCCTCACTGATCCTCAGTTTCCTTTTTTTTTTTTTTTTAAATAAGCACTAAATGGTTTCTGAGATCTGAAATAGCAAGGGAGGGAGGGTCCCAATGCAGATGAGAGGTTCAGGGAGGGATAGATCACTCACACCTGGGAGCAGGGAAGGCTTCACAGTGAGGGAAGATCTGTTGATTTGGGGCACACAAGCGAGGGAAGAATTCTACCAACTGGGGAGAGTCGATTCCAAGTATGAAGGATAAACAACAGGAGCAGAGAGAATGTGGGAGGGGGTAGGAGGAGGACAGAGAGGAGGGAAAGAAGGAAGAGGAAGAGAAGAAGGAGAAGAGGATGAAAAGAAGAGGAGGAGGAGCAGAGAAAGAAGAGGAGAAGAAGAGGAGGAGGAAGAGCAGAAGAAGAGGAAGAGGAGAAGAGGAGAAGAGGAGGAGGAGGAGGAGGAGACCAAGAGGAGGACCAGGAGAAGGACCAGGAGGAGGAGGAGGAGGAGGAGGAAAGGAGGGGGAAAGAGGAAGAGGTGGGGAGGAGAATAGGGAGGAGGAATCGAAGGAGGAGAACAGTGATTGGCTCAATTTGACTGGAACACAGAGCATGACTCAAAGGATAATGAGATAAGACGAGAAGGATGGGCTGGAATCTACTCTGGGAGGGCCTTGAATGCCAAACTCTGGGAGGCTGCATGGGGTGGTAACAGGAGCACTGGACTTGGCATCAGAGCCTCCCCACCCAGTTTCCAGTCTGGGCCTCGATCCTTAGAATTGGAAGGATGTGTTGTGCATGTTTGTCTTGCTCCTCTCTGAAATGGAAATAATTAATCACGTGTATATATACACTACCTCCCTCCCAGGGTTATTGCCAATCACATGATCTATCAACAATAATTTATAGCGTGCCCACTAAATGGCAGCCATCGCACAGGGAGCTGGGGATAGTTAGACAAAGGTGAACTTAGTCCCTCTCTTCCAGAAGAGGTGTGTGTGTGTGTGTGTGTGTGTGTGTGTGAGAGAGAGAGAGAGAGAGAGAGAGAGAGAGAGAGAGACAGGCAGAGAGAGAGAGAGAGAGAGAGAGAGAGAGAGAGAGAGAGAGAGAGAGAGAGAGAGAGAGGCCTTGTGTGCACTTGGCCCAGAATAGGACAGTGGGACAGCACTGGGGGTGGACAGAGCATCAGAGTTAGAGCCAGGGGGCCTGAATTCAAATCCCTTCTATTACTGGTGTAATCTTGAGTAGACAACTTCGCTTTTTGAGCCTACATTAAAATCCTGTTTTGGACACTAACTAATAGTGTGGCTTTGCTAATAATAATAATAAAAAGTAATAGGATGCAAATAGTATTTTAGGGCTTTCTGGGGGTAGCAAGATAGTGCAGTGGATGAACCATTATGCCTGGAATCAGGGAGATTCACCTTTGTAAGTTCAAATGTGGACTCAGACACTCACTATTTCATAACTATTGTTATTCAGCCACTTTTCAATTGTGTCCAACTTTGCGTGGTCCCTGAAGCTGGACACAAGACAGGATTGGGGGGGGGGGGGGGGAGTGTTCTCAGGGAAAATTGCTTGAGCTGAGTTCTGTCTGAGCAAAGGGTTCTAGCAGGCAGCAGTGAGGGAGGAGTGTGTTCCCAGCATTCCCACATATTAGGAACCTGATGAAAGTCAGCTTGACTGAATCCCAAAGTTCAATAAGACTGGGAAAAGAGGCGAGGACTGGGTGGGGAACGCTTTTAAACTCTAAACTCCAAACATCCAAGTGTTGATGTTGTGGGATGGATGCTTTGTAAATCAGAGAGAAAGAAAGAAAAAAAAGGAGCTGACGTCATTATTGGATTTCACAAGTAATTAACAAGGCAATGGAGACTCCAGGCGTACAGGTGAGAGTGGCTTCCATAGCTTACAATTCATCAGACAAATAGAATATTCTCATAAAGGAAGCGGGTGGTAGGAGGATCACAGAGACAAAACCGCCCAGAGGCTTTCAAGGACGTCAAGGAGGAGCGTCCTTCAAGCTCTGCTCCCCTGC
Organism: Sarcophilus harrisii; assembly: GCF_902635505.1. Taxonomy (NCBI): domain Eukaryota; kingdom Metazoa; phylum Chordata; class Mammalia; order Dasyuromorphia; family Dasyuridae; genus Sarcophilus; species Sarcophilus harrisii. The sequence goes on along the minus strand of NC_045430.1, from coordinate 13,866,650 downwards.
CTCCTCTCCTGAGAAGCCTCCCAGGATCCTGCCAGTTGGGCTCTCTCCTTGTTCATATTAACATCCATCTCTTGTTCCATGAAGGGGAGATGCTACAGGGCCAAGTGGGGATTCAAATCTTTCCTGTAACACAGCCTAGCTGTGGGATCTTGGGTGGGTGAATTACCCCCCACCCACCCACCATTCTCTGGTAACTCTTGAGAGCATCAGTTAGAGATGAAGGGTCAGTCTGCCTCTGTGGGTAGATATTCCGAGTGAGGAGTTCTTAACACTGATGAAATCACAGATTTCTTCCTTCCCAAAGTGTCACTTAGCTACATAACTATTGTAGCATCTCCCCTCCAGGATAGAGACTTGTCACAGTGAGTTTCATTTCAATTTCATCTGGTTCTTAGCTGAGAGATTCTGGACAAGTCACTTCAGCCTGTTTGCCTCAGTTTCCTCATCTGTAAAATGAGCTGGAGAAGGAAACGACAAACCACTCCAGAAATCATGAAGAGTTGGACACAACTGAAAAATGACTGAATGATAATAGTTATGGGACAGCTAGAGAGTGTTTGAGTATAGATTTGAACTTGTGAAGGTGAATCTTCTTGATTCCGGGCATGGTGGTCCAACCACTGCACCACCTTGCTGCCCCCAGCAAGACATGTACTATTTACATGTTAGTTATGATTATTATTCCCAAAGCCACATTATTAATAAGTATCTAAAACAGAATTTTAACCTTGGATCAAAAAATGAAGCTAACTACCCAAGATCACATCAGTAAGAGCAGAGATTTGAACCCAGGTCCCCTGGCTCTAACTCTAGTGGTCTGTCTGTCCACCCCCAATGGTGTCCTGCCTCTCAATATCTCACTGTCCTATTCTGGGCCAAGTTCACCAGGGAACAGCCCCAGGCTGTGACCAAAGTGTGACCACAGAATCATACAATGCCAGAGTGGGATCTTGGGAACTATCCCCTCTTCATCTGACAAGGGAGGAAACTGAGGCACTCCAGAGCAGGGAGATGATTTTGTATGGCAAGAGTACTGGGTTTGGAGTCAGGGGACCTTAGCAAGTCACTCCACTATCTCAGCCTCAGTTCCCTCCTTTGTAGAATCGGGATAAAAATCTTGAACACATCTCACAGTGTCCTTGTGAGAAAAGATGGTTCAAAATGAATCAATGAGAAGTTTTCTGTGATTGGCAGTCTTGAATCCCAAGTTACAGTAAACATAAATCTTTCTCTGTGAGTGTATGTGTGTGTGCATCTCAGTCTCTTTGACTCTGTTTCTGTCTCTGTCTGTCTTTTTCTCTCTGTCTCTCTTTGTCTCTCTGTGTGTCTCTCAGTCTCTGTCTAGCTGTTTCTCTGTTTGTCTCTCTCTGTCTCTCTGTCTCTGTGTGTGTTTCTCTCTCTGTCACTCTCTCTTTCCTGTGCCTCTCAGCCCCACAAAAACAGACTAAAACAAAGTTCTGGGACTGAGAAGGAGTCCAGAGAGACGAAGCAGGAAGGCCTCTTGTCTCCAGGCCTAGTGGGAGGACTAAGCCTCAGAGAGCAGAGAGTCTGGGGGACTGCTTCCTCTAGACATTTGACTCCTACATTCCTGACCATTCCCAAGGCGTCTCCTCATTCCTGGATTCCCAGCCAACATACCCGTCCATCCCTCCTCCTCCTCCCCTTCCACCATCCTGCCCACAGAGATGGCTCAGGCCAAGGACAGAGACAGAGAGGCCCAGTGGGAAAGGGAGAAGGGTCCCCAGACTCCAAAAAGAGGAGGTGTACCTACCCCCCCCCACACACACACACACCATGGGGAAAGGTAACTGAGGTTGGAGTACTCTGGGGCGAGGGGCTGAGGAGTGGGGAGATGCCTGGCCCAAGGGGCCCCAGGTTGGGAAGGAACCCATCCCCCAAGACTTCCCCCTTCCCTCCCCTCTAGGGGGTCTGTGAGTCTGATAAACAGGAAGAGGCCACCCTCTCCTTCTCCTCCACCCCCCTCCAACCTTTCACTGCTGGCAGATGAAGTCCTTGTGTTGTGCAGACGCCCCGGGGGAAGGCGCTGCTGCTGTCCAGCCCCTGACCTCGCTGGCTCGGTTTCCTGTCCCTTTGGAACACGAGCGAAAGAGAGGAAAATGGGAATAAGAGAGATGGGAAGAGAGTGAGCTTGGAATCCGTGCTGGTGAGGAGGGGCGGGGGTGCCAAGGAACTGACCCACTGGGAGGCGATCAGCTTCAAGAGAGGAAGAGATGAGAGAGAGAAGGAGAAAGAGAGAGAGAAGGAGAGAAAGACAGAGACAGAGAGAGAAGGAGAGAGACAGAGAGATGGAGACACAGAGAGAGATAGAGACAGACAGAGAGAGGGAGAGACAGAGGCAGACAGACAGAAATAGAGAATATGCATTAAGATAGCACCTTCTATGTATCAGGCACTGTATTAAAATCTTTTACAAATATTGCCTCATTTGAATCTCACAACAGTTCTAGGGGATGGTGCTATTATTATTCCCCTTCTATAGTTGGGCAAATTGAGGCAGAGGTTAAGTGACTTGCAAAAGTCCAAGTCCAGCACTTTATTATCATTGCCCTACTAGCTGCCTCAGAGAGACAGAGAGAGAGAGACAGATGGGTGACGGGGCTGGGATGAATAAGCAGAGTGGAAAAAAGAGAACGGGAAGAGATGATAGAGAGAAATAGGAGAATGGAAAATAGATGGAGAAAGAGGAATGTAGAGGGGGAATGGAAGGGAAAAGAGGGAGAGCTAGAGAGGGGTAAAATGAGATGGAAATAGAAATGTAGGAAAAAATGGGATCAGAGAAATAACAGAAAGGAAAAGATTGCAATGAGGATAAATGGAGAAAAAAGTGGAAAGCAATGGGAAGAAAGTGAAGGGGGAGGGTCCAAGAGGAAGGTGAGAATAGAGAAACATTTGCATCTGTGGAGAGAGTCCAAGCTGGTAGCCCCAGGCTTCCTTCAAAGAAATGCCTACAGCCTATCTCCCTGATTTCTCCAAGTTGTTTGTGCTAATGAACAAGCAAACAAATGAATTAATGAATATGCTAAAAAAAAAAAAAAAAAGTAAAAAGATTTACACTTAACCTATACCTCAGTTTCCCCAACAATAGAAGAGGAATAATCATTGCATCTACCTCCTCGGGCTGTTGTGAAATGTAAATGAGGTAATGTTTATAAAAGCATTTAGAGCAGTGCCTGGCACATAATAGATGCTTTATCAATGCACATTCTCTGTCTATCACTCTCTATTTCATCTCTTCCTTTCCAGCTGAGATTTGAATAGATTTTGAATCTACTTACCTGCAGATGTGAGATTTCCTTCTAGTAAAGGCCCTCTGAAAGCAGGCTCTAGGTCCAGAACTTTCTTATTCATTTCCCTACCAGCTGCCTCAGAGAGACAGGCAGAGATGTCTAGAGATAGCAGATCCCCAGGCTTTGCATGCCCAGTCCTACCATCGGTGCCCTGCCCATATTACCTGCAAATCAGTTTATACATGATGAATAAATTAAATCAATTAATAAGGAGGTAGACCAGCAGCCTCAGAGGCACCCAACACCTTCATTTTATGGATGAGAAAACTGAGGTACAGGACAGTTAAGGGATTTGAGGCAATCAGATAGTACTGTGGACCTGGAGGCAGACCTGAGTTCAAATCTAGAAACAAGGAAACAGACACAAAAAAATGGGAGCTTTCAGAGATCCCAAGAGCAATTAGAGGCAACTCTATGTCACAGGTAAGCCCCATTGCCTTTCTCCTGGGCACCCCAGGGGCTTCTTTCTCTAGAATGAGGCTGCCCGGAAGGGCCAGGGGGGTTGCTGCCAGCGTGGGAGATTGAGGGAGATTTAGGGTAAACTCAGGGTACACTGGAATATCAGATTCTCCTCCCCCACCCTGCCTCAGACCCCCCACCTATAAGATCTTGTGGTCCAGGCTCTGCCTTAAGGCCCTTTATTTTTAAAATCCCTGTGGGTTCCCTCCCCAAACCAAAGACCACACTATGGTAACCCTAGCCTTGGGCCCAGGAGACTGGGGTGGGGCATCCGGCCACACCACCCCCTCCCTGGGGATGGCTGAGGGCCAGCAGAAGGGCAGGGAGGCGCCTGGTCCCAGCCTCCGGCAGCTCAGCTGAGAGCCCTGGCATGGCCCTAGCGAGGCGTAGGGAGGACTACATTAACCCTCCCCTGCAAAAATAATAATAATAATAATAAAGGCATTTATAGAGTTCCTGGTCAGCGAAATAGTTTCCATGCATTGTCTCATTTGATCTTCACGACATTTGGAGGGAGGTGCCATCATCATACCCTTTTTGCAGATGAGGCAGAGTTTAAGTGACTTGTCCAGGGTCATGCAGGGCTACAGGTCTTCCCGACTCGGGGCCTATAGGAATACAGCATCCCTATGCTCTGGGCCCAGCTCCTTCTCTCGACCAGCCTATTTCCCGTCTGTGTCCCTTGCTTCACATATTAGTGTGTGCCTGGGCAGAATCGCACAATCTGTGATTCACGGAATCATAGAACAAAAGATCCTTAGAATAGAAAATATTAGAAAATGGGATGTCAGAGTTGGAAAGGGCATCAGAACAGGGGATGCCAGAGCTGGGAGGGGCCTTAGAACAGGGAATGTCAGAGAGGAAGTTGGGGATCATCTCAACTGGAAAGGAGCCTGAATCTTAAATATTAAACTGTGGGATGTCAGAGCTAAGAGAGGTCTTAGAACAGGGGATGTCAGAGCTGGGAGGGAGCTTAGAACAGGGGGTGTCAGAGCTGGGAGGGAGCTTAGAACAAGGGAAGTCAGAAGTAGGAGAAGAGGAACCTTGGGGATCATCTAATCCATTCCCTTCTTTTAACAGGTTAGGAGTCATAACTGGGTTATAACTAAACCAAAGGGTTGTAAATCAAATCAGTTTATATGTGCTAAGACAAGGTCTGGGGGCACAACAAAGAAAACACTAGAGTCTCCCCCTCTCTAGACTGAATGTGAGAGACGGATCAAAAGCCAGCTTCAGAGTCTAGAAGGCCTAGAAACAAATCCTACTCTGACACATAATGTTTATGTGAGTCTTGAGTAAGTCACTAACCCAGGAGTTCTTACCTGGGATCGCTGAACTTGTTTATCCAAAATATTGTGAAAATGCTATTAATTAGTATGATTGATTCTTTTCTAGTTTTATTATCCATCGTCCTCAAGAATTGAAATTGTTGACTTTCTTTGTATTTCCAGGGCTTAGCACAGAGCTGTTTTCTCAGCAAAGACACTGTAGTGGTTTATCATTTCCTTCTCCAACTCATTTTACAGATGAGGAAACCGAGGCAAACAAGGTGAAGTGACCTGTCCAGGATCACACAGCTGGGAAGCGTCGGAGGCTAGGTTTGAACTCAAGAATTGTATCTTCCCAATTCCAGGCCCAGAGCTCTATCCATTATGGTGCCATCTAGCTGCACTTTGATACATAACAGGTGCTTAATAAGTATTATTGCCCAACAGACCATTACTCAATATTTAAAATACTTTGTTTTATGTATTTAAAGGAATAATCCTTTGAGAAAAGGCCAGTTCTTAAGGAATTCTTAAGAATTCCTGACTTAATTTCACAGATCCCTCAGGCAATTCCCTGAAGACATTTTCCAAATAAGGTGCTAACCTTTATTGGTGGATCGAGTTTCCTCACCTGGAATTTCCCTCTCCTAATGAAATCCCCAGTCTAGTCCCTAGGTCTCTTCTTCCTCCTTCCATGAACTCACAGCGAAGTGAATAATCATTACCTCCCACAAATATTCAGGCATGCTCCTACATGCATTTTTATTTTTAGGGGAGCAGACAGGTATGATACATATTTTTCTAGACAAGATTTACTCACATGAGGGATACCTGGACTGCCACATGGGAAGTGAGAGAGATTTCCCTCACAGCAGACCCAGACAGGTCAATACAGCCAAGTTCCCTGCATTGACCCATAATGGTGGACCCTCAAAACCCTTCCCATGCTCACCTGGAAAAACTGTCTTCAAACTGTCATGTGCTCTTTACTTTCAAAAGTATTTTTCCCATCATTCCCTCCTCTGAACCAATCTGCAAAATAGCAGAATGAGTATTAATATTCCCACTGACCAGATAAAGATGCTGAGACCTGGGGACGGTCACAGAACAAATCAGTAGCAGAGTTTCTATTGCTTATTATTGGGGGGGGGTGTACCCACAATCTGCAATCCCAAATGTAACAGCCACAAGGACATTAAGTAACACCGGATCACAACAAGGCATTTTATCCTTCTCTGTCGTAGTCCATGGAATATTAAATATAAAAGAACAGTAAAATGTGGTGTGTCTCAAGACCATTTCTATGTCAATACCATCAAAATAAACAGAGAGAGAGATTGAGAGAGATTAAGAGAAAGATTAAAAGAGTATGAGAGATTAAGAGAGAAGAGAGAAGAGAGAGATTAAAGGGGGGAGGAACAGAAGGAGAGAGAGATTAAAGGGGGGAGAAACAGAAGGAGGGAGGCAATTACCAACCACAATAGTAATTATAACAGCTTGTACAGGGTTTTAAGTTTTACAATGCATTTTCCCCAAAAAACTTCTGTGCTAGATCAACAGTCAAGCCTTATTAAGAGTTTACTATGTCCCAGACATGTGTTAAGTATGGAGGATATAGGGAGAAAGGTAGCAAGTCTTATTGCTATTTTACAGATGATTTGACTCTGGCTCAGAGACAGGTTATGCTCAGGGTCATAAAGGGAATGCCAGAGTCAAAAGAATCTTTCATCTGAACAGCTTCGGACATGTCACTCTGCTCAGAGATCTTCAGTGGTTTCCTCTCACCTTCCCTAGGAAAGTTCCATTGCCTTTGTCCTGCATTCAAAGACCTTCATTATTGGATCTTACCTTCCATTGCTGCTATCGTGCTGAATCCAGCATCAGAAAACCCTGAGTTCAAATGAAGCCCCAGATTCATGCTAGCCGAGTGACTTTGAGTAGGTCATTTAAACTCCACTGACCTCAGTTCCCTCCTCTGTAAAGGGAGAGTAATAGCAGCACCTACCTCCCAGGGTTGTTGTGAGGACAAATTGTGACCATGTTTGTCAAGTTCTCATCACCCTTAAAACATTATATAAATATTAGCTATTATAATTCTGTACTCCCAGGAGAAAGGGCTACCTCTGACTAAACAGGGCTTGTTCCCTGGAATGTCTTTGTCTCTCTTAGTCTGTGGCGCCCATTTCCTACCCCCCCCCCCACTTCTTCTTCTTTTTTTATTTAAAGACCAGATTATTTGCGATTTCATTTGATATGGGGAACATCCATCGATCTGGTGTCTGGGTAGGTTTCTGTGCCTTTCCTCCCCAGTTCCATCCATGCTTTATACGGTTACATGACCATGTTCTCAAACATAGATCTGGAGGTCACTCCTCTTCTCAAAAGTCTTCAATGGCTCCCCATTGACCATGATTGGTGCCAATCTACCTTTCTAGGCAGCCCAAGGTGACATCCAGCCTGAGATCACAACTCTATATTCCTCAGAAGAAACCTAGTTCCTCCTATCTGCATGACTTCATTCACACTGCTCCCTTTACATGGAATGCCTTTCTATCTTTTCAAGTGAAATGCAGCCTCCTCCAGGAAGACTGCCTATATCCCAAATCAGGAAAGCCCTCCTTCAGACATAATATACACTAGGTTTGCACCTTACTAATGTATTTTGTGGGAAGAACTGGTCGGCTAGACACCTACTTTTTTAGCCTGGGCAATTTACTTAATCCACTAGAGAAGGAAATGGCAAAGCACTCCAGGGTCTTTGCTAAGAAAGCCCCACATAGGGTCATGAGGACACAACTGAACAACCACAATGTCCTCTAGGCAACAGAGTGGACAGATGACTAGACTTGGACCTGTAGGTTCAAGCCCCTTTTCTGGTTGACATATTGAGCCTGGGTTAAGGGCTTCAACTCTCAGTGATTCAAAGAACTCCCCAAAATGAAAGTTCTGGAGAAAGTACTGCCCTACAGCAACGAAAGGACATTTCTCAAAAAAAGTTCCCTATACCAACGAGATCACAGGGTCAGTCTGTCAAGCCCCACCTCCCTTCCCCATAAATCTGAAATGTGTCAGTATAGTGGGTGTTTGTTCTTTATCTCCTAGCTCTCAGAAAAGCACGGACCCCTGCTATCTTATCTCAGTTTCGTTGCTCCCTGTACCTAATCCCATTCTCTGGCTAGTGTTTGGTGACTGAATAACCGAGAAACAAAAGCAGCATTCAAATTCAGAGTTTCTGCTTCTAGGGCCAATGTTCATCCCCCAAGAAATCCCAGTCTTTAGACTCTAGGTTAATCACCCTTTCTATTAGGGAAAAGATCTGGTCTTATCTAAACTTTGGGTCTCCCCCAAGAGATTCTCTGCCCTAAGTAATCAATGCTTGTTAGGCAAAGAGCTTCCAAGAACCACCCTAGCCCAGAGCCATTGTAGGCCCTTTCTTCTAAAGGACACTAAATGGCTCTTAACTCTCACCCTGCCCAAAGGCATCCTGGCTTGCTCTCCAACAGAAGGGAGCTCCAGGGCTGTGCTAGGGTTCCAATAGCCTGTGCTATTGTGACACCTCTCCCTCCCCACCAAAAGTGACTGAAAATTACATGTAGAAACTCAGGGGCGGCAGGGACCTTGGACATGTCAGCTGCCAGCTAAGTAAATAAAATGACTCTGGCAAGCTTTCCAGCTTCAGTGTCAAAGACCTTGAGAAAGACCCAGCCCCCCTCCATGCCCTGTCCTAGCCTGTCCCAGTTCAGCATACACATTCACCACCGAGACTGCCCTTCCTCTAGGGAACATCAAGCCTACTTAACTCCTTCTAGCCAGGACTGGGAAGCAACTCTAACATTTATCAGACTTAGAGCTGGAAAGAATCTCAGAGGTTATAGAGTTTAATTTAACAAACGAAGAAACTGAGGTCCAGAGAGGTAACCCATTTCACACCAAAAGTAGTCGAGCCAGATTTCCAACACAATTCCTAAACTCCAACTTTCTATCCCCTTTGAGCAGTAGATTAACAAACTCCCTGAGGGCAAAAATTTTATCTTACTTGATCTTTTTGTATTCTCCAACTCCTTGAAAAAGGAAAGTAGCAAAGGATTACCTCTTGGAAAAGTGGACTGTGTGTGTGTATATATATACACACACACAGTCCACTTTTCCTCTCTCTCTCTATATATATATCCTCCTATACATATATATATATATGTATATATACACACTATATATATGTATATGTAAAAATATTATATACACATGTCCACATTACGTGTATATACATATAAACATGTACATATGCATATATCTACACATCTAACCACACATACACATTATATTGCATATATACATATATGTACATGTATGTACATGTAGTCGTGTGCCTCCGTTTACCTATTACAGTTGGGCAGTTTGAGAGAGTTGCTTTGATATTTCCTCTGTACCCGAGGAAGAAGAGGGAAGCTTCCAGCACTTCAGGCAGACCTCTTCAGTGGTGAATTTAATGAGAGGACGAGAACAGAGTCCACAGAGATTGGGTAGATGTGGGAGAGTTGAAATTTCTCTTCTTGAAGGGAGTAATCGGCTCGCTGGAATATATCTCCCTCTACATGGAGCACGGGGTTCTGTATGCAGAACTTTGGAATTGATTACATGACCTGGGAGATACCAGCAAAGCACCGCCCCCATCAAAGCCCACATTCTGTGCCCAGTGATCGAAGCAGAATTTGCAGTAGTTCAAAAGAAACTCGGGAGGCACAAATCTAGACACATGTCTACTCCAAATGCTCATGTGGACTATTTGTGCCTGACCTGTCGTAGAGCCTTCCAAGCTCCTGTTGGTCTGGTCAGCTACAGTCAGACACACAGTGATGTCATTCTGATTCTCTTTGAGGACAAAGGACAGCTGCCATAAACCACCAAAAGAAGCCGAAAATATCTTATTGAATCAATGAATAAATGAGTGAATACATGCATTTCTCTGTTTCTTACCATTGCCAATATCTGTGTCTGATTCATGGAGATTAAGATCAGCTGATAACATGTGTGATAATATCCATATCTTCTCTGGGCTATTAACATCTTATCTCGATATTTATAGCCCGGAGAAGATAAATGGGAGGGATATATTCAAATAGCTGAAATAGAGTGTGGAAAGAGGGGTTAACTTCATTCTACTCAGTCCTAGAGAGCAAAGTAGAAGGCCAGGAGGCAGTTACAGAGGTGGATGTCAACTGGACATGAGTCGTTTGCTGCTGATTCGAGAAAAATGAGCTCAAGTCTTGATGATCACTTGTTTAGGATGCACAAGGAGGTTGGGTATCAAGGACCTCTAAGTCATTTGTAAAATGCCTTAACACAGAGCCTGGCATACAGTAGGAGCTTAATGTCCTCTTTCCCTTCTGCTCTAAGACGATTCCACTTCTAAAATGCTATAAGTCTGATATTAAATTACATACCCTGATAAAGCTAGCTTAAAGTCCAAATAATCAAGCATTTATTAAATGCCCACTGTATGCCCAGGACTAGGAGATCCCAAACCAAGTCTTTGCCCTCAAGGTGTTTCCATCCTAATGACCCAGTTTAGGATTGCTCTCTGCCAAGGGAGAAGACCCATTTGGTCTCTGCCTTTGGGGAGTCCATACTCTCCTTAGCACTAATGATACCTAGGCTGGAGACTAAAATACACACACGCTACATTGGGTGAGGTTAGGCAAGAAGTTCTGTGGAAATTCAGAGGAGGGGTAGATCAGTGTGGGTGGGAGGAACACCCTCCCTCTGAGACTATCTAACAATTACTCCCCATATAATACCATCTAATTGGGGTTGCTAAGTGGCGCCATAGTGCACCGAGCATCAGCTCGGTTTGCCTCAGTTTCCTCATCTGTAAAATGAGTTGGAGAAAGAAATAGCAAACCACTCCACTATCCAAGAAATGGCACAACACCGAGTTATTTACTAGAATTCTCTAAGGGCAGGGACTTCCCTGCCCCCCTTGTATGTTCAGTGATTAACACACAGTAAGTACTTAATAAAAGTTTAGTGATTGTGTGACTGAATACTAATCCGAATCTCCAGGTATCTTGATAAATTCCTGGGAACTTAATGACTAGCTTTGTAATGTTTGTACTCCTTTGCCACACAGGGCTAAAGAGGATAAAGATATTCCCTAGTCCATTCCCTATCTCCCATTCTCATTCTTTTAAGAGTTAAGATCTTATTGGGAAAGGATATAAAACCAGGACATGTTTGGGAAAGAGGGTGATGTCAGCACTGGGAAGGGGCCTTAGAACAGGAGGCAGACCCTGAGTTGGGAGGATTAGATGGGCCAGGACTGTGGAGTCCCTGGAGAGAAAAGATGGGAGACTGCCAGAGATAGAAAGGCCCAGAGATCACCTAGTCCAATATCTCATTTGACAGAAAAGAACATTCAGTGCTTTGTTTACAATTATCCAGAATTCTCCGAGGTCATCTCAGCCCACCCCTGACTAAAGTCTGATTCCTCCAGCAAGAAGCTCCATCTTGACCTCAGAGATTTTATTGCACATTGCTCCCCTTCCTATGCTGCACGGTCCCACCAAATGGTCCTTCTCACTGTTCCTCATCCATGCATTCCATGTCTCAACTCTGGGACTCTGCACTGGCTAGCCCACATTTTTCCACTTCCACACTTTAGTCCAGGCTATCCCCTATGCTAGATATACATTCCACCCCCCACCCCCCACCCCAGACTGGATATTCCCTTTAGGTTCCACCACATTGCTCAATCACATCTGATTCTTCACATCACTATTTGAGGTTTTCTTGGTGGAGAGACTTGTCATTTCCTTTGTTAGCTAATTTTACAGAGGAAATTGAGGCAAATAGGGTTAAGTGACTTGCCTAGGATCATATCGCTAATGTTTGAAGCCAGATTTGAACTCAGGAATATGAGTCTTTCTGATTCCAAGCTCAGCACCCTATTACTGCTCTGCCTAGCTACTACTTTAAAAGGCTTCCTTCAAAGCTCAACTAGAACATCTCTTCCTAATTCCCAGTGAATGCCTCCCCTCCTCCCCACCCCCATGCCGGCATTTAATAAATTTTAAAGATTGAAAGATTGAAGAAGTTGTCCATCCTTTGCTTGGAGCCCCCATCAGTGAAGGGGAAAGCAGCTATCCAAAAAGACCTTTCCACTTGTAGAAACTCCAATTGTTGGAAAGTAAAATCGTTCTCTTTGTAACTTTCCCCAAATTGGTCCCAGCTCCACTGCTGGGGGCAATGAAGACTAATGGCCAATCAATAAGCACTTATTAAGCACTTACTAATCCCAGATAAATAGCTGGAAGGGGAGGGAGGTTGCAAAGAAAAGTAAAAAAAAAAGGTACTTGTCCTCAGGGAGCTTGGGAGATGGGAGAGACAATACACAAAAAACTATGCTCATGCAAGAAATAAAAATTAGAGATGAAAGCATTTTCAGAGGAAAGTCACTAATGGTAAGGGGATCAAAGAAGGTCTTTAGAAGAGGTGGATCCTAATGGAGTCTTGAAGAAGGACAGGGATGCTAAGAGGAGGGGATTAAGTCAGACGCCAGGCAGCCAATGAAAAGGAATGAAGTTAGGAAATGCAAGTTATGGAAGTAAACTAGGTTATAAAGGGCAGCAAAGTAGGACAAGACTGGAAATAAAAGGATCAGGTTGTGAAATGGATTGAATATTGATCAGATTCTAGAGGTAATAGGGAGCCACTGGAATATTCTGAGTGGGGCAGGTGACAAGATCAGACCTGATCACTTGGAAGCTGGGAGGAGAGTAGACTGGAGTGAAGTGAGATCCAAGGGGAGCAGATCCCCCAATAGCTATTGTACTAATGCAGGTATAAGGTGATGAGCATCTTCACCAGGGGGGGAGCTGGCCGACTGAGATACCATGAAGGGAGAAACAAGAACATTTGACAATGGATGGAACATGGAGGGTGACTATGAATCAAGAGTTGAGAATGGTCCTGGGGTTTAAGCCTGGGAGACTGATACCCACAATAGTAATAAGGAAGTTCCACTAGTCGGTTAGTCAATAAGCACTCTTTAAATTAATTAATTGCTACGTGCTAGGCACTGTGCCAAGCTGAATGGTTGAGTGATAATGGAGCCATTCTGGGAGAAAGGATAGCGAGCTCCATTTTGGACATGCTGAGATGTCCACGGGATGCTCGATCTGAGGTGTCTAACAGGAAGTTAATGATGCCGGACTAGAGCTCAGGAGGGAGATCTTTTTTGTCATTCAGTCATTCCGGTCACGCGGGATTCTTCGTAATCCCATTTGGGGTTTTCTTGGCAGAGATACTGGAGTGGTTTGCCCGGTCACCTAGAGAAATGGGCATAGTATAGACCCTACCCAAATAAGGATCCAGCAATGGAGACAGAGGTGGTCAAACGGGGAGGAAAGGAACCAGAGAGAGCAACGCCATGAAAACTAGAAAGAACAAAGCATCAAGGAGAAGACGGGATTGACAAGTGTTTAAGACTGCAGAGAGGTCAGGAAGGATGAGGAAGGAGAAAAGGCACTTAGATTTATGGAGTCGCTCTTCTAGGAGTTATGCGATCTCCACACATGGGTTTTCTGTCACGTTGGGGTGGGAGGTACCCACATGCCAGGGCCCACGTCAAGGTCAGAGAGGAGGGTCTTTGTCTTCTTGTCCTGGTCCCCCGGACCCCTTGGGTCCTGGAGGTGCTGAGAGCTCTGGCCGGGCCTCTGGCTCCCCGCCCACCTCCCTATCACTGCCTGACAGGCCCAGACTGGACAAAATGACCCATTGTTCCCTAGCTCTAACACTCTTCCTGTCCCCTCCGGGGACTAGCCAAGAACAAAGGGCAAGAGAGAGTCCAAACCCTGAGTCAAGGACCCCTCCTCAAGCAAACCCCTCCCCCCACCATTCCCCAACCCCCAGCCCCAGAATAGCTCCTAGAAAGCCAACTCAGCTAGAAATACAGCCTCTCGGCCTCAGAGCAGTTTCTGCTGAACCTTCCTGCTCCACCACCCAGCTGACCAAACCAGAGGTGCTGACCCTGCCTGGTGCAGGACAGCTCTGCCTGACAGGCAGTAAGGGGGGAGAAAAAGATACTAACCCAGTTTCTTTCCCTATCCCCAAATCAATTGAGAACCATAAATGGGGTCAGAACTGAGAGGGGCCCTAGAAAAGGGGATATCAGAGCAGGGAGGGAGCTTAGGACAAGGAATGTCAGAGCTGGAGGGAGCTTAGAATAGGGGATGTCAGGGCTGGTAGGGTCCTCAAAACAGGGAATGTTAAAACTGGGAGGCAGCTTAGGACAGGAAATGTCTGAGCTGAGAGGGGTTTCAGAACAGGGAATGTCTCCAAAGCAATCCCAATAAACTTTGGACAGAAAATGCCACATGCATCCAGAAAAAGAATTATGGGGACTGAATATAAATCAACACATTGCTATATTCACTTCTTTTTTCTATTCTATTTTTTTTTTTTAATTTTCTTTCTCATGGTTTTTCCCCCTTTGCTCTGATTTTTCTCTCCCATGAATGTCAGAGCTGGAAGGAACATGGAACCTCAGAATTGGGTGATCTTTAGAACATGGAGTGTCAGTGCTGAGAAGGACCTTGGAACAGATCAGAGTTAGGAAAGATGTCAGCAATTATCTGTTTCAATTCCTTCTTTCAGGGATGAAAAAACTGAGCCCCACAAAAGAAGACTTCGTCCAGCTCACCTGTGAGAGAGCCAGGACTACCTCCAATTCTCTGGCTGGCTTGGGGACCCAGGACTCCCTGTGTCCCATCACCCTGACTCCTTTCTAGCTGTCCTGTTCCAAAGGAAGATAGTAGCTAAAGGAAAGAATCCCTCCCCAGCGCACCCTCCCCCACATCACCACTTCCCTGGAGTCACAAAGAAGCTTCTGGGACTGATGAAGTCAGACTTGGAGTTGGGGTCTGAGCAAAAGCTTCCCTCCCAGCCTTCCTTCCCCAGTGCCTGGACGTCCAGGGACATTTCCGGTCCCTGACAGCTGTTCCTGCTCCAATGGGTGTCTCCTGCAGAAGCACAGTCGGTACAAGCCCCCCTCCCCACTAATGTTTACAGTTGGCCGCCCACTCTGACCCTCCCTCTCCCAGCCCCACACTCACACTCCATCTCACACACTCATACTTCATTCTATCCTCACAGGCCTTTTGAAAGTCACGGTCATCAATCTTCATCCCTGCATCTCTCATTTAATCTCACTTGTATCATTCTCTGTCTCTGTGACTTCAGGAAAGAGATCTTAGTTTCCTGGTCTCCAAAATGAGGATATTTATAAGCACAAGACCCATTTCCTAATAGATAAATGATAAAAGAATATGAACAGGCCGTTTTTTTTTTTTTTAATTTAATAGCCTTTTATTTACAGGATATATACATGGGTAACTTTACAGCATTAACAATTGCCAAACCTCTTGTTCCAATTTTTCACCTCTTACCCCCCCCCACCCCCTCCCCTAGATGGCAGGATGACCAGTAGATGTTAAATATATTAAAATAGAACTTAGATACACAATAAGTGTACATGACCAAAACATTATTTTGCTGTACAAAAAGAATCAGACTCTGAATTATTGTACAATTAGCTTGTGAAGGAAATCAAAAATGCAGGTGTGCATAAATATAGGGATTGAATTCAATGTAATGGTTTTTAGTCATCTCCCAGAGTTCTTTTTCTGGGCATAGCTAGTTCAGTTCATTACTGCTCCATTAGAAATGATTTGGTTGATCTCGTTGCTGAGGATGGCCTGGTCCATCAGAACTGGTCATCATATAGTATTGTTGTTGAAGTATATAATGATCTCCTGGTCCTGCTCATTTCACTCAGCATCAGTTCGTGTAAGTCTCTCCAGGCCTTTCTGAAATCATCCTGTTGGTCATTTCTTACAGAACAGTAATATTCCATAATTTTCATATACCACAATTTATTCAGCCATTCTCCAACTGATGGACATCCATTCAGTTTCCAGTTTCTAGCCACTACAAAAAGGGCTGCCACAAACATTCGTGCACATACAGGTCCCTTTCCCTTCTTTATAATCTCTTTGGGATATAATCCCAGTAGTAACACTGCTGGATCAAAGGGTATGCACAGCTTGATAACTTTTTGAGCATAGTTCCAAACTACTCTCCAAAATGGTTGGATTCGTTCACAACTCCACCAACAATGCATCAATGTCCCAGTTTTCCCGCATCCCCTCCAACAATCATCATTATTTTTTCCTGTCATCTTAGCCAATCTGACAGGTGTGTAGTGGTATCTTAGAGTTGTCTTAATTTGCATTTCTCTGATTAATAATGACTTGGAGAATCTTTTCATATGACTAGAAATAGTTTCAATTTCTTCATCTGAGAATTGTCGAACAGGCCGTTTTTAAAGGGAGAATTCCAAATGGAAGACAGAGAAGAATGCTCCAGATTACTAATAATTAAAGAAATGTAAATTAAAGCAGTTCTAAGGTGGTTTTTACCTCATACTACATCAGACTGGCAAAGATGGAAAAAAAGAAAAAGGACAGTTGTTGGAGGGGCTGTAGGAAAGCAGGCACGTTTAATACACTATTGGTACAACTGTGAATCGATCTAGTAATTCTATAAAGCAAATTTGAAGCTACTGACATACCTCATTTTATGGAGCTTCACGGCTAGTGCATTTTTGTTGTTTTGTTTACTATTTGAAGGTTTGTGGGAACCCTGCATCCAGCAAGTCTACTGACACCATTTTTCTAACAGTGTGTTCCAACAGTTGTCTCTGCATCCCATTCTGGTAGTTCTCACACTATCTAAAACTTTTTCATTATTATTATAACAGCTCTGTGTAACCAGTGGTCTTTGATATTACTCTTATAATTCTTTTGGGGGTCCAAGAGTCTCACCCATGGAAGACAGTGAGTTTAATTGATAAAATGTCGTGTTCTGTTTCACTGACTGGTCATTCCTCTCTCTTTCTCTTTGGGTGCCCCTATTGACTGCGACACAATAATATTGAAATTAGGCCAACTAATAACTCCAGTGAAAGGAAGAGTAGCACAGTTCATTATTTTCTTGTTTTTAAGAAATTGCAGGGCAGCTGAGTGGTGCAGTGGATAGAGCACCAGCCCTGAAGTCAGGAGAACCTGAGTTCAAATTTGACTTCAAACACTTAACACTTCCTAGCTGGGTGACCCTGGGCAAGGGGGCAAGACCTGTAACCCCAATTACCTCTGGGAAGAAAGAAAGAAAGAAATTGCTATGTTCACCCCAGCCTTCAGCAATTATTACCCTGTTGGTCAGCAGCCATCGAAGCAAAAGACCCTCCAACACCAAAAAAGATTATAACTTGCTAAAAGTTCAGCTTATGGTAGCTTTTTTTTAGCAATATTTTTTTTAAAATCGAGGCATATACATTTTTAAGACAATATTTTTGCACTCTTAATAGACTACAATATAACATAAGCATCATTTTTATATGCACTGGAAGACCAAGAATTCTTATAATTTGCTTTATTGCATTATTCATTTCATTGTGATGGTACAGAACCAAATTTTCACTATCTCTGTTTGCCTCTATGTCCAAAAAGTCACTAATTATATATATTCTTTGATTGAATAATATCTTGGCTTATACTCTCAGAATTCAAATAAAGAAGAAAAATAATAAAATAATATTTGTGGCAGTTCATTTTGATGTACTAGAAATTAAGACAGGGCCCATCAATCGGGAAATGATGTGGTAATATGATATAAGAATACACTAGAATGTTAATGCTTTATGAAAAAAAATGATAAACCAGTTGGTTTTAGAGAATTTGGGGAAGACGTGGGTAGGTAATTGGTACAGTCAATAAGAGTGCTGGACTTGGAAGACCTGAATTCAAATCCAGCTTCAGAAATTTCCTAGCTGAATGGTTAAATTGCTTTACCCCTGATTGGCTCAATTTCCTCATCTGTAAAATGGGGATAATAGTAGTACTTACTACCCAAGGTTATTGTGAGGATCACACAAAATGCTTTATCATGTAAAGCACTTTGCAAAATTTAGAGAATAATATAACGGTTAGTTATCATTAATAGTAGTAGTAAATACAAAAAATCTTTTAAGTATTTATAGTATTGATTGTATTAAGTACATTTGATTGTGCTACATATTTGCCTTCCTGCTTTTATTAGCTCAGGTCTGGCCTCCAGAAAGCTCTTGATCCTAATTCTGGACACCTTTTCTTTAGTTCATCCAAGAAAAAAGGGTGTGTTTGGCAAAATGTCTTCACTGATTCTCAGGAGAGATAGAAAACCAATGTACCAAAGATAGGCTTATGGAGTGGTTGGGAATAAGGGAAAGGGGAGTCACCTCTATTCTCTAGAATAGGACCTTGCACATAGCAGGCGATGAGTGAGTCCTTTTTGGTATAATAATGTCTGATATGTATTTTATGTATATTATCTTACTGGCTCTCAAAACAAAACCAAGATGGAAAATCTCCAGTTGTTATTATAACCAATTTATAGATAAAAAGTTTAAAAGAAAACAACTAAGGTTCAATTTATCACACATAATTTATCAGTTGTGATTTACTGAGATCACACTGCTGGTAAGTAGCAGAGCTGAGACTCAAAGCCAGTCAATCAATCAACACTCAGTCAATAAATATTTATTAAGCACCTACTATGTGTTAGGTGGGCAGTTGGGTAGTACGATGGATAGAACACAGGGCCTAGAGACAGGAAGAGTCATCTTCCTAAGTTCCAATCTGCCTTCGGATACTTCCTAGCTGTGTGATCCTGGGCAAGTCACTTTACCCTGTTTGCCTCAACTTCCTTATCTGTCAAATGAGCTCAGAAAGGAAACTGTAAACCATTCCAATATCTTTGCCCAGAAAACCCCAAATGGGGTCACAAAGAATCTAATCCACAGAAATGACTGGAAAACAACATTGTGCCAGGCACTGTAATAAGCCCTCATTAAGCAGCAACTAAGTATAAGGTCCTGTTCTAGCCCCACAAATACAAAGAAAGACAGAAAAGAAATTATCTTTGCCCTAGAGAATCTTACCTTCTATTCGGGGAGAAACAAAATCAATATAAATGGGGAGGGTGGGCACAGAATTAGAAGTAAAAAAAAAGAATAAGAATGGTTTCATGTAGAAATATCACCCACAATGAGTCTTTTTTAAAAAAAGAATTCTAAGAGTTAATGGTAAGAAAGGAGTGCATTCCAGTATGGGGCATAGCGTAGGCAAAGGCAGGGAAGTGGGAGATGGAATATTATAAATGAGAAATAGCTAGTAGTCCGCTGGGGTTAAATCATGGACTACATTTTTTTTTTTTATTATTTAATAGCCTTTTATTTACAGGTTATATGTATGGGTAACTTTACAGCATTAACAATTGCCAAACCTCTTGTTCCAATTTTCCACCTCTTACCCCCCCCCACCCCCTCCCCTAGATGGCAGGATGACCAGTAGATGTTAAATATATTAAAATATAAATTAGATACACAATAAGTATACCTGACCAAAACGTTATTTTGCTGTAGAAAAAGAATCAGACTCTGAAATATTGTACAATTAGCTTGTGAAGGAAATCAAAAATGCAGGTGTGCATAAATATAGGGATTGGGAATTCAATGTAATGGTTTTTAGCATGGACTACATTTAATAAGCATGGAAAGCTAGTTTGGACCTCAGAATCCTATTCAGTCCTTGTTCTGTTTCACCACAGGAAGGGAAAGGATTTAGGCAAGTCCTTGACAGCAAAAGGGATTTGGATACACAAAGAATTGTGGGAAAGCATTCCAGGCTCACCTCTCCATCACAAGGAATTGTTTACTAAGTCCTTCAAAAATCAATCAAAACTATATATAGAATTCCCACACCTTCAGAGGAGATAGTCAATATTTCATATTTCAATATTTCAAGAGTGTTGGCTCTGTATTCAAAGGCCCGAGGTTCAAATCCTCTAGTTCTGATGCTATTTGTGTGATCTTGGGCAAATTATTTCTCTGAACCTGTTTCCTAGATTATAAAATGAGGAGGAAGGTCTAAATAGTCTTTGAGGGCCCTTTCAGCTCTAGATGTAGCTTCTCATGATAATTTCTTCACCAGCTTTTCTCAAAGCAGGCTTCTAAACAGAGAATATTCCAATGTCCTCTCCTCCTAACCACACCTCTTCCTGCTTCCCCCCCTCAAAAAAAGGATAAATGTTCCATTTTTCAAGGTTTAGCATCTTTCCCACCAGGACTGCACAGCTCAGGTAAAAACTAAATCAATATAGCAAACCTCCACAGGCAAAGAGGGGCATGGGTACTCCCCCTGCTCTGTCCCACAAAATAATAATCATAATAAAAAAATCTATCAGCCATTTACTGAGCATCCCCTGGGAGTAGAAGAAGATCCCATCCTGCCCCGGGAGAATTGAACAATGTGATGGCAGAGACAGGAAGCAATACCAAATTATGGAACAATAGCAGCCGGGATAGAAAACAAAAGCCTTGAATACAACCATCGAATGTTAGAGCTATAACTGGCCTTGGAGAATGGACTGTCACGCCTGGGAGGGGCCACCTTAGAACAAAGGATGTCAGTCCTGAGAGGGACCTTAGAAAACAATCTGTAAGAGCAAGGGGAGCATAGAATGTCCAAGTTCTGAATATCAGGATTTTTACAGAAATAATGTGAGAGTTGGGAGAGATCTTAAAATAGGTGATGTCAGAGGTGAAAGAAGTCTTAAAGCAAATAATATCAGAGCTGGAAAGGAAGTTAGAATATAGAATATTGGAGCTGGAAAAAAATGTCAGAGCTGAATAGTACTGGGAATGTCAGGGCTGGGAAGAACTTTAGGACAGGGAATGCCAGAACTGGAAGGGAGCTTAGAACATGGACTGTCAAAGCTGGGAGGGAGCTTAGAACAGGGAATGTCAAAGCTAGGAGGAAACCTAGAACATAGGATGTTAGAGCTGGGGGGATTTTAGAACAAGAAATTTCAGCACTGAGAGGGAGCTTAGAACAAAGAATGTCAGAGAATATGTACTGTCAAAGCTGGGAAGAAGCTTAGAACCAGGGATGCTAGAGCTAGGAGAAAACCTAGAACATGGAATGTCAGAGCTGGGAGGGTGCTTAGAACAAAAGAATGTCAGAGCTGGGAGGGGCCTTAGAATTTGGGGTGTCAGAGTTGGGAGGTGACCTAAAGCCTGGGCAATCCAACCTGTTCAGTGATGTAATTATAGAGTCTAAGGGCTGTGACCATTGTAAAAAGAGACAAGACTGAGGACAAGAGGTGGAGTGTAGCAGAGGGGAAGTGTTCCCAGTATCCCATGTCCTTCTGTGATTTTCTAGGCAACAAAAATTCTGCTCCTCCCTTCCCTCTCTCTCTCCTACTTCCCTTTCCCAACTGTTTCCAGAGTAGGGAGGGCCTGAGCAGCCCAGCAGCTGACTTCACGTGGGTAGGATGGGGCGAGGGCAGGCATCCTGACAATGGCTTCTGTTGACTATCACTGGCCAGAGACAAGAAGTTTTTACAGGCAGGGAGACCAAGGGCTGGACCGACAGGTTGACCAAATCCAAGAGCAACTTAATGCCTAGGAATACATGTGAGTGTAAGTGGATGGATGGACAGGCTGGTGGATGGACAGACAGGCTGGTGAACAGAAAGCTAGACAGCCAATTGCATAATCTGAGAAATAGGTATAGACAGGCAGAGAGATAGAGGCACCTGCCACCAGGTGAGCTGACAGACCAATGGAAAGTAGAAATAACAAACGCTACAGTAAAGGGAAGGGGCAAAAGTGGAAGAGATGAACAGCACTCTAGTTTTAATTAGACCTGAATTTCCTCATGGGTGGCCATCAGAGTGAAGAGTTCAACACTACCACTGAGGAGTTGAACAGTCCCATCTCCAGCCCCCATGTCCATTCCCTGAGCCTCAAATCCCTCCCATATATTCCCTACTTTGAATCCACCTGGGCGGAGACATGGAGGCCAGCTAGCCAGGGAAGTCAATGGCCATAGTCTGAAGGAAGGCCGCTCTTTCTTTGGAGAGGAAAGGGATGGTGGAAGTGGGAGCACAGGCAGCCCTTATCCCAAGGTAATCTCCCCCTGCCCCCATCTGGAAGGGATTCGTTCTGCATTCTGCAGTCCAGGGATAATGACTGTGCAGCTCACATTTAACCCTTGGGTTGCACCCAGACTGCTGGCAAGGATGTGCTGACGATCTAGCTGGTCGGTTCTTATTCTAACTCTATTCAATTAGATTGTTTGGAAGAGGATCATTAGTAAGACAGGTTGGACCTGCCATATTCCTTTCTACCTCCTACAGAAGAAAAAAAAAAACTAAGAGAGAAAAACTAAAGTAAAAGTATATATATAGATGCCATCCCATAAGCATTTTTATGTGTCTACCACAAATACTGACAAACACTGAGGATGAGAGAGGCAGAGAAATAAAAACAGAGAGAGAGAGAGAGAGAGAGAGAGAGAGAGAGAGAGAGAGAGAGAGAGAGAAGAGAAGGAAGAAGAGGAGAAGGAGGAGGAGGAGAAAAAAGAAGAGAAGAGAGAGAAGGGGAAGGAAGGAAGGAAGGAAGGAAGGAAGGAAGGAAGGAAGGAAGGAAGGAAGGAAGGAAAGGAAAAGAAAAAAGAAAAAGAAAAAATTCTTTTCTTGAAAGTGTTATATTTTAATAAGAGAAGCCAGTATGAATAGGGGAGCAGTGCCCACATGAAATGGTGAGTAGGACAGTCATGATTTGCAACATCAGGGAGTTCAAGAGGTAAAGGAATTAAAACCTGAAGGCATGATCTCTGGTTCAGGTAGCAAAGCAATTGGCAAGAATATGTTCTGGATCAAGGAAAGAAAAATGAATGGATGGAACTAAGGGTGAGTAGGGAGCAGGGAGCCATCAACTTCATCGTGTCTCCCCCCTTCCCCAACCATGGCCATTCTTTTATTATTATTATTATTATTATTATTATTATTGCTCTTTATTTACAAGAGTTATGCATGGGTAATTTTTCAGCATTGGCAGTTGCAAAACCTTTTGTTCCAACTTTTTCCCTCCTTCCCCCCAAATGGCAGGTTGACCAATACAGTTAAATATGTTAAAATATAAGTTAAATATACTCTATATATACATATACATGTTATGACCATTCTTTATAATAAAAGAAAAAAAATCTGAAAAGTTACCCCACTCATATGGTATATTCAGTGCTCCTCCCCCAGAGGCCCCCACAGTCCTAAGATACATTCAGTGCTCTACATCCAGAATCCCTCACTTCTGCAAAGAAGGCTGAGAGAAGGATGTCCTCTGGTGTTTCCTCCTCCTTCCCTCCCTCCCTCTGCTCCATCTTACCCTGCTTCTCTCTGTTCTTCATCTTCTTGCTTCCTTCTGGTGCAGTAATATTCCATGACACACATGTCCCACAATTTGCTTAACCATTCCCAATCAATAGGTATTGACTTGGCCCCCAGCTCTTGGCTTAGTACAACAAGCACTTTAAACTTGGCCACTTGAGCTCCTCCTAAGTGCTGGGTGGAAATAACAGGGTCATTGATCTAAAACAGAAAGCATCCTTAGAGAGCATCTCATCTAATCTCAGCTTAAAAAGCAAGAAACTGAGTCCAGAGAAGACACACATCTTAGAAGCAAACTCAGGCCAGCCCGGCTGCAGCTCCAGGCCCTGAGAAAAGAGACTATTTTCACGGTGAGAGGGTGAGGGTTCTCTAATTAAGTACAGAAAAGTCAGCCTTGAATCCTCAACGATCTAAAGGGTGATTCCCCAGGACAAGCCCCAGCCTCGATTCCCCCACTGTCCTGTCTTGTTGGCTACCTTTACTGCCAGGACCTGAGACCAAGCCCTTAGGTTTTAACCTTTCTGTGTCCTGATCTCTGACGGGCAAAAACCTTGGGGAACTTAAGTTTCCTGGGAGAGGAAATGGGTGTGTGTGTGATCTTTCATATTTATTTGGCTATCTGCAGTTTGCAAAGTGATAGATATGTACATGTTAATGTATATGGATACATACATATTTATGCATTGTGTATATGTATTTCTCTCTCTATATACACACACACACACACACACACACACACACACACACACACACACTTTATCTGAGCTCCTCTACAACTCCTGAATAGAAGTCACAAGATCCTTCCTCCTTTTGTACCCCTACTCCTCCCCATTTCCCTGCAGCTCTCTCCCACCCAGCCACTTCCATCCTAGGGGCCCCCGGTGCTAACAGGAGGGATGGAGTCACTCTAAATCTGTCCCCAGTTCTACACACACACACACACTTGATCCCTCTTCCAAGTTTTCCAGATGACAGAATCATTGCTCAACAGGATCATGGATCTTAGACCTGGAATAGTCTGAGCCTCTAATTTTACAGAAAGGACCACTGAGCTTCAGAAAGGGGAGCAGCCTTAAGGAAGTGGCTAAGACCGGATTCTCGTTCCTGATTCCAAGATCCACTCAGGTCCCACATCGCCTTCTCTGTGACCGAGGAGGAAAGGGGAATAGGGAGGGGGGGGGGACTTCTACCCAAAAGAAGTGTCAGGGGAGTAGGGGTTCCACGTCAGGGTGCTGGTAAATGAGAGGTGGCCACCCCAGGCCCGCTTGCTGCCACCCGGCCACTACCGTCTGTACCACGGGATCGGAGAATTATATTTTTAGAGTGGGAATAGATAACAGAGGTCAGTGTGCAAGCCCCTAGCCATTTTACAGATGAGGAAACTGAGGCCGAGAAAGGGATGTCGCTAGCAGAAAGGGAGGCACGTCTGTATGTGTATTTGGAGAAAGGAGAAGACGGACGGAGAGTAAAGGCCCGAATTCCCCTCCCCCGGACGGCCCAAGCAAATTCTTGCTGTCTCAGTTCCTCGGAAGGCATTGGCCACTAGCGGCAGAGATCCCGCCCTGCCCTCCACGCCCCCCTCCCCCTTTCCCTCCTGCGCCCTCCTTCTCTCCCTCCCCTCTGGTTTGAAAGCCAGAACTCCGGGTGGCCGGGGGACTGTCCCGGACGGACGGACGGACGGCCGGCCGCGGGAGGGCTGGGCACTGCCACAGGAACGGAGCGGCCCAACCAGCCGGGGAGGAAGGAGCTTTTAGTATCCCCCGCCCCGCCCGCCCCACCCCACCCCCAATCCTGCCTGCATCTGCCTGGAGTGCCCGGGGGCAGGGCGGCCGAGACTCGCTGGGGAGGGAAAGAAACTGCAGCCGCTCCAAAGTTTCTTTTCCTTTTCTGCCGGGAAAACAAACCGAGAGAAAGAAAGCCCGAGACGGGGACGGAGGTAAACGTGCACGTTGCCGCGGGGGCACGGAAGAGGGGCAGCCGTCTAAGTGGGGGTCAGCGTGCCCACATGGGGAGGCTGGCCGGCACTGGGCCGGGCGCTCCGGGGGGAGGCACTGTGCTCCAGCAGCGTTTGTGGGAGCTGCCTGGGAGAGGCAGAAAATTTGGGGGGGGGGGGAGTTACTCTGGGTAAAGGGGTGGAAAGGCGAGTGAATTAGCGGGAAGAACAGACGTAAGAGAGAAGAGAAAGGGGGAGCCACGGAGAGCTGGGCACAGGGAAGAGGCTGGAGGCTGCTCCCCACCACCCCCCGCTCCTCATTCCTGCGTCTCAGACAGGAAAGGGAGTCGCTGCGGGGGTGGGGGGGGGGCGGTGTGGGAAGGCGGGGGAGAGGAAAGTGTTGTTCGAAGACTTTCTGCCTGCTACTAGGAGTCGGCGGCGGGCAACACCCCCACACCCCCATTCTTAGAGTCGGCCCTGAGAGCGGAAAAGAAAGCCGGGGGGGGGGAACACACACAAATTTAGAGGCCAGCCCTGAGACTCCCCCCCCCCCCCCTTAGTTCTCCTCTCTCCCTCCCCGCCGACTCCCGGTCCCGACTAGCCGCCACCGGATTTGGGGAAAGCCGATGAAGTCATCTCCCGTCCAGTCCTGTCCCCCCATCTCTGGTGGGGATCTCCCTAATTCTACACTCCCCTGAATTTATTCCATCTCCTAACACACAAGAGGGTCCCCTTGTTGGGGACCCCTCTCCCCTTCCCTGCCCACTCCCCGGCCTACAGCTGGATAGAGGACCCTTTTCCTGGACAAGCTGGGAAGGAATTGTCGGGCGGAGAGGGGAGGAGGGAATAGGGGTAAGGGGCAGGGGGAGGGGAGAAGGCTTCTTTGCTCAAGGTGACAGGAAAAGAGAAAGGGTGGGACGGGACTGCACGGGACTGGACCGGACGGGGACGGGAAGGGAAGGGAAGGAAAGGGAAGGGAAGGGGAAGGAAAGGCAGGCTGGGGAGGGAGGGCCAGCCGAGCTGGAGATGGAAGAGTTAATTCCAGATGTCGGTGAGGTTCTTGTAGCTGCTCAGATACAGTTAGGGATGTCTGGGAGCTCTGAGCTTGGGGCACCATCGACGCTTGCTTCAGTCCTAACTGGGGAGGGAAGGGGGGGTCTCCGACAGACAAGGCAAAAAGTTTAAAGTCTTCCGAAAAGTCCCGGTGCGGGAGCTAGAGATCAGGAGGTGCTATCAGAAGGCCCGGGTTCGAGTTCCAGCTCTGAGACATATTTGCTTTGGCAAGCATCTCTGAACCTCAGTTTCCCCATATGGAAATGGCGGGGTGGAAGGCTGGGGAGGAAGGCGGGAATAGTCTTTGCATTACCTGCCTCGCTGGGTTTACATCCAGAAATATGAAAGGGCGAGGAAGGACGCCTCTTTCACCCCCTACCCTTCGGGACTCCGGGGGGCACTCTCCAGACCTCCCTAGGGCTTGCCCATTAGGCCTGTGTGCGTGGGGGTGGAGCAGAGGGGTGTAGGAGGGAGGGCTGCCCTGCCCTAACTGCCCTCTCCCCGCCCCCCCTCCCTAATCCGCCCGCGGAGCCCTCGCGCTCCCTGGCACCCTGGCACCGCGCTCTCGAGCCCTGCCCGACTAGCGCTGGGGGCCGGAGCCGTCTCCAGGCTATGTGCCCTCTCGGCCCGCGGCCCGAAGGACACGTGGCGCCCGGGCGGCGGCTTGACCCATACACGGCCGGGACAGCGCCCAGGCAGAGCAGGCGTGGATGCATTCGCCCGGCTCTCGGCGCTGGGTAAGCCTGGGCAAACCGCCGCCCTCTCTGAGCCTCCGTTGCTTCCTCTGTAAGTGATTTCCCATGGACCCTTCTAGCTCTCGGTCCGAGGATCCCAGGCAGTCCTGAAGACCCGCTTGGACTCTTCCCCTTGTAGTGGGTCCCGCTGCCCAAGCCCGACTAGCTTGGAGCCCCCAGCTCGGCGTGGCACAGGCCCCCCCTGCTGGCGGCCTGGGGTTCTAACTTGGGATTGAAATCTGGAAGAATCCCCCCTAGTTCAAGGTTCTAAATTAACCTGGGTCGGGTGACTTTTTAAAAAGATCTTCATCTTTATAACTAGTTTCCTTGGCAATCACTCCATCGCCACCTTTTTTTTTTTTTTTTTTTTTTTTTGAATAAACAAAAGAGAAAACCAATTCAATACGATTTAACAAACATTTCCGAAGAGCCTACTGTGTGCTAGGTATTGGATTAACTTAGGTTCAGGGAGGTTGTAAATTACTTAAAGTCACTGCTGCTCCTGAACTGAAGAATTACAAAGCACTTCTCATAATAATCCTGTGCCAGGATTCTCGTGTCCATTTTGCAAATGAGGAAACTGAGGCAGAGATTGCCCAGAGTTACATGGCTGGTCACTTAGAAATGCAGGATTTGAAACCAGGTTCAGTCTCTCCTCTTATTCCTTCTGCCTCTCAGGGGAGACGACCCTTTAGGCAAATAAGAGAAAATAATAACCCCTCTTAGGTATATACTTAAGGCACTTTCCCACCAGTTATCTCATTAGGTCTTTGGGCAGGGCAGAGCTGATTATCCCCATTCTACAGATGACATGGGAGTCTAGATTTGAGGTGATTTTATCAGAGGTCACTCCATCAGAAAGTGGCAGAAAGGATTGTGGGAATTCAAAGGAGGTCGCTGTGAACTGAAGAATTTGGAGGCTTCATTTGAATAAGGAACTCCCCAGGGAGAAAACAAAGACCATCTCCTGCTTGGCAACTTACATAATGACTGCCCAGGTCATTATGATCTCACCCATTCTAACCCTGTCATTTGACAGATGAGGAAACTGAGGTTTAGAATGACTCATCCTGGACTCAAATTCCGGAAGTAGTGGGCTAAGCTCCCCATCAATGATCCTGTGTGTCAGAGGCATATTCTGAGACAGGCTCTCTAACCACTGGACCACAAGAACTCCTAAAGGAAGAACTGGGGCATGTATAGCTGGAGAGGAAGGGAGCTGGCCACACAGAAGGATCTTTAGGAAGGAAAGTCTTAGAGGGCTGCCTGGGACACTGAGATATTGAGAAATTAATTACTTGCCAAAGTCAAAAAGAGTCTTATAAAGCACTGACTATGTGTTATGCAATATGCACATTATAATGAGCTTGGGAGGTATAATCATCTCTATTTTATGGATGGGGAAACTGAGGCAAATAGTTTTTCAAATGACTTGCTCACGGTCACACAAGGTCAGACTCCAACTCAAGGCTTCTTGATCCCCCAAGCCCATCACTCTATCCATTCCACCATCTCATTCTACCATCTCACTGCCTCAAATGTCCTGACTTCAGAGGCTGAGGGCTCTTCCCACTTCAGGAAATGACCCATAGATGGCTGGTTGACTTCAGGGAGATCCACCATGAAAGGGGGATTGGAAACAACAAAAACTTCAGAGTCAGGATCTGGAATCAAGTCCTCCCTTTTCCCTACATGGGCAAATACTGATGTTCTCTGGATATAGTTGCCTCATCTATGAAACGATGAGGTAACGACATGGAGATCCACCATGAAATGGGGGATTGGAAACAAGCAGTGAGGTAACAGTAGAAACAGAGCTGACTTCAGAGTCAGGACCTGGAATCAAATTCTGCCTTTGTTTCCTCCCTGTTGCCTACATGGGCAAATATCGGTGTTCTCTGATCTCAGTTGCCTCATCTGTGAAACGACTGAGTAAGAGGACTTCCAAGGGCCCTCTGCCTCAGTTTCCCCATTTATAAAATTGGAGGGAGGTGGAGATTGGGGTTGAGGATCCATGAGATCTCTTCTAGCCCTAAATCCATAATCTTGGGATTTAAAAAACTAACATTTTCTGGTGTTGCAGATAGACGAGTTCACTGCCTCCTTAAAACTAGGGGAGGTGGGTGCTGTCAATATTTCCATTTGATAGAAACTCTAAGAGATGAGTCACCTACCCTTAGGACTCGGGACCTTTAGAGTCCAAGAGCCTGGGTTCTCACACCTGGTGGTTCCCTGTTCTGAGGCCCCTCCCAGCTCTCCCATTCCCTGTTCTCACCAGCTAGGTGACCCGAGGCAAGTGGATGAGTGTTGAGCTCCCTTTCTGTCCATGACTGAGCCTTGTCTCTTCTCTTTCCACTCTGTCCTCCTTCAGGTCTCCACCCACTGGAACTGGCCAGCTTGTCCCAAGCCAACCCCCCAGGAAGAAAGGAGCTGGCAGACTAGGCCGCTAATCCCCCAGTCAGACCTGCTCCAGCTACATCCGGGAGAGCGGCATCCCGAGGCCTTCCAAGGCCATGGCTCCCCCACAAGCCACACCCTCCAGGGCGGCACCTGGCCCCTAAGAGAAGGCCAAGGAACAAGAAAAGGGGACTGACCGCTCCCTTCCCCCAACGCTCCAGGACAGCCCCTGGCCCGGAAAAGCTGAGGTCGGTGGGAGGAAGGGGGTCTTCTCGCCCCTTGACCGTCCATCGCCCTCCAAGAAAAGGTTAGCATGGACATGAGGAGGGTTGAGCAGCCCAAGGCAGCCGGGCCAACCCTCGGCTGGATGTCCGGCTCCCACAGGAAAAGGAGACCCATGAAAGCCGAGCTGACCACAGACATGATCAGCCCACCCCTGGGAGACTTCCGCCACACCATGCACGTGGGCCGAGGCGGGGACGTCTTCGGGGACACGTCCTTCCTCAGCAACCACGGCGGGGTGGGCCGGGGCGGCGGGCGCTCCCCCAGAAGCTTCCTGCTCCGGACCCTGCAGCAGGTGCGGCGCGGGGGGCTTCCTTCCCGGGGCTTCAGCTCTTCGGCGGCCTCTCCCGACCCGCCCGCCATCTCGCCCATAATCAAGAACGCTGTGTCCTTGCCCCAGCTCCACCAGGCGGGTTATGACAGCATGGTGGTGAGCAAGCTGAGCTTCCGAGACAGCCCCCGGGGATCCCCTGATGGGCACCATGGCTACGGTAAGGGAATCTCCGCATCCACCCCATCCCTTCTCCGGCCCCTCAACGGCCCCATCTCTCATTGCAGCTCCTCGAACCCCTCTGAGGCTCGGTGCCTGGCCCACCAGATGGGCTTAATAGATGCTTGTTCAGTTTGGGGAGAGCAGACAATGATGCTAAAGGTTTTGGAGACCCAAGACCTGGGTCTTGGGTTCAAATTCAGACTTTGTTCTTTCCTAGGAGGGGGCTGGACAATCAGGGGCTTGCCTGGTCTGGAGACAGTCATGGAGCCATGCTGCCATCTTGTGGCCAAAAAAAATCATAAACCCACTGAAATTGGGCTCATTCCTCCATAACTGGAAAGTATTTTTAGTCCAGCCCCCTTTTCCCGCCCCTATTTTACAGATGAGAAAACTGAGACCTGGCAGGGTGAGGTACTTGTCCAAAGACTCACAGGTACAGGGGTAGTAAGCATGATTTATACCCAGGTTCCCTTCCTCTAGAGCCCTGGTCTTTACCAAGTACCAGGCAGAGAGACCTTGGGATCTAAGTTTGATGACCTGACCTAACCAAGGACAGTGGTCCCTGTTTTCTCCATTGGTAGAGAGTCGCTCCCAGTTGAATTAGATGG
This sequence comes from Sarcophilus harrisii, assembly GCF_902635505.1. Taxonomy (NCBI): domain Eukaryota; kingdom Metazoa; phylum Chordata; class Mammalia; order Dasyuromorphia; family Dasyuridae; genus Sarcophilus; species Sarcophilus harrisii. The sequence continues at coordinate 13,835,791 of NC_045430.1, read as the reverse complement.
ATTCAATTCAATCCAACGGGGGTAAGACATGGTCCCGGTGACCTCAAGTAACCATCAGTCCTTTTTTTCTGTTTTCTAAATAATCAGATAATAATATTTATTTAATAGTAATAAATTATTATAATATATAATATAAATTATTATAAAATAATTAATAATAAATAAAAGTTCTGTGAGGGCAGGGCATCATCTTTTTGATTTTGTATCTCTAGTTCCTCTCACATAGTAGGTGCCTAAAGAAGACTTATTGAGTGAATATTGAATGTGTAGATCATTAGTCTGGTCTATAAGCAGATAGGACCCATAGAGCATTGGCCCAGAGTCAATTAAGTCCCGAGTTCCAATCCAGACTCATTTGAAATCCATTTGAACTCAGGGAGGCTCCAAGCTTAACACTATCCACTTTGCCACCTAGCTGCTCTTGGAGTAAGGAAGATATAAGTTCAAATGCAGACTTAGGCAGACTTAGCTGTGTGATCCTATACAAGTCACTTCACCCTGTTTGCCTCAGTTTCTTCATCTGTAAATGAGCCAGAGAAGGAAATGGCAAAATACTCCAGCATCTTTGCCAAGAAAATTCCAAATGGGGGCACAAAGAGCCAGATATGACTAAAATAATTGAGTAATAACAACAACAACAACAAAAATGGACATAATAATAACACCTCCCTCTCAGGGTTGTTGGGAAGATCAAATAAGAAAAGTGTGTGTGTGTGTGTGTGTGTGTGTGTGTATGTGTACAATGGTGGTTTGGATAGAGAATAATATCAAAATAATCTGGGTACCTAGAATTTGCAGTCCACAAAGGTCTTAGAGAGAACCTTTACTCTAGTCTCATTTTATAGGTGACTTTACAGCTCTTAAGATACTCTATAAATGTCAGTTCTTTTTACCACCCTTTTTATAGTTTTGTTTTTACTGGTAAATTAGTATGTACATTATTATCATGTACATTATTTTTTTCTAAATACACATTTCTTTATGAACCATATTGGGAAAGAAAAATCAGAACAAAAAGGAAAAACCACAAGAAAAAAAAAAAACAGAAGAGAAAGGGGGAAAAAGTGAACATGGCATGTGTTGATTTACATTCAGTCTCCATAATTCTTCATCATCATCATCTCTGACCTGTTCCATATATATGGGAAATGACGGCAACATAATATTAAGAGTGGATGATCAGCCTCTTGAGTTAGGAAGTTATGGGCTTGAGTCCCGATTCTGACTCTTCCTGGTTGTATGACTCTGACCAAGTCACTCATCTTAGTGTCCAGGAGATAACTGACTCTTCATTAGCAGAGAGAGAATTTCCTCACTAGGAATCACAGATGGAGTCTAAAAATAAAGTGAGTCGGAAGCACTAGACTAGGAGACATGGAGTCCTTGGTTCAAGTTATGTTCTCTCCTTAATAATTATGTGATCTGAGAAGAATTATTTACTTCCCCAGTTTTAGTTCATTTATTTATAAAATGTGGCTCCAAATGGAAGGTCCAGCTGCCTCTCTGGGGGTATTAGATGAGATTAAGTACTTCATCTCCAGACTCCATGCTTCCTTTACTCTGGCTTTGCCTCATGTCAGGACCTCTGTCTCTCTTCCATCTTTCCCTCTGGCTTCCTTGGCCTCCTCCTGAGTCTCAGTAAAGGCCCACCTTCCACAAGAGCCTTTTCCTCAGGCCTCTGAACCTCCAGGGCTCTGATTAGCTTCGGTGTCCCCTGTCTGTGTGCCCCCTGGGACTATGACCTGGAGGGCAGGAATTGTATTTGCAGACTGTTCAGGGGACACTTGTTTTTAGTCATGATCCCACTGGAGTGGTTTGTCATTTCCTTCTCCAGTTCATTTTTCAGATGAGGAAACTGAGGCAAACAGGGTGGAATGACTTGCGCAGAATCACAGATAGCAAGTATCAGAGGCTACATTTGAACTGAGATTTTCCTGACTCCAGGCCTGGAGTGATGTGCTCCAGAGCACCACCCAGCTGCCCCGCCTGACCCTAATGTCAGTAATTTCCAAAGAACTCTGAATTCAGTGGTGTGAGTGATAATAATATAATAATATTTCTATAATCTATATAATATATATTATATATAATTATATAATATATATCTATATAATAATCTATATCTATAATAATAATATTTCTAAGATTTTGAGGTTCACAAAGAGTTTTCCCTATCCCCATTTTAACAGGTAGGCAGACTGAGGCTCAGAAAGATCCCAGGTCAAACAATTAGAAAATAGATACTTGGGCTCCTGCCCACAGTGAGTCCTTCATCAAGTTTTTTTCATTCATTCAAACCGGTTTCTTCTTGTGACTTCTAGTCCAGCCCTAGTCCCACTCTAACGGGGAATTTCTGCCACCCACACAGGCAGGGCACAAAGCCTGGCTTTCTCCACCCAAACAATTGAAGGGACACCTTCCCTGGTGACCAGGATCAGCCCTCTGACCTTTCCAACATCCATCGCTGGCTGGACTACTTAGATGGGGACTCTTGCCCACACAGTGAAGGAGTATGGGAGGGAGCTCCAGTGGAGGCTGAAAAGCCCAAGGGATTATTTCTCTTACTTGCAGGCTCAGTGGAAGGCAGTGTCAGGGGACCTAGATTCAGATCCTACCCTGTCTTTGCAGGCACCCAGATTATTTCGACATTATCCAAACTACTTCTAGCTTTAAAAGAGTCAAAATCCTCCCTCTTCTCCCGCCATCCACCACGTCTCTAATCCACTGAAGACTCTAGCTAACTTTTGTGGGGATCTTGACCAAGGCAAAGAGATCTCAAAATGCAGTTTGGGTTATTATCAGTCCAGAATTGAGCAATCGGGTCACTGTCCCAATCCACCTCTCCTCTAGGTAAACAAAGGGACCTTTGTCCTTCCACTGACAGCCTGATCCTTTCTCTAAGGAGAAAGAAGAGTGTCAGTCTGCCAATCGCTTCCGGGCAGGGGGCAGGCAGAATTGCTTCTGCCCTAGCTGGATCAATCGCCCCATTCCAGCCTGGAAGGCAAGATTATGGTTATCACCCTTAATCCTTTAAGTAAAGAATCTCTTAGTCCCTTCCATTTTTCCTAGGGGCTCTTCCTAGTCTGGAAAGGACTTCAGAGGAGAATTACTGTATTTCATTATGGGGCAGCTGGGTGGTACAATGCTTGGAGCACAGGGTCCAGCCTCAGGCACTTAGTAGTTGGGCAAGTCACCTCACCCTGGCTTCCTCTGTTTCTTATCGATAGAAATGGAGATATATTGGAGAAAGAAAGGCTTTCCTAAGAAAGCCCCCAAGGGCACAGCCACGTAGGATCAAATACAACAAACCCCACCACCATCTTTTTTTTTCTTTTTCTGAGGCAATGGGGAGTAAGTGACTTGCCCAGGGTCACACAGCTAGAAAGTGTTAATCCCCATTCTAAATCTGAGGGCAGATTTGAACTCAGGTCCTCCTGACTTCAGGGCTCTCGCTCGATCCACTGTACCACTTAGCTGCCAGTACTTTTGCTTCCTTACCTGAAGGAGTCATTTTTAATCCCCATTCTAAATCGGACTTCTAAGATGCTTCACGGGTTCTAGGTCCCCTCTACCTCTCTCCAGATGGCTCAGTCCTAGCTCTGAATCTGGGTCGTGGAATCCAGTCATACCCCTACTATGAGTCTGTGCTATTAGTGGCTGCCTGCTCTTCGGGTGTGCAGGATCGCATCGGGAGAGACGGCAGCCACGGAGAGGAGGGCGCGGGGCTGGGCGGAGGGTGATGGACCGGAGCGGCCCCGGGAGCTCACGCGGAGCCTGTCTCGTCTCTCCCTTCCAGGCCTGGATTCTGGATTCTGCACCATCCCCCGCCTTTTGTCCCCCGAAAGGCCCCTGGACAAGGACAGCTCCTTCCCTTCAGAGTCCGACCTGCCTCGCTCCAACTCCCTGCCTCAATCCGATTCGGAACCCGAGCTGCTCCGCTCCGATTCGGAACCCAAACTCCATCGCTCTGACTCCATGCTCTCCTTCCGCTTAGACCTGGGTCCCTCCCTCCTCAGCGAGCTCCTCAGCGCCATGAGCCTGTCCGAGGTGCCTGGGAAAGAGTCGGGGCCGGCCCCGCCGGCAGAGCCTCAGCCCCCGGCCCCAGAGCCCCGACCTCAAGGACACTGCCCCAACGGGGTGTCGGTGTCAAAGGGCCCCACCGGGGAGAAGCCGGCCGAGAAGCTGAGGGCAGCCGTCAGTCTGAACCCAGCCAGGGGACACTGGGTGGGCAGCTGGGGTCCTAGGCCCCACTATAGCGAGGCCACCGCCCGGCAAGAGCTAGCGGGAGTGCTGCCTCAAAGTCGGGCCTCGTGGGAGAGCCAGGATGAGGGCCTGGGGGTCTCCCCTTGCTGGACAAGGAGCGGCTCAGAGAGGGAGCCCAGGAGGATCTCGGTCCCAAGCACAGTCCAGGCATCCTCATTCCAGTTCACCGATGAGGATGATGAGGTGAACATGTGAGGGTGGCCCTCCTGGGTCCAAGTCATGAGGCCCTCAAGCCCAGCACCTCCATTGAAGTCCCCCCTTTCCCACCCCACCTCGGAGGGCAGAGGATTTGGGGTAGAGGGGAGTGATCTGCTTGAGCCAACAGGACAAGCAGCAAAGCCAGGAGCTGGAAGGAAATGGAGAGAGGGGGAGGGATGAGAAAGGAACTGGCAATGCTTCCAGTATCCCCCCACTCATCCCCAGGCCTTGTCCCACTCATCCTCCCTAAGCCAAACCAGTCAGGGGAGTGGGGGGGCAGCCCCACCCTCCCAACCCATTCCACTCTCCCCACCCTGACGACGATGGGGAGCAGGGCAGGCTCCCCCCCCCCCACACCCTCCTCCCTTCAATGGTCAGATGAGGCTTCCCAAATAGGGTCAGCTAGGTGGGTGCTGAAAGAGGAACAGCTGAGAGGGATTTGTTCTGGGAACCAGCTACCCAGAGTGCCCGACAGCCCGCCCTGATCCCCGCCAGCCTTGGGCACCAGATGCCCAGCTGCCCCCCCCTTGCCACACCCACAGCCCAGCTGGGGCCATACAGTGGAGCCTTTGTGATGGGGAGGAGGAAGGGGAGGATAGCACAGGAGCCCATTGTCTTCACCACCAGCACTTTGCAGGCCAGCCCCGGGGGGTCCATTCCAGGCTGTGGGAGGGGGCCTCCCTCATGTCGGTGGGTGCCTCCTGCCTCCCAGCAGGAATCCCTGCTGGGCACCGGAGTGGGCTCTCTTGCCCCTGGGATGATGGACCCTCTCCTGAATCCCGTCCGACACCGGCACCCCCTCCCATGTTCTAGAAGCCATAACCAAAGGTCCCCATGACCTCAGCCGGGAGGAATGCCTGCCCTTGGCCTTCTGGACATCCAGAGATCTGTCCAGTCTGATTAAAAAAGTTGGGTTTTTTGTTTTGATTTTTTTTATATGTATACACAAATGTCCCTCAAGATGATGCCGGAAAACTGTCTTTTTTTCTTGTCTGCGTCTTGTCTGAATGGTGGGACATCCATTCTCAGCCCCGACTTGTGGGTGGATGTCATGGGGGCAGGGGCTCCAGGTGCCCAGAGGAAGAGGCCTCCCCAGGTGTGGGTGTTGGGGGCAGGGGGAGCGGATAGGTAATGAATAACAAGGCTGGAATGTTCCAGCCGATAAAGGTGCAGGTGTGTGCCTGTGTGCGGGAGATGGGAGAGCGAGCCTTATCTCCCTTTCCCGGAACATGGGGCTTAGACCCTCCCCTGCCTGCCCCCAGGTGCCTGGCACAGGGTGCTGCCAGAAATAACAGCGGCTCACATTACTGGAGAACTTCAAGGCTTACAAAGCTCCCTGGGAGACAGGAGGGAGTTGTCCTTTCTACAAAGCAGGAAACTGAGGCCCAGAGAAGTGATGAAGTCACTCGCTCAAAACCAGGTCTTGAGCTTCCCCCCCTTTCCTTCTGATCCCTTAATCGGAGCAATGGAGGCCTCAGGAGGGCTTTGGTTCTACATCTGGCTCCAGACCTGGATATTTCACCTTTTTGGTCACTTGTGCTCACGAGGAAGCTGTTCTAGATGAGTTCAAAGCATCCTATTAGTCTATAGCTCACCTTCTAAGATCTTTTCCAGATTTGTCATTCTAGGTAGGAATTCGAAAGCTCCTGCATTCCCTGTCCTAAGGCTCCTCTCAGCTCTGACATCCCCTGTTCTAAGCTCCCTCCCAGTGCCCATTATTGGCTATCCAGGGGATGGAAAAGAACCAAGTGGGGGTTGGCAAAAGCAGACATGCCCGAACTCCTGGAAACAGCAGAGTCTGGGTGCTAAGAAAAAAATCTTTATTAAAATCGGGACTTCTGTGGGGCTAAGGGGGGAGGGGGAAGCTCCCCCATTGTTGTCCTCCCTCATTCCAGCTTGAAGGCGGTGAGACTGAAACCGCCCTTCACGCAGCAGTAGGAGATGTGGCAGCAACTCTCCCGGTTGGGGAATGTCACCTGGTAGCCATCAGGAAGCTTCACCTGAAATTCATCTTCGTCAAAGGTCACTAAAAGCTGCAGAGGAGGGAGAAGGGAAGGAAAGCCAGGGGTCATCCAAGAATCCCAAACAAGCAAAGGACCATGGGTGGAGTCCAATCCATTTATTTACAAATGAGGAAACTGAGACCAGATGAAACGATTTGTCCAAAAAGTAAAGTCAGACATGGCTCAGCTCCAAAACCCGTGCACTCTACCATATGACTCACTGCACTTGTTGGGACTGGCGGGTAGAGGTGGGGTCTGGCAGATGAGACAGGAGCCATTTCCTCCTAAGTAACAGAGGAAAACTCATCTTCAATGACCCTAAACAAGTCACTTCACCCCCTTTGCCTCAATTTCCACACTGGCAAAATAGAAGCAGGTGATGATGTCCAAGTCTCCTTCCATCTTTAAGAATTAGGATCCTAATAGCTCAAGATTCTATGGGGCCCTTTAGATTTATGAAGTAGTTTTTCCTCATAAGCATTTATTTTGTGCTGGGGGTGATCCCGACCCTCAAATAACTGTCCAGAGAACATAAAAAGTATATGGATCTAATCCAACTCCCTCATTTTATTGATAAGGGAGCTAATGCAAACAGGTGAAGCCATCTGCCCAAGGTCACAAGCAAGTAAGTGATGGAACTGGAATTTGGTCTCTCAGGTTCTAAATCATGGACTTTTCACACTATGTCCTTTGTTGCCTGAGTCACCTGACCTTCATCTTCGATAATCTTATTAGGACTTGTTAGCACTTGAAGGTGTCTAAAGGGTTTCACACACTGCCCTCACCAGTCATCCTATTCCAGAGGCATCATGGGTATTATCCTCCCTGTTTAACAAAACTGATTCCCAAGTGAAATAACCCAGTGTGAGGGGTGGAATTGCAATGCAGGTCTCTTTTGCTCCAAGATCCACAGCTCTTATCATCAGCCTTTCCTCCTGGACCTACCCCTACTTCCACTCCATGTTCTCACCTTTATCTCGTCCCCTGGTTCAAAACACAGGTGATCGTCTCTATACTCCTTCTGCCACTTGCCGCACACCTGGGAATTGCAGACGATGACGTCCTCTTCAAATCGGGGGTTGAAATGTAGCACTATATCTTTGGGGCTGTGGCCCAGATTGATCACGAAGCTGTCGGAAGTTAAAGGACAAGAGAGTGAATGATCAGTCTGAGCCTTGAGAATAGGATAGGAGAAGTGGTTTGTCCTCAAGAGATCCCAGAGAGTCAAGCTTAAAGAAGCTTTGAAGGCCGAGTGACAGCAGTTCCTTTTACATGTCAGAGAACCAAGTCCTAGAGTGCTGCTTAAGTAGTTTTCCTAAAGCTATGCAAACGTGGGATTTGAACTCAGGTCTTCTGACTGGAAAAGCCTGGCACTGACCAGAGGCTTTCTCCATCCCAAGAGAGCTGAATGGTCTTTGGCAAAGGAGGAGAATCCCAGGAAGATTTACTTTTTACTAAAAGTTGAAAGCTCACGGACTTGGCAAATTATATTAGCTTTTCCTGTAGCTGATGGCATTCATGGGGTAAAGTCAGTGTTTAGTGCCAGTCTGCATGGGACAAGCATCATCTATGTCAGGGATCTCTCTAGACAGCCCATGCCAAGAGGCACAGGCACAGAGGAAATGGGGGACGGTGGGGGAGACAATGGCAGGTCTGCAATCATGAGAGATTTTTGTATGTTTTTGGGGGGTAAGGCGATTGGGGTTAAATGTCTTGTCTAGGATCACAGCTAGTATTAACTGTCTGAGGCTGGATTTGAACTCAGATGCTCTTGAGGCTAGTGCTCTATTCACATTGCCCTCTAGGTGTATGGCCTTCAGGTCCTTAATCTTTCCGAGCTTCAGTTTCCATATCTGGACTTGTACTCCCCCCTTGCCATGATTGGTCCCCCTAAAGGGACCTGTGATTTCCCCGAGAAAGGAAACTCAGGGCTTCCTGGATACTCCCTCAGGCTGGCACTTCTCCTACAACTCAAGGTCTTAGAGTTGCCCGGAGAACTAAGGTTAGTGATTTGCCAGATGTCAGATGTCAGTAAGTATCATCAAAGATGGGACTTGGACCTTGGAGGCTTGCTCTGACTACTATCCCACACCGCCACCTGCAGGGGCTCTAGAAATGAGACTCTCAATATCATTCATTAGCAAGTTTGTTTTTCCCTTTGAGGAGGCACAAAGCAATGAGCTGCAGCAGTCTGTGTGATGGGCAGAAGGCAAGGACCAGAGGGTCAACCAAGCCAATCCCACAAGCTTGCAGGAAAAGGAATCCTTTATCATTTCCTTCTCTAGTGTGTTCCCATTTTACAGATGGGGAAACTAGGCACATAAGGGTTAAGTGACTTGTCAGGATCATACAGCTAAGCAAGTGTCTGAGGCTGGATTTGAACTTATATTTTCCTGACTCCAGACCTAGGGCTCTATGCACGGTACCACCCACTGCTGCATTAGTTTTGGGTCTGCTATATCACACTGCTGACTCAGAGAGCTTACAGTTCTCTCAGACCCCCAGATGTTTTTCAGAATAAATAATGTCTAACCTCCATCTCATACTTCTGAAGTTGATTGTTTTTTTTTTTTTACCTAAAACTTTGCATTTATCTCCATTGAATTTCATCTTATTACACTGAGTCCAATGCTTTAGTCTATCAGGATCTTTTTGGACCTTGACTGCCATCCAATGTTAGCTAGCTCTCCCAGCTTTGTGATAATATGTGCAGAACTAATACAGTCTGTACCTTTATCCAGGTCATTGGTAACAAAACAAAACAAACAAGTTAGACAATACAGAACCCTGGAGTCCTTCATTGGAGATTTCTTCTCATGTTGACAACGATCTTCACCCAAGGTCTGTTTCCATCTGACTGCTGGATTCTATATTTATATTCTATATTTATAACTATATTATAGAGTTATAATTCTTTCTTTATAACTCCATTTTCTTCACAAGAAGAATATGTTATTTTTATGACTTGGTTGAAAAATTGGTTAAAATTTAAGTAAACAAGATTCTCATCCTCCCGAGTTCAAAATCAGCCTCAGACACTTATGAACTGTGATCCTAGGCAAGTCACTTACCCCTGTTTGCCTCAGTTTCCTTATCCAAAAAATAAGCTGGGGAAGAAAATGGCAAATCACTCCAGTGTCTTTGGTAAGAGAAAAACAAATAGAGTCATGAAAAGGCAGACATGACTGAATGACTAAACAATACCAAACACTATTCACAGCTTTCTACAAGTTTAACAATCAATAAATACGCTTTTTTTTTTTAAGCAATGACTTCAGCCTGGCATGATGTATTCTCGATAAACCCTACCCCTAATCCTGCTGGCTTGTTGTAATCATCATTTCCTTTTCTAAATGTTTGTCAACCATCTCCTTAATGATCTAAGATTTTCCTAGGTATCCAAGTCAGTCTCAACTGGGCCAGAGTTTGCAAACACTGTTCTCTTCCCTTTTTCGAAAATCAGGACGAGCTTTGTCCTCCGATCTCACAGTTCCTTTCCCGTTTCTCATAACCTTTCCAACATTTCTGCCAGCCCCATTACCCCACCTTCCAGTTCTTTCAGCACCCAAAGAGGAAATTCAACTGGGCTAGGCAAGTAGAATCAATGACAGGTGAGTATTTCCCGATTTATCTTGGGTATAAACATCCTGTTAGTTATGTCATGTCACTTTCTTTTCTTTTCCTTTCTTTCTTTCTTTTTTTTTGTTTGTTAATGCCATTGGGATTAAGTGACTTGCTTAGGGTCACACAGCCAAGAAATGTTAAGTGTCTGAGACCATAATTGAACTCAGGTCCCACCCCAAAACTGAGGACCTTCCTTGGCAGGGATTCAAGTGTGGGCTCTGAGAATTCCCAGATAATCCCCAGCTCTCCATCCCATCCCCCAACCCCTAGATTTACCCATCTGAATCGTCAGTAATTTTCCCCTTCAGCTTCAGCGTCATTCCCGGCATCATCTCCAGTTGGTAAGCTTCCATTTTATCCTGTCCCAAAGAGGAGAAATTTGCACTGATTCAGCAGCTTTAGTTTCCCTGCCATGTCCCCGAATGTCACCACCTATGGTCCCCCCAACCTCAGAGGGCAAAGGAAAGCATTCAGGGGCCAATATGGACCCAGGCTTTTTTTTTAATCACCTCCTCCTCTTCTCTCTTTGCTGACTTCATGTTCACCCCCAGAGATCCTTCTGCCTCCTAGTAGTGAGAAAATGAATCTCCCCATAAAGACATTTTCTACCTGGGTAACCTGGGGCCGACTTTCAACTCTCTGAATCTTGGTTTGTTATCTACAAAATGTATATAATAACACACATACTAGCTACCTCGCATCCATTAAGAAGCCTTTCTCCATCCCCCTTAATGCCAAGTGTCTTTCTCTGTTGATTATTTCAAACTTCTCCCATCTACATCTTTATTGTACATAGTTGTTGGCTGTTGCTCCCCCAACAATTTCTTGTTCTTGAGAGCAGAACCTGTTTTTTGTCTCCCGGTATAATGACGTCATGGGTCATATCTTGACTTGTGTGTGAATGAGGAAGCACAAGGTCATCAGCCTCCCTCTCTCTTCTAGAATCAAGATCCGGCGGTAAGACAAAAGTCAATGCCCCAGGATGCAGGGATGACACTGCAGATTCCAATCTTTGATTCCCAACTCCCCCTAGTTAATAATGTAAATTACCCTTTGACTCACAAATCCTGGTCCCAAATTCCAATAGAAGATCCAGACCTGTCCCAGCCCCAACCGGATCTGAGCCAACTTTGGGGCTACACCCAAAAGCCCCTCGAGCTAAGTCTCCCATTACAAAAGGGCCTCCCTGGCAACCCCTCTTTGCAGAGATTCCAAACATGCCAGCCATGTGAGGACCCTCTGTCTAGTGTCCTCCTTGTCTCTACCTTCATCTATCTCCTACTTCTAAACTCAATAATAAACCTCTTATCAATCTAGCTCTCCGGGCCAATAAATGCTTTTATTGGGAATTCGCCTCATATACGGCCGTATCCTTGCACCAAATCCAAGGGGTTTGCAGGGGAGCTGTTTGACTCTCTGTACCCCAAACCTGCCACTAGACCTTAACTAAACCCTAATTTCATTTAGGTATCCCAAATCGACTCCTCAATATTCGATCCACACCTCAACATAAGCACTCCCCATTGCCTACTTACTTCAAGTGTCTTCATGGCCAGTGGAACAAACTGTTCTTATCTACATGTTCTGTCTGGGAAAGTCTAGGTACTTCCCTACCTCACCAATGGGTATGAGATTATTTTCAACCTGGCTTAGACCATCTACCAAAATGGCTTACTAGTGTGTGCCTGCAGTGAATACTACAGCTTTTGGGGGTCACAGGTAAGGGTTGAGTGAAGGTGGACACCAAAAGTCAATGAGCAACCGTCCCAGCCGAGTTGCTAATCCTCCCTGAACACCCCATACACCCCTTTAAAGCAATATCTGGTAAATAGTAGGTGTTTAAAAAATAAGCACTTAGTTTAAATCAATAAAAAAAATAATCAACTAAATAAATTTTAAATCAATAAATTATTGATTTAAATCAAGCTGGGAGGATATTTGGAGATCTTCTAGTCCAATCTCATTTTAGAGATGAGACTCAAAGAAATGAAGTGATTCACCACAGATCCCGCACCCTATACCTAAGTAGCTACTGTGAGAAAGGCACAAGGAAACCACAAGGTGCCTAGCATTGAGCTCCTACAACAGACATAATGTTGAACGGATTAAAGTAGCACAGAAAAGTAAGCAATTGTTGTTATGATTATCTTATAGAGCTAATAGCTGTAAGGTGCTGTGTTCCTCCTCCTGGGGGCCTTGATATTTTAAATGAGAGGACTAGAGAAGGCAAAGAAATTAAGCACTAATGGTGGGATTTCAGGCATGCTGACACATGAGAGGGGAAGACTGGTTTGTCTTCCTACCCTAAATGTATACAGACATCCCAGCCTATATATGAACTGTTCATTTTCCACTCAACAGCCTGGCATAGAACAGTCAAAACAACAATGGATTTGAAGTCAGAGATGTTGGGTTTGAAGGCCACCTCTTCCACTTCCTATTTCAGACTAATCACCCCCTCTTGCCTCAGTTTTCTCATCTGTCAATGAAATGGGGTTGACCTAGATGACCTCAAAAGAACTTTTTATTTCTACATCCTTGCTCTTGTGAGCATCTTTGTGCTCTCTCTCTCTCACACACATCCCAATCACAGAATTTGAGAGCTGGAAGGAGCCAGAAAATCTACAGAATTCTGCCTATATTAGAAGAAGAAATGGAGGGGCGAGTAGAGTCCCCCAGAGAAGGTCTCAATTTGTCCAATGGCAATTTTGGAAGCCAAGAGCAGGGAAATTAGTAAGGACCGAATTAATTAATCAGTGATAATTTAACACTTGGCATATATATGCTAGGCACTGGGAACTTGCTTTCTATTAGGGGGAATAACGTGTATACATATACCCATGTACAGAATTTATACAAAAAAAGCTGCAAGGTAACTGCTGACATTTAATAGCTGTGTGACCTTGGGCAAGTCACTCCACCTGGTTTGCCTCACTTCCCTGTCAAATGAGCTGAAGAAAGAAATGGCAAACCATTCCAGTGATTTTGCCAAGAAAACCCTCAATGGGCTAATAAAGAATAAGACACAACAGGGGGCAGCTAGATGGCACATTGGATAGAGTACAAATCCAACCTCAGACACCTAACACTTCCTAGCTGTGTGACTTTGGGCAAGTCACTTAACTCTAATTGCTTCATCAAAAAAGAAGAATCAGACAAGACTGAAAACAATTAAACAATTACTGAGAGGAGCCATTAGCAGTTGGGGATACCAGGAAATGCCTCAAGTGGAAGTAGTATTAAAATTGAGTTTTGAAAGAAGGATGAAAAAGGTATGCAATTCCAGGAATGAGAGGATCAACATTTTATGCAAAGGCATAAAGCAGAAGGGTCAGATGAAAAGGACCCCGGGGCCAGAGTCAGGACTCGAGCCGGAAGAATCCTAATTGCTACTGAATCCTTTGGGTGAACTGATTTCTTTCTCTGGGTCTCATTTTCCTCACCATTAGGTTCAATGATCAGAGCCACCTTCTCATCCCTTCTCTCACTGGGCCCTCACAACCCTTTCTTAGAGACAGGTTTGGCAGGTGAACAGGGGTTTCCATATAAGGAAACTGCAGCCCACACAAGCTCTGTGACTTGTCCACCACAAAGTGACATTGGGAAGGACTTGGACTGGCACCCAGGTGTCCCGATGCCAAATTCAGGGTCCTTTCCATGATCTCATTCCCCAAGAATTGACAGAGTAGGAGCGGGATAGAGAGACCCAAAAGGAAGATAAACAAGGCAAAGGAAGAGTGGGAGAGAGCCCTCCCCACCCCAGCTTTGAGGTTACCTCAGATACCTTTCTTACAGATGGAGTGTCAATTGCCGGTTGCTGTTTGTGGTAACTTGGGGAGATCTTTTCTAAGCTCCAGAAGAAGCATGGAACTTACAGCTCCCAATTGTCCCGGTAGAGGATTACACATTAACTCAGGGAAGGTTACAAACTTGGGGACTTTGCCCAAAGAGCCTGAGCTTGCTAAGACTATATCCTTTTCCCATCTTTATCTCCTGAAGAACAAACACAATATCTATGCCTCTTCCTTCCCATATGACCTTGGGGTCAGGTACCTTTTGCTCCCCTTCCTCCCATCTGCCTGTCAACCCTGGAACTAGAATCCCATAGAATTAAATTATTTAATTTCCAAATAATTTTTAATCCATCTTTCCATGGCCCTTTATTACATGTAATTTTTATTATATCATCATCTGAAAATGATGCTTTTAATATTTCTGCCTTCCTGGATCAGGATCAGTTTAATCTCATAGCCCCACCTTGCTGTTTCCAGCTGAGAAATCCAAGTTATGACAACCATCGAGGTCTACCCTGTGGGAGTCACAGACAGCCTTTTCTTGCACTGTCCTGTCAGAAATCCCATGATTTCCGTTTGCAAGGTTAAATTTCTCCTATAAATCTCTCTATGATCTATGCTCTTTGCTGAACATCTTTGGGTCAAGCCAGCATGACATTTTGCTCATGGTATCTTTCCTTTTATCACTCCCCCAGGCCATATGGTGTTTCTCCACTCAAATCCCACCATGCCTTAAGGTGTCCTTCTTATAGCTAACTCACTCTCTTAGGGTGCTTCCAGCTAAGGCCATACTCCGGTCTCATGGGGGATTTCCTTTCTCCCGGCTAATTGTGAGTTCCATTAGGGAACTTGTTTTTCCATCATTAATTATTAAAATCTCTTTCCTTACTCTGTGCTCTCCCAACTCTATTTTTGTAAACTTATTCTTCTAAATAAAACGACCTTTTGCCAAAGAGAGTGGCTATTGTGAATTCATCACATGACCAAACCCCAACATTTGATGCTCTCCTAAATCACATCATTTGATGCCTGAGCCTACAAACCACATTATTTACTATATCAACCACATCATCATGGAGGCTAAGGCAGTGTGGTATGGAAGAGAGACCCCTGGACTGGAAGACAGAGGATCCAGGTATGAAGTTCACCTCTATCACTTGTTATCTCTATGATTTTGGGAAAACCCCCTTCTCCAGACCTGCTTTAAAATCAGCCTGAAGCATCCCTCCAGGTCCTTCCAGCTCAAAGCCTGTAGTTCTTCTAATGCTAATTCCCATGTAAGAAGTGCTTTGAGGATTATAAAGAGCTTTCCTACCTACTACTCAGTGAGCTAAGGAGTCTTAAGTGCTATCCAATTCAGTTCAGTTGTTTTTCCCATTGTGTCCCACTCTTCATGACCCCATTTGGGGTTTTCTTGGCAGAGATACTGAAGTGGTTTGCCATTCCTTCTCCAGCTCATTTTACAGATGAGGAAACTGAGGCAAACAAGGTCACCTAGCTAAAAAGTATCAGAGGCCAAGTTTGAACTCATGAAAATAAGTTTTTCTGACTTCAGGCCAGGCACTCTATACACTAGACCTTCTGACTGCTTTTTAAGTGTTAGTTACTACCATCCCTATTTGAAAGATAAGGATTAGAAAGAGCAGAAGAAAAATCAGCTGGTTTGCAGAAAAAGGATCTGAGCCAGGACTTGAAAAACAGGTCTTCAGACTGCAAGGCTCGCATCCTTACCTATGTTATCTCTCAACCAGTGCACTCTCTACAAGCAAAACAAATCTGGAGGCCACTGGACTTACCAGCTCTGGGGCAGAGTTCTTTCTTTTTAATAAATTCACAGGATCCTATACACAGAGTTAGAGAAAATTATCTAGTCCAATATGCCTCATTTTACAAATGAGGAAACCGAGTCCCAAGGAGGAAAGTGACTTTCTCAATGTCACACAGGTAATAAGCAACAGAGCTTCTAGATCAAGTCTTTTGACTTCTTCCTTCAGAGCTCAGATAGATCCCACCTTCTCCAAGTTACTTTTTCTAGTCCTCCTTAACCTTACTGCCTTCCCTCAGAGATCGCCTCCAATTTATCTTATGTGTACCCCATTTATGCTTCCCCCTTAGACTGAGAGCTACTTGAAAAAAGGGATTTTTCCCCCTTTCTTTGCATCCCAGTATCTGACACATATGGTGGATACTTAATAAATGCTTTTGGATTTGGCCGGTTTCCTCTTGAGCCAAATCCTGCGCCTTTTCCATGCTGTACTCCCACTTTATTAATTCTTTTCATCTTTATAACTATTTTTGGAAATAGTGACCCTCCCTACTCCTCTCCGGATTGAACTTTCCCTTGTAATAAAGAAAATAACTAAGAAAAATGGACCTTGCCTAACAACGTATATATAACATTTTGATCCAATAGCCGCCTTCCGCCCTCTCCTGAACAGACTGGGCATTCTCCGTAGAATGTGTATGGGAAACAACACAGTGCCCCTGAAATGGCTTGGACTGGGTATCAAGAGAAATGGGTCTTTACCTTATCCTGGTGTCTCATTAACTCTGTGGCCTAGAAAAATGACTTTTCTAGGACTCATCTATGAAATGAGATTGATTCTCCATAGACCAGTATTAGGATGAAAGAAGAGGACCTGCCATCACCTAAATGTAAGCTGTAGAACATAGCTCTGAATAGGCTGAATCTAGATCTCTAAAATGAGATCTCACAGGCTCCCAATAATAACAAGAGCTAAGATTTATATAGTTCTTGCTATGTGCCAAGCACACGAATGCTTTATAATTATTGTCGTATTTGATCCTCACAACCCTGGGAGAGAAATGCTATTGCTGTCCCCATTTAACAGTTGAGGTAACTGAGGCAGAAGATAAGTGACTTGCCAGGATCACACAGCTAAGACGTATCGGAGGCTGGATTTGAACTTGGGCCTTCAAAAAGTAAAAGGTATATTAGAGATCATCTAGCCCCCAGCTTCTGTAACTATGACGGAGAGACAGAGACAGAGACAGACAGGGGTGGAAGGGGGAGAGTCAGAAATAGGATAGGAAAAAGACAGAGACAAGAGTGGAGGGAGAGACAGATAGAGACAAAGAAAAGGGAGAGAGAGAGACAAAAAGAAGGGAGAGATAAAGGCAGAGATAGAAATGGGGGAGTGACACAGAAAAAAACAGAGAAAGAGAAGGAGAGAGGGAGAGACATGCCCTAAAAAGTGACTCCTGATAGGCTATACTTGGATTTTGGAGCAAGTAGCCCACGATTTGAGCGACAACATTATGTGAAAGCCTTTGACCAGTACAAAGAGTATGGTCTTATTTTAATGACTGAGGGGGTAGGTAGCCCTGGCACAGTGCTAAGCACCATGGGGGAGATAGCAGCAGCACAGGGGATGGAGCTAAGCAAGACTTTTGAGGAGATGAGACGAGACGCTGACATTCAACAACTGGAGAGAAAATAAGCCACGGGCAGGGGGTCACTGCTCAGAAGGGCTACAGGAAGCTGGGTTTAAGGACAGAGCAGGGAGGGGAACTAGGGTCTCTCCATTGTTTTGGGGATGAGCCTTAACTGTAGTCTAATGACCGTAGTTTTAGTTGCTGAGTTATCGATTTCATCTTTTGAACCTGACCTCCTGTCACTACTCCCATAGCCACCACCCCAATTCATCCTCATCCCCCTAAAAGAATCTTAGGTCTTCCTACTCAAAGAAGAAGGGGAAGGAGTATGTCAAAAGGTGGGATTGAGCTGGGAATTTAAATCTAAAAAGGGGGGCAGCTAGATAGCACAGTGGATAAAGCTCCAGCCCTTAAGTCAGGACGACCCGAGTTCAAGTCCAGACTCAGACACTTAACATTTCCTGGCTGTGTGACCCTGGGCAAGTCACTTAACCCCAATTGCCTCAGTAAAAATAAATAAATAAATAAAATAAACTAGGATTTGGAGGAGGTGGGACAGAAACCCTGGAAACTTACCTCTGTAGATGATAAAGCTTCGTTGGGAGAAGCTACTTCGTTGGGAGAAGAAGCAGCTTTGTTGGGAGAAGCTGGTTCCTTGGGAGAAGCTGCTTCCTTGGAATTCTCCGGAGAGCTGCTGAAACAACAGGAAGCCACTTGACAGTGGCTGCTAGAGATCCCACCCAGAGTGACACAAGGAGACTGAGAGGCAGGTGAAATTCTGTGATCTTTCTGACTGAGAGGCCGTTGCTTTGTCTGATCTCCCTCCCCTTCCCCTGCCTCCAATTTATCTGATTTAACATCTACGTCATCAAAGGCTGCCCCTCCTTCAAATGCGATGATCCACAGCTTGTGGAGGCTCTCGGAGAATTGACCTACCCCTTAACACTGCGCTCCATGGAAAGGCTGTCCAAGTGTTAACCAAAGGTCATCAGAGATGATAAGAAGAAGCAGAAGGTTCCTTTCTCTGCTGCCTGGCACCTAGAACCTCACCAATCTCAGGAGAATGGTGCCCGCCAAGCTCCGTTAAGTGACCTCTGAAACCTTATAGGATTTACACTTGGAAGTAATCGTAGGCCTTCAAAGTCAATGCCTTCATTTTTTTTTTTTTTTTCATTTTTCAAAAAAAATAACTTTTTATTGCCAGAACCCATGCCAGGGTAATTTTTTACAACATTATCCCTTGCACTCACTTCTGTTCCGATTTTTCCCCTCCCTCCCTCCACCCTCTCCCCCAGATGGCAAGCAGTCCTATACATGTTAAATAGGTTACAGTAGATCTTGGATACAATATATGTGTGCAGAACCAAACAGTTCTCTTGTTGCTCAGGGAGAATTGGATTTAAAAGGTATAAATAACCCGGGAAGAAGAACAAAAATGCAAACAGTTTACATTCATTTCCTAGTGTTCTTTCTTTGGGTGTAGCTGCTTCTGTCCATCATTGATCAATTGAAACTGAGTTAGATCTTCTCTTTGTCAAAGAGATCCACTTCCATCAGAATCCATCCTCATACAGTATCATTGTTGAAGTATATAATGATCTCCTGGTTCTGTTCATTTCACTCAGCATCAGTTTGTGTGAGTCTCTCTAAGCTTCTCTGTGTTCATCCTGCTGGTCATTTCTTAGAGAACAATAATATTCCATAACATTCATATACCACAATTTACCCAACCATTCTCCAATGGATGGGCATCCATTCAGTTTCCAGCTTCTGGCCACTACAAACAGGGCTGCCATTTTGGCACATTTTGGCACATACAGGTCCCTTTCCCTTCTTTAGTATCTTTTTGGGGTATAAGCCCAGTAGAAACACTACTGAATTAAAGGGGCTGCACAGCTTGATAACTTTTGGGGCATAGTTCCAAATTGCTCTCCAGAATGGCTGGATGTGTTCACAATTTCACCAACAATGCATCAGTGTCCCTGTTTTCCCACATCCCCTCCAACGTTCCATGTTATCTTTCCCTGTTATTCTAGCCAATCTGACAAGTGTGTAGTGCGTAGTGACAGGTATCTCAGAGTTGTCTTAATATGCATTTCTCTGATTAATAATGATTTGGAGCATATTTTCATATGAATGCCTTCATTTCAAGGAGGATGTCCTAGAGAGAAGAATCAATTGGCCTCCATCATATAGGAAGTACCAGAGTTGAGATTTGAACCCAAGCCCTCTGACACCCAAGTCGGTTTCTACACCAAGCCCCCGATGTACTGGGCACTATGCTAGGTCCTGGGAGCACCCAGCCATAGGGAGAGTGAAATCCATCCAAGCCCACGATTCTCTTCTAGGCCTTCCCATGAATTTGCCACAGAGTCCACCCAAAGTTCTGGGAGCCTTACCTGATATTACATTCTGGCTCTCAGTGGAACCCCAGGACTCTCCCCAAGGGGATCCCTCAGATTCACAACATGACTAGCCCATTTTCTCCTCCCAGCATACACACCAGTCCTTGGAATATCTCCCTGGTCACAATCTGAACCTGTTCCCACCCACAAAAGGCCTCTCCATTGCCCTTGGGATGAGCCTTAACTTCAGTCTGATAACAGTATTTAAGAACAGTTATGGAATCTTGTGGATTTTATCATTTGCATTCAACCCCTTATCACTACTCACATAGCCACCACCCTGATTCAGCCCTCATCCCCTCTCCCCTGGGCTACAGAAAGAACCCACTCTTCCTGCCTCCAGTCTCTCCCTAATCCAACTGATCCTTCCTTTAGCTGCCAAAGAATTGTCCCAAAGGGCGGATCTGGTTAGGTCATGCCCTACCTCAAGAAGTTGACTGACTCCCTAAGGCCTCTGGCATTTCACATGTCATGGAATCCAATCCATCTGGCTCCAACTTGTTTTTCCAACTTATTTCCCATCAATGCCTTTCACATATTCCACATTCCAATTATACTGATATACTCACTATGTACCCAACCACACCATACACAAATCACATTCTACCTCCAGACTGGGTCTTTTGTCTCCCAGGCCTGGAACACCCTCCTTTCTCTCCTCCAACCCTTGGGATTCTGACCTCCTTTTAAGGCTCAGCCTCTAAAATTTCTATGTATGCATTCCAGATTTATCTGCTTGTGTGCTCTCATCTCCTCTCTCTCTTTTCTTAGTAGAATAGAAGCTCTTTAAGGACCAGGACAATTTCATTTTTATTTTTATGTCAGTACTATATAGCTCAAAGTGGGTGCTCCATAACTACTTGGTAAATTAAAGAGAAATTCCGGAGCATCCTTGGAATGATATGGACATTAAAATCACTTAGCTGCGTCATAGGATCATGGATTTAGCGCTGATTGAAGTCTTCTAGACCATTGAGTTCACCCTTTTATTTTTCATAGCAGGAAACTAAGGCACAGAGAGATTAAGTGATTTGTCCTGTGGTCACTTAGCCAGTAAGTAGCTGAGATGACATGTGAAGCTAGATCTTCCTGACTCATCCTCTTTGAGGGAAAGAGCTGGAGGCCCTTCTTTCCCATATTCATAATGCAGATACCCATAAGACACTTGGATAGCCTCAATGAGATGCTGGCATGAAAATAAGACCACCTTTCAGGACAGTTCCAATGGTCTTATGATTGAGAGAGCCATCTGCACCTAGAGAAAGCACTGTGGGGACTGAGTATGGATCACAACATAGCATTTTCACTTTTTTTGTTGTTGTTTTTTGCTTGAATTTTGTTTTCTTTCTCATTCTTTCCCTTTTTGATCTGATTTTTTTCTTGTGAAGCACGATAATTGTGGAAATATATATAGAACTGCATGTGTTTAATATATATTGGATTACTTGCTGATGAAGGGAGGGGATGGAGAAGGGAGGAAGGAAAAAAAAATTGGAACACAAGGTTTTGCAAGGATGAATGCTGAAACTTTCTATGCATATGTTTTGAAAATAAGAAGCTATTAGAAAAAAGAAATAAGATAATAAGATCGCCTAAACCAGGTCTTCCTCTTGTGTTCCAGCCCTGCTGGACAGCCTGGTGAAGGATTGCTTCTTATAATGGGGTTTTTAAAAGTAAGAAAATAAAATACATAGAATTAGAATCTTATCCCATCATCATACATTGGAAGAAACTGGGTCCAAGAACAGGGCCTTGCCAACTAAAGATCTTCCAAAGAATCACAGGTCCTATTCCTTGCAAGGGATGTATTAACGGTGGGAATGGAAGCTGCAGGGTGAGGGGTAAAAATGAGGAATGGAGGGAGGGATCCTGAGAGCAGATTCAGCACCAGTCGGGGTCTCTGTAAGCTCATTCTCTGACTCCCTTCCTGCTCTCTTGCTCTCCCTCTCCCAGGAGCCCCCCTCCTCCTACCAGCTCCTCCAGTCCTTAGGCTCAGAAATCACAGTGGAGTGTTTTTGTCCTCATCTGCATCCTGGCCTTGAGGGGATTGACTGTGGAGAGATTAAGGCACTTGTTTCCTAGGACTATGCTGGATACATATTTACAAGTATATCAAATTTTACAGGGAAAAACACTTGGAAAATTCATTCCCAATGCCAATTTCATTTTTTTTTTTTATTTGTGAAAGCCCCAAACACAGCAGAATCACCTAAATGATATCCAAAAGTGCTCAAAATAGTCCCAACTATTTGAAGACAGGACAGTACATGGGAGACAGGCAGGGGCCATGATGGAGGTTGAAGTCTGAGGTTCTGGATGTGAATTTTGATTCTGCCGTTTACTCTGTAGGACCTTCACCTCTTTGACTCAGTTTTCTGAAATGTAAATGACACGATCTTCACGGTCCCTTTCAGCCTAAATCCTTGAGCTAAATCATCAATCAGAAATCAAGTCAATGCTCTTATCTGCACAGGAAAAAGTGGACAAATCAAAGAATTGTAGAATTTTGAGTGTTGGATGGTACCTCAGTGGCCAATGAGTATAACCAAGACCACAAAGGAATGCCCTCTATGATCTACTGTTGTGTCAAAGTTCCCTTTTAATGTCATGACCCAGTTTCTCCAATTGTCCTATTTAGTTATTTTGCCTCAGGTTATATAACCTTTCCCTCTTAATGTTTGATGAGATAAAGTTCTACCTCAGTTGCTCTGTCCCAAAATCCCAGGCTTAAATGGTTGATGAGATGAAGGTTTTATATCTTTAGGTTATAGACATTCCTTCTTAATGTTTGACAGGATAAATGCTTATCCATTTTAGATGTCATTAGAATATCAGTAACCCCCCTCCATTGTGTCATCCTAGGGGCCTCCCAGACCATTAGGTTATACCCACCTAGGTATCTCCCCCATTATGTCACTGTTCTTGTTATCCTATAAGAGTCTTGCTGTCTAATTAATGCTCAATGCTGGATTCTATGAGATGCTAGTCTCATCCAGCCCTGGGATCAAGATCCATCTGGACCCAATATCTCTCTCCATTTAATAAACTATTGAATTGATCTCTAACCTCTGTCTTGCTCAGTTTCTTCGGCATTACACTACTATACAAGTCATCATCTCTGCTTTGGTGGATTCATGACTTCCCAAGGGAGGCAACCTGTTACACTTCTATCTAATGGAAATTTTTTTCCCGTTGTCATTCAATCATTTCTTCTTGGACTCTTCATGATCCCATTTGGGGTCTCCTTGGCAGAGATACTGGAGTGGTTTGCCATTTTCTGTTCCAGCTTATTTTACAGATGAGGAAACTGAGACAAACCTGGTTAAGTGATTAGCCTGGGTCACGCCTGGTAAGTGAGACCAGATTTTCTTCCTAACTCTAGGTGTCCAGTGCTTTAACCACTGTACCAACTCTAGTTTAAACTAGCCTCTTCAAATTCTACCCTTTGTAGCCAAGCAGAAAAAAAGAGTGATTCACATGACAGCTCTTCAGATACTTGAATCATAAAATCAGGTCACCTTGAGGCTTCTCTTCTACAGTCTTTCAGCTAATCTTCCCATGTCATGGTAACCCACTGCTGTTCTAATGTATATTTTTATCTAATCTATATCCTATCACAGGATCCAAATGGCTCTAGTGATTATACACAGTTCTCCCTCACTTAAATCCTTGTAAGTCATGGTGTAAGCTCCAGGATGTCATGGTCCTCTTCAAGAGAGAAGGACAAAGAACAACAACATGACACAGACTCCAGCCTCTTCATCATTCTGGTTTCTCTTTTCTTTACAGTTTATCAGTGTCCCTCTTAAACTGTTCTCCCAGAAGAGAATACTATTCTACATGAGGTCTGACTAGCGCATAGTACAATGGGACTATCCCTCCTTAGTTCCAAGAAGTCAGTATTTCTATTTCCACATTGTATTACTGTCACATTGGGTTCAACACTATTTATAGGACCATGCTAGTCTTCTATTTGTCCTTTTACTTCCCTTTTCTTTCATCTTATATATAAGGATGAAATTATCATTCAGGTAAGTCAAGAAACTATTGTCTGCTTTGTTCTTGGCACAGAGAGCTCCAGAAGAGGTCTGGACAGGTCAAATTGTTCAATTATACTTCATATCTTTCTGTTAGACTTATGATCTATTCCCATCCCCACCCCCAACTCCACATCTATAGCTGCTTTCTGTCCTGGTTGTCTGTTGTCTACTCTAATGATGAAATGACTTTTTCTTTTTCCATTATCTTCACTCAAATGTTCTGCACTGTGTTTTCCTGCTCCCTGCCTAGTTTCCTCATTCATTAACATCTTTAAATACAATTTTTCCCCCTCCCACCCTCTCTCTGTCTCTTCTCTCTCTCTCTCTCTCTTCTCCTCTCTCTCTCTCTCTCTCTCTCTCTCTCTCTCACACACACAATTTTTCAATCTCATTTCTTTTGAATAAGGTTTACTCATTCATATTCACATTAGATTGTTCTTCTATCAAGTCTCAAATATCTATAAAATTTTTTCTTTTGGAATAAATTGTTTCCTCTCCTTTATTGCCTAAACTCTGGAAGAAGAATGACCACTCTTTTCAATAGTGAACTGATTCAAGCCAATCCCAATAGGCTTGTGATGGAGAAAGCCATCTACATCCAGAAAGGGGATTGTGGGGACTGAATATGGATCATAACTGTGAAAAAAAACTGTTGTTTGTTTTTTTTTTGCTTTGTTTTTCCTTGATCGTTCTTCTTGTGCAGCATATTGGGAAATATATAAGAAAAATTAATATTTAACATATATTGGATTGCTTACTGTAAAGGGAAGGGGGATAAAGAAAGGAGGGAAAAATTTTGCAACACAAAGGTTTTTGAAAAGGTGGGAATTTGCTATCTTTCAAATTTTGAAAAATCATTGTTTTTAAAAAATAATGTTCCATATGATATAATATTTAAATATATAATTATGACAACTGTCATTTATGTAGATTTTTTTAAGGTTTGTCAAGTTCTTTTTTTTTATATATATTCTTATGAATTTGGGTTTTTTTGGTTTTTTATTTAATAGCCTTTTATTTAAGGATATATACATGGGTAACTTTCAAATTAACAATTAAATCTTTTCAATTTTTACCTCTTACCCCCTCTCCCTCCCCAGATGGGGATGACCAGTAGATTTAAATATATTAAAATAAAATTGATTAAATAAAATTTGACCAAACCGTTATTTTGCTGTACAAAAAATCGACTCTGAAATATTGTACAATTACTTGTGAAGGAAATCAAAAATGGGTGGGCATAAATATAGGGTTGGTTCAATGTAATGGTTTTTAGTCATCTCCCAGAGTTCTTTCTTTTTTTTTTTTTTTAATAGCCTTTTATTTACAGGATATATGCATGGGTAACTTTACAGCATTAACAATTGCCAAACCTCTTGTTCCAATTTTTATCTTACCCCCCCCCCCAGATGGCAGGATGCCAGTAGATTTAAATATATTAAAATATAAATTAGATACATAATAAATACATAAAATTATTTTGCTTACAAAAAATCAGACTCTGAAATATTTTAAATTAAATTTGAAAGAAATCAAAATGCGGTGGGCTAAATATAGGGTTGGAGTTCAATGTAATGGTTTTTAGTCATCTCCCAGAGTTCTTTCTTTTTTTTTTTTTTTTTTAATGCCTTTTATTTGGATATATGCATTGGTAACTTTAAGCATTAACAATTTAAACCTCTTTTTCAATTTTCACCTCACCCCCACCTTCCCCTAGATGGCAGGATGAAGTGGTTTAAATATATTAAAAATAAATTAGATTCACAATAATATAATGACCAAACCGTTTTTTTGCTGTACAAAAGAATCAGACTCTGAAATATTGTACAATTAGCTTGTAAGGAAATCAAAATGCAGGTGTGCATAAATAAGGGATTAGAATTCAATGTAATGGTTTTTGATCCCCAGGTTCTTTCTCTAGGCGTAGCTGTTCAGTTCATTACTGCTCCACTGGAAATGATTTGGTTGGTCTCGTTCAGGATGGCCTGGTCCATCAGAACTTCATCATATTATTTTGTTAAGTATATAATGATTCCTGGTCCTCTCATTTCCTCAGCATCAGTTTTGTAAGTCTCTCGGCCTTTCTAAATTTCCTGTTGGTCATTTCTTAAGAACAATTTTCCAAATATTCATATATAATTTATTCAGCCATTCTCCAACTGATGGACATCCATTCAGTTTCCAGTTTCTAGCCACTACAAAGAGGGCTGCCGTTTGTCAAGTTCTTTACACATTATCTCATTGGATCCTCAAAACAACTTTGTGAGTTAAGCATTATAGATATCCTAGCTTATTAAGGAAGGAAATAAGCATTTACATTGGCCTACTATCTGCCAGGAACTGTGCATTAACTTTGTAGGAGTTAATTAACTCCTTTGATTCTCACAACAACCCAGAGAGGAAGGGGCTTTTATTATCCCCAACTTATAGGAGCAGAAAGAAGTAGAGGAAGTTAAATAACTTGCCCAGGATCACCTAGTTAATAAATATCAGAAACTGGACCTCAGGTTTTCCCAACTCTAAGCCCAGGGCTCTATCCACTGCTTCACCTTGTTGCCTTGTATATAATTGCTATAAATTCCCACTCTCAGTGAAGAATGGGACAATTGAGGCTCAGATTGGCTGCTCAGTCCAAAGTCAGTGCCAGGGGCAACATCTGAACTCGAATCTTTCTGACCCCAAGTCTGACACTCTATGAAGCAATTGTTTGAGTGACCCCTAAAATTGATCCACTGATTCATTCTAGAGCAAAGAACCTGAGAAATTGAGCCTCCCCTTCACCAAGGAGTGACAAGTGGAAAGAGTCCAGATAATACCTACTGACTTCCCTTTCAGGCATGTCTGGATTAATGGGACTCTATTGAAATAACACAGTTGTATTTAGCAGACAGAATTTTCTGCTCTCTGCT
Organism: Sarcophilus harrisii; assembly: GCF_902635505.1. NCBI lineage: Eukaryota > Metazoa > Chordata > Mammalia > Dasyuromorphia > Dasyuridae > Sarcophilus > Sarcophilus harrisii. The sequence continues at coordinate 13,809,159 of NC_045430.1, read as the reverse complement.
CTCAATTTTAATAGATAAGAGAAAGTTTGATTTATAAGTGAGACAACAGCCTCTGCTCAGTAGCAGAAAGTGACCTCCCTGGGATTCCGGTCCATGATTGTTATTTATGGTCAATTCAGAATCAGTGCTGACAGCCTCCTCCTGAGGCAACATCTGGAACAGAGCTGTTATTCCCCTTGGCTCCCCACCACAAAGGAGATCTGCAGTTGTGGGAAAATAAAATACCCATCACAATACACCAGGAAATAGTACTTGTGGCTGAATGGGAAAGGGGGAGGGGAGGGAAGATTAGGAGAACCAGAAGAGGAAAGTTAGATAGAGACAAATGGAAGAGGGGAAGAAGGAAATATCACTTATTAATTGCTATTAATCACTAATTAAATTCACTAATTCCTAGGGATGGAGGGTAGTCCTCCCAGAATCTGAGTCAGTGGTGTGGAACTGAGAGGGACTGCTCTGAATCCTTTGAAATTAAAAAAAATCCTTGAAATGAGGCAGGGAGGGGAAGCTGCTATCTGTACTTTTTTGTCTAAATGTTAATAACTGAGGGCAGAATATAAAAGGGGATGCACTCTTTTTTTTTTTAAATATATAATATTTTATTTATTTTTATTTAATAGCCTTTTATTTACAGGTTATATGCATGGGTAACTTTACAGTATTAACAATTCCCAAACCTCTTGTTCCAATTTTTCACCTCTTACCCTCCACCCCTTCCCCCAGATGGCAGGATGACCAGTAGATGTTAAATATATTAAAATATAAATTAGATACATAATAAGTACATGACCAAACCGTTATTTTGCTGTACAAAAAGAATCAGACTCTGAAATATTGTACAATTAGCTTGTGAAGGAAATCAAAAATGCAGGTGGGCATGAATATAGGGATTGGGAATTCTATGTAGTGGTTTTAGTCATCTCCCAGAGTTCTTTCTCTGGGCGTAGTTGGTTCAGTTCATTACTGCTCCACTGGAAATGATTTGGTTGATCTCATTGCTGAGGGTAGCCAGGTCCATCAGAACTGGTCATCATATAGTATTGTTGTTGAAGTATATAATGATCTCCTGGTCCTGCTCATTTCACTCAGCATCAGTTCGTGTAAGTCTCTCCAGGCCTTTCTGAAATCATCCTGTTGGTCATTTCTTACAGAACAGTAATATTCCATAATTTTCATATACCACAATTTATTCAGCCATTCTCCAACTGATGGGCAACCATTCAGTTTCCAGTTTCTAGCCACTACAAAAAGGGCTGCCACAAACATTCGTGCACATACAGGTCCCTTTCCCTTCTTTATAATCTCTTTGGGATATAAGCCCAGTAGTAACACTGCTGGATCAAAGGGTATGCACAGTTTGATAACTTTTTAAGCCTAGTTCCAAACTACTCTCCAGAATGGTTGGATTCGTTCACAACTCCACCAACAATGCATCAATGTCCCAGTTTTCCCACATCCCTCAACAATCATCATTATTTTTCCTGTCATCTTAGCCAATCTGACAGGTGTGTAGTGGTATCTTAGAGTTGTCTTAATTTGCATTTCTCTGATTAAGAATGACTTGGAGCATCTTTTCATATGACTAGAAATAGTTTCAATTTCTTCATCTGAGAATTGTCTGTTCATATCCTTTGACCATTTTTCAATTGGAGAATGGCTTGATTTTTTATAAATTAGAGTTAATTCTCTATATATTTTGGAAATGAGGCCTTTATCAGAACCTTTGACTGTAAAAATATTTTCCCAGTTTATTGCTTCCCTTCTAATCTTGTCTGCATTAGTTTTGTTTGTACAAAACCTTTTCAGTTTGGTATAATCGAAATTTTCTATTTTGTGATCAGTAATGATCTCTAGTTCTTCTTTGGTCATAAAGTCCTTCAAAGGGGATGCACTCTAACAGAAGAAACTATGGCCTTCTCAAGCCAGGGCAGGTTTCAAGACTCAGGCTTTCCTTTCTATATTAGTGTCAGTAAGTGGTCATCTCCCATCTTCCAGGCTCGCTCCAGAGGAGAGAGATTAGGCTCCCAGGGGAGTGAGGTCTCCAACCTCCTCCAACCCTCATTTTACAGAAGAGGAAACTGAGTCCCAGGAATGTCAGTGACTTTTCCAAGATCATACCGGTAATGAGAGAAGTGGGATTCCAGCCCAGACGTCAGAGCCAAGAATCCTTCCAAAGTACCTCTTATCCCCCCAGTCTAGGAAAAGCGAAAAAAGGAAGCCGACTATGGTCTGAGCATGCTCAGGAGGTGGTGAGCCGGTTACGCAACATTTGCAAGGCTGGGGCCGCTCATACGGGGCAATGTTGATAGCTCAAGGCTGCAGCATCATCTGGTGGCCTGTGACTGTAATGCACCTCTATCAGTTTGGCTGTACCTCTCAATGCAACCGTATCTGTAGGGCAGTCCCCTGTCTGCAGGGGTACACGCCTTCACTTTCTCTTTACTCTGATCACTCTCCTTCTAACTCCAATCTTTCTGCCTATGACACCTCCATTTACCCTGGTCCCTCTATCTTAGTCCTCAGGTTAATGGGTTTTTTATTGCCAGCTTTAGATACATCCAATTGGGCCTTTCTGCTCATAATTCGAATCCCCCTGCCAAAAAACCCCAACCTCCAGGGAACATGAAATGTTTTCCTTCTCCATTTTGGCATACAAGTTCATTTGGACTAACACTCCAGTAATTTCTCCTTCCCTTACAGGAAAGACAATTTCAGATGGGGAAACTGAGGTCCAGAGAGCTAAAGTCACGTTAGAATATGATAAGATTTGAGAAAATGAAGGTACCTAAGAAGTTGTTTAATCTAAATCACATCAAGAAAGGAAACTTCACTATAATATACTTGAAAAATAGTCATCCAATTGCATGTTGAAGATCTCCAATGAAGAGAAACCCCCTGCAGGCAGCCCATCCATTTTGGAACAGCCCCAATTGCAAGATTTCTTCAGGCTTCAAGTCTAAATTGCACTCTTTGCAATTTCCACTTAATGCTTCAGATTCTTGCCTTAGGGGATAAAGAGAACAAGTCCTCTTCCTTTCTAAAACCTGAACAGAGAAATCATGTTCCTCTCTTCCTCACCCCAAATCTTTTCTTCTCTAACCTAAGGCTTCTTTAATTTTTCCCACTCATGACCGCTTTTTGCCTGAGATTTCCCCTGAGATTGATTCTAGGTAAATAGGTATATAAAATAGGGATGCAAATCAAATTTTACTGATAATAAATCATAATTTTGCAACCCCCATATTATTAAATGACCCCAAATGGAATTACAATCCATAGTTTAAGAAGCTTTGATTTAGAGAACAGAATGAGAGGAGAGAGTCCAGGACAGCTCATTAAGATATATCTACCCTTAGGGAACTGGACATGGGTAATGGAGTCAACAAATCCATTGGAGACAACTTGCCATCTAGGGGAAGGGGTGGGGAAAAAAGGAACACAAGGTTTTGCAAGGACTAATGCTGAATAATTATCCGTGCATGTTTTGAAAAATAAAAAGCTTTAATAAAGGAAAAAATTTAAATAACAAATCCATTTGAAAAAGAGCTATCGGAAGCAGAAAAGAGTACTCAAATGAGCAGTTAAATGCTGCAGAAGATTGAGAAAGATGAGAATTTCAAAGTTATTGTTATTTATTCGACAAAGATCAATTTTCTCTCGATCTTATTTCCTCCTTCCCTATCAGAGAAAAAAAAGAAAAACAAAACCCCCATTATAAACATGTTTAATCAAACAAAATACTCCCCCACTGGCCATGTCCAACTCAATGCTACAATCTGTACCTCTCTGTCTACAGGTGAATAGCATGTTAAAAAAAAAAGGAAGAAAGTGTTGAACAAGATTTCATATTGGGGACTGAGAGATAAGTGGTTGTCTTGGAGAGAGAGGTTTCAATTGAGTGATGAGGTCAGAAGCCAAATTGCAAAGGGATGAGAATGAGAGGATAACTAGAGGCAATGAGTATAGTCGACTCTCTCTAAGGAAGGATAGGAAGGAGCCAGTATTTACCAAGCACAAACTTTGTGCCAAGTGCTTTATAAACATTATCCCATTTGATCCTGACAACAACCCTGGGAAGAAATGCTATAATTCATCTTCCCCCACTACCCCCGGGATCCTTTATTGATTATATTCAATGCATTTGGCTCCTTACTTTGAGCAAGGACAGCAGACTCAAATCTCATCTGATTGCCAGATGTAATTGATCTGCCCATTGTAACTGTTCTTTATCAAAGGGATAAGGGAAGCCTGGGATGGTCTAGAAACTTCCTTCCTTCTGCTGGCCCTCCTAGCACAGGGTGGGCAGGCTGAGCAAAGAGCAGTTTCCTGAAGGAAGTGTGGGTAGCTTCGGTTCCTCCCAAACTCAGATGGATATCTTCCTTTCCCTCCCCCCAACGCCTATGTATCTTGAACTCGGGGTCCCAGACCCTGGAAGGTTGAGGAAAAAATGTTAAAGGATATTGAAGAATGGGGAGAGAAGTACATTTGATGCCAAGAGACTAGATGATGGTATAAGTAGAAAAGGACAAGAGATGTTCAGTTTGGGGCTTGGCATATAATTTTATTACAAACATATATACAGACATATGTGAGCATGTGTGTATATATGTATTACACACACACACACATATATATATGAGCAGCTAGGTGGCTCAGTGAATAGACACTGAGCCTGGAGAATCAGGAAGGCCTGAGTTAAAATCTAGCCTCAGACACTTACTAGCTATGTGATCCTGGGTAAGTCACTTAATCTTGTTTGTCTTAAACTAATAGAGAAGAAAATAACAAACCACTAGAAGACCTTTACTTAAGAAAAACTCCTGAACATTATTGGTGTATTGTGGTCCCTAGAGCCATGAAGAGTTGGACAATTATATACATGTGTATGTGAGTACATGGATATATAAATGTATATATTATGTGTGTATTATGTAGGTGTGTGTATACATCTATATCTATATCGCTGAACAAAGGTTCTGTCCTTCACCAAATATCAGTTCATTTTATTAAGTGGGTCAATTCTTAAAAAATAAAGACTACTTGAAAACAGAGAAATGAGCTTCCTGACCAATTTTCTAATTTCTTTTGGAAGATTGTTAAGGTATTTTATAAATTATTAGTTGCTGTGGTCTCAGGGCCATCAGCAGAAAGGGTATTTCACATCATGCCTGCTACCTTTTGCCCCATCTGCCAGAGATTTTTGGTATAAATCCAATATTGCCTGACATTGCTGATGCTATTTCCTGGTTCTCTGATCGGGCATTAACATGGCCAACCAATATCATGCACATTTAAGCCATCCGTTCCCAGACTGTATAGTCTTTGAGCATATCCTGCACGTAGTTTCCTTCCTATTCAATAACATTGCCCTTCATACTGGGCTCAGTATCTATCTTCTCCTTAAAGAAATGGGCCTCTGTAGAGGAAGCAGCCATCTGACAGTGAGCAGAAAAAAAAGAATTAAGGCACAGAGGTTACATGACCTATGCAGAGTTCAGAGATAATAAGGAGCAGCATCAGGTTAGGAACTTAGATCAGTAGTGAACAGAAAGAAAGATGGGCATGGAGTGAGGGCTGCTGTCAGAGTAGAAGAAGAGAAAGGGGCAGTGGAGGGGCTAATGTCATTTGTGCATCCCTGGGACTCTACTAATTCTATGGAACTCTCTACAAATTCTATGGGCCTACTAAGCCAGGGGTTCTTAATCTTTGGGGTGTCATGGGTGCCTTGGACAATCTGTGAAATCTACAGCTCCCTTCTCAGAATCATGTTTGTGCCTATATTCATAAGTAAAAGAAATTCACATTTTGAATTAAAGGTTAGGAAAAATAAAGATATCTCTTTTTCTATCCAAGCTCATGTACAGAATCCTAGCTTAAGCCAAAGCAAAATATTAGAAGAGAGCTTTTGTACATTTTAATACTTAAGAAATGATTTTTTCACCCATTCATTCATAATGTTCCCTTAGTGGAAGTGTCTAGAAAAGCTTGGGTCTTGACTCAAGCCAGGATGAGAAAGGGACAATGGGAAATAGAATGGAGGCAACACTTTGAGGAGAGAAGGGGGAGGCTTAAGTTTGTCCTCAATGTTGGTCTATTTGTTAGGAGGGAAGGAAAGGGCAGGAGGGGAAAAATAGCTGATAAGGTTGGGAAAATTTTCTTTGGTTTCAAAAGGGATTAGGGTGTAATGTTAAAAGAAACTGAGCATGACAGAGATTAGAGACCAATTCAATAGTTTATTAAATAGAGAGAAATACTGGGACCAATGGATCCCAGGGCTAGACGAGACTATCATCTCAAATGGTCTAGCCCCGAGTCTCGGGACAGTAAGCCTTTAATGGAATAACATTAACAATGACATAATGCAGATACCTAGGTGGGGATAGCCTCACAGATGGAGGTTACTGATATTCTAATGACATTAAGGAATGTCTATAACACCTTTATCTCAACCATTAAGAGGGGATGGTCATAACCTTAAGGCAACATAGGACAAATAGGAGGAACTGATCACCCCATTAAAAGTGACCTTTAACTTTACAAGGGAAAAAGTAGTGGGGCAGGAAGTTAGGTGGTACAGTGAATAGAGCACCAGGTTTTGAGTTCAAAGCTGGCCTTAGACATTTCCTAGCTGTGTGACTCTGGACAAGTCACTTATTCCTATTTATTTCAGTTCTTCGTTGTAAAGTGATCTGAAGAAGGAAATGGCAAACCACTTCAGTAATTTTGCTGAGAAAACTCCAAATGGAGTCACAGAGAGTTGACCACAACTGAAGAGACTTAACAATAACAACAAATTAAGTGAAGAACATGAATAAATAGGAAGGGGAAGGAAGCATTTATTAAGGACTTACTTTGTGCAAAGTAATTGTGCTGAGTGCTAGAGATCCAAATAGAAAAGACAGACACTGTTCTCAGGGAATTTGCATTCTAATGGGGAGAGAACAACCCATGTGGAATTTCATCTTTCCCCCAAAAGTGAATCACTCGAACATCCCCAGTTCTTAACAGCGAATCTGGCTGGGATGGGCCAAATTGAAGGCTCCAAGGAAGGACACAGAGGAAACCAAAAGGTAGAAATGGCTCCCAAGGAGTCCTCCTGCATCTATAAAAACATGAAATCACCTCTTTTGGAGTGAGTCACCAAGTGATCACTGAGTTGTGTGGGTTTTTTTAATGATCATTTTGTCTCTTTGCATTCCGGTTTAGAGACAAAACGTCCTTCCAAAAGCTCATCTGAGAAGAATATCAGGCATTCTTTGTCTACTTCAGGGATTCTTAAACTGATTTCTGGGAGTTTGTGAACTTGGATGGAGAAAAAAGTACATCTTTATTTTCATTAATCTTCTAATGTTTGTTCACATGCTTCCCAAGACTGCCAGAGTGATTCAGCATACACGAAAAGGACCCCCAGATTGGTCTTTCATTTTTAACTTTTTTGGGTGTTGTTTTTCAGATGCCACATTGGGATATTTTGGCTTTTTTCTCCCATACCATTTGATTTGTTGACCAAAATGCTGCTCTAGTCTTCCTTTTCCTCCTGTCCTCTCAAAATTCTCTGAAAGAGAAAGCCTCATTTGGCCCTCTGAGCACAAATGGCATCAGGCATCGTAAATGCATGCATGGCTGCCACGCATAGGAGAAGATCCAATGTGGAGCCCAAGGGAAGGTTCTCTATGGATTGGAACATCCTCTAAAAGCACTTAAGTACCCAGAAAATAGTACTAGTGCTAGAAGCAGCAGTTCTCAGATTACTGCAGAATCTCCAAAAGACAGCCAATATTGGTCTAAAAAGTTTGGCTTTTCTATCCCCAAAGGAAAAAACAAGGAGATGATGAATGTTGCCCAGACTCTGATAGGCAATTGGCTGAGCTAATTACCTTTAGAGGTCCTCCAGAAATATCTTTAGCTTGAGCAGAGACTGCAAATGGATTACAAGCTGGGCAGAGAATCAATCACCACTGGAATATTGTCAAGATCTTTTAAGGCTGCGTTGTGTCCCCAGCATTTACCACATAATATGTGCTTAGTAAATGCTTTTTGGCTTGACACTAGGCATCTCCCTGAAATAAAACCCCGTGTCTTTAAACGCCTAAATCCTTCTGGAGATGTGTGGTGGATTTTAAATCACCAGACACTAGAATTTCTGAGGAACTGAAAATTAGTCTCACCAGGTGATGGAGGGAGGTGTGATCCGACTGTACCAGATTACAAACAAGAGATTAGAAAAGAGAAGCAGAGTAAAGATCATTAAAGAAATGTGTAAGAGAGAAAAGCCTATTAAGACCTGAGAATAAAGGATTGGCAGGAGACAGCTCCTAATACTCATTAGTAGCCTGAAATGCTGTGGGAAAACAAAGAAGGCTAACAACTTATTTGGGTAGAGCCCCCACTAGTGAATCTGCAGGAAGACATGCCTGGGTGGTGATTTACACCATATGAGAGGTCTGTCAATGACCTCCTTACAATATGAGTCCAGGAATTGTCTTGCTAGACCAGATCTCCCAAAAATCTATATTATGTGCACATTATAGAAACCACATACCTACTTATATAAATGAAAAATTTGCCTTATATTTATTGATGCCTTTGTTTTGATATCACATCATTTCTAAATATCTCCCTCAACACCTATTTTCTTTCTTTTTTTTTTTTTAATTTTTTTATTTAATAGCCTTTTATTTACAGGTTATATGCATGGGTAACTTTACAGCATTAACAATTGCCAAACCTCTTGTTCCAATTTTTCACCTCTTACCCCCCACCCCCTCCCCCAGATGGCAGGATGACCAGTAGACGTTAAATATATTAAAATATAAATTAGATACACAATAAGTATACATGACCAAACCGTTATTTTGCTGTACAAAAAGAATCAGACTCTGAAATATTGTACAATTACCTTGTGAAGGAAATCAAAAATGCAGGTGGGCAAAAATATAGGGATTGGGAATTCAATGTAATGATTTTAGTCATCACCCAGAGTTCTTTCTCTGGGCATAGCTGTCAACACCTATTTTCACAAAAGTTTTTAAAATTAAAGTGTTTATGTAGGAAGGGGAACAGCTCAGCAAAAGCAAGGTATAGATGACATCTAGCCATAGAAACAAATCCCAATATCTGTGGTTCCCACTCCCCTCCTCCTCATAAAGGGAAAGAGAAAGGTCCACTTTTCTAACTCTCATTCCAAGCAAATCTTTAGTGATTCCATTTACACTATGGTCATTGGGCATGTTGCTTGTGATTCTATTTTCTTTATTCTTTTTTTTTCTTTTTTACTTTTTTGCTGAGGCAATTGGGGTTAAGTGACTTGCTCAGAGTTCCACAGCTAGGAAGTGTTAAGTGTCTGAGGCTATATTTGAATCCAGATCCTCCTGACTTCAGGCTGATGTTCTCTGTCCGCTGCCCCACCTAGCTGCCCCAATTTTCTTTATGCTAAATCCATTCATGAAATTCTGCATATTCATTTCTTGCAGCAGAATCTTAAGCCTTGTCATTTACGAACCACACACAATTCTGTTTAACTCCTTTTCCAGTGGACGAGTACCTACTTTTGTTCCCATTCTTTGTCACCACAGAATGTGATGTTATGAATATTTTGGCATCTGTGGAATCTTTCTATTTTTGGCCTTTTCAGTTTTTGCCTAGCAATAACGTGTAATATTAATCAATTAATATTGATTATACATTTTGTATTAATATGAATTTAATATTAATTATAACCTTATTATATGGTATTATTTATTATAGTATTATATTTATATATGACATATAATTATATTATAATACAATGTATAATTATGTTCCTATATGATTTTATGAATTTAATATTATGAATTAATCCTTTATTTTTAATCACTTCTTTAATTACACATATAGTTTAGTCCTTATAAATCACAGCAGTGTGTATGAGATTCTGTGAAGGCTGACAAGACAATTAACAGGCCTATCAGGTAATTCTCTATTTTGGCACAGCTAAGCTCCTGCAGAGCTCGGCTTACAGGCTAAATTTTTCATTTCTACTAAAAGCAAAGCTGTAGCTTATCGGTCACACTGACTATAGGTCATCTAAAACAGAAAAACTTCCAGACCTGAATGATGCTTATCTGTCAAAATTCCCCAATCCTGCAGAAGTTCCCTCTTCTTGACACAAAAACCATGAAGACAATGGAAAATCCCCTTGAGAACCAATATCATATTCCTCAGTTTGGGATCAGTTTCTCATTTGTTTCTGTCCCCCATTCTGATGTTATAAATTTATGATTTTATATAAATTAATTATATATATAATTTTTATATTATATACAAAATTAACATATAAATTATATATATATAAATAAATGCATAAATTTTTAAATAAAGTTATTATCTTGTGGATAGAGCACCAGCCCTGAAGTCAGGAGGACCTGAATTCAAATCTAGCCTCAGACAATTAACATTTCCTATCTGCATGACCCTGGGCAAGTCACTTAATCCCAATTGACTCAGCCAAAAAAAAAAAGTTCTGTCAATTTAGGTCAAGGTTCTTTCTAACAATTGAGGTGATCTTAGACCTACTTAATTAGCAAACTGTTAGCCATCACTAATAAACAGATAATTCTTGGAAATTTTGGCTCAGTTTTCCTTTTTTTACAGATTTTTCAGTCACCACAAGAAGGATCTCTAGTATACTCTAGTCACTTTCATCACCTAATTCCATATTGCTTTCCAGGATGATTCTATGGTTGCAGCTCTACCAATGATATATTGATGTGTTGGGTATGAGGCAGAAACCTCAGTTGTATTCATTTGCACTTCTTTGGGATTTGACCCAATCTTTCACATAAGTTTTAATTGTTTGAAATTCTTTTTAAAGTGCTTTTAATCATATGTGATTATTTAATCACCATAGTGTTAAACATAAAAGGTTCTCTCTCGCGCTCTCTCTCTGTATGTGTGTGTGTCTCTCTCTGTGTGTCTGTCTGTTTCTCTGTGTCATCTGTCTGTGTATGTGTCTGTCTGTCCCTCTGTGTCCCTAACCCTCTCTATGTCTGTCTGTCTGTCCCTCTCTCTGTGTGTCTATCTTTCTCTGTCTCTCTCTGTGTGTCATCTGTCTCTCTGTATGTGTGTCTCTATGTGTGTGTCTGTCTGTCTATCTCCACGTGTGTTGTCTGTCCCCATCTCCCTGTCTGTGTCCGCCTCCCTCTCTGTCTCCCTCTGTCTCTGTCTGTCTCCCTCTCTGTCTCTGTGTCTCTCCCTCTCTGTCTCTGTCTCTCCCTGTCTATCTGTCTTTCTCTGTCTCTCTGTCTCTGTCCCGTCTCTCTCTGTCCCCCTCCCTCTCCCCTCTTTCCCTCCCTCCCCCCAGCTATCCATTCAAAAGTCCTCCAATTCAATACCATCACAACCATCTCTTATCTTTTGCCCAAAAATTCTTGCCCCTGGTGCATAAATAGAACAAAACACTCACTAGTCTTTGAATATTCAAATCTCTCCTATTCAGATAACAGCCATAATAAGTTTATTGCAGTATATAGTATAAGATAAGAGCTCAACCTAATTTCTGCTCATTTGCTTTACAGTTTTCAAAACAGATCTTGTCAAATAAGGAATCTTCCTGATTACATTTCACCCCACCCTATCCCACTCCACATCTCTGAGACACTCCTTAGTTTCTGTCATTCAGTTATCTCATTTGTTCCACCGATCATTTCCTGATTTTTTAAAACATAAATTACCGATTTAGAATATAGTTTGAGGTCAGTCTCCCTTTCACTAATACTTGTCCCCCTTATTTATCTTAAGATTCTAGACGTTTTTATTCTTCCAAATAAATTCGGTATTGGAAGGAAAAAATATGGTCTTATGAAACAAGCTTTTGGTGGTTATGATTCAGCAACAAGCCTGCAATTTATGTCTTATTTCTCACGAGATTAACTGAACCCAAGCTGAATCCTTGCGATCCTTTATTCCTGGGGAAAACACTTTGTTTTTAGACAAATCCTGCACGTCTAGCTAGGTGAGCTTAAGATAGTTTATACATTGGATAGGTATTTTATATAGGCCTTTTTCATTTCTTCTTATTCTTAGGACATCTCTGAACTGCTAATGATTTCCATGGATTTATTGTCTCCTGCTACTTTGTTGAAACTGTTATAGTTCTCTGGGGGGTTCTAAGTATATCATCATTGCCACATAAAAAATGAGATCAAACTGTTCTGCATTTTTGTTAATGTTTGACAAGGCAAGTAGGTGGCGCCATAGTATAAAGAGCCAGATGGACTCAGAAAGACCAGAGTTCAAATGTGGCCTCCAACACTTACTAGCTGATGGTCTTGGGCAAGTCACTTAGCTTCTTGCCTCAGTTTCCTCATCTGTAAAAATGAGCTGGAGAAAGAAATGGCAACCATTCCACAATCTTTGACAAGGAAACCCCAAATGAGATCACAAATATGGACATGACTGAAAAATAATGAATAACAATAAGCAAGGGCATCATTTTAGCCAGCTGTAGAGGTATGAGCTCCGGCACCAGTCAGTTCAGTTGGCTTCTTTTAAGGAGTAGAAGAAAAACTCGGTACTCTGCTCATTTGATGCTTCTGTCAACATGATCTAAATTTAACCATCTCAGGGCAGCTAGGCGTCACAGTGCATAGAGCAGCAGCCCTGAAGTCAGGAAAACCCGAGTTCAAATCTAGCCTCAGACACTTAACATATCCTAGCTGTGTGACCCTGGGTAAGTCACTTAACCCCAATTGCCTCAGGGGAAAACAAATTAATCATCTCTGCTCAGAAAGGGAGAAACACAAAGTTTCCCAGTTAACTAAATCTTTCTGACCCAAGATATTTCTATTAACAAGTTACAGAGCTCAAGAGACAGATAAAATTCTATAGTCAAGATTAAAGAGTTTAAGTTGGAATATTTGAGTAGTTTAAACATAATAGTCAATTTAATTTAAAACACCATAAAGAATCACTGCTACAGAACCAAGAGAACACTGTACACAGTAACAAAATTATGTGATGGTCAACTGTGATGGACTTGGCTCTTCTTAACAATGAGGTAATTCAAGGCAATTCCATTAGACTTGAAATGGAAAATGTCATCTGCATCCAGAGAGATTACTATGGAGACTAAATTTGGATTGAAAAAATAGTATTTTCACCTTTTGTTTGTTTGTTTTCTCTCATGTTTTTTTTTTTTTTTTTCCTCTTTTGGGTTGATTTTTCTTGCACAACATGAAAAATATGGAAATGTGTTTAAAAGAATTGCCTATGTTTAACCTATATCAGATTACTTCCTGTCTTGGGGAGGGAAAAGATGAGGGAGAGAGGGACCAAATTTTGGAAAATCTTACAAAAATGAATGTTGAAAGTTATCTTTCCATGTTTTTGGAAAAATAAAATACTACTGAAAATTTTTTTAAAAGAATCTGCTAAATTCATAAAATTCAGGCTAATATGGAGAAACAGAAAAACTCTTAATTGGATGAAATTAAACAGGCTGGTCCCCTGCCTAGTCATCACACATCAAAGTTCCTCTCAGAATTTATACTGTCAACTTTAAAAAAGGGATTGGGCGTTTCATGAGACTATAATTCCAGACCTGGGCATGGACATTTTAAAAATTATACTGGCACAACCCTGCCAGGAACACTGACCATTCCTCCAGCTACATAAATTATTCTTCTATTTCTTTTTAAAAATTATTATTATTTTATTTTCCCCAGTTACATGTAAAACCTTTTTGTGCTACATATTTATTTCTTTTTTTTAACATTCACATTTTATTTTGTTTTGTTTTTTATTAAAGCTTTTTATTTTTAAAACATGCATAGATAATTTTTCAACATTAACCCTTGCAAAATTTAGTATTCCAATTTCCCCTCCCTTTCCCCCACTCCCTCTCTAGATGGCAAGTAATCCAATATACGTTAAACATGTTTATATGTGTGTGTGTTTCTTTATAAAACATTTGATAATTGAATTTATGAAAGTGTTTTATGGACATTGGTTAATAGACACCCCCCCCCTAAATATTTTATGCATTTTGTACTTAATCTGTTCTGCCTCTTGGATTTTTGTTACTATGTAGAAAGGTTGCTGGTGTTTATTTTATAATCTGCAACTTTGTTGAAGCTATTAATTGTATCACTATCTTTGTTCCCCTAGGATTTTCTATATAAGCCATCTTCTCATGAGTAAAAGGGACAGTTGTCTTTTATTTGTTTCTCTTTATGGCTTTTTTGTTTCTCTTCTTAATTGCTATTGCTAACATTTCTACAACTATATCAAATAAAAGCAAGGAGAACATCTTTATTTTACTGCTGTCTTTACTGGGAAAGCTTATACTTGTACTAATAGCATTTAGAGAGAGAGAGAGAGAGAGAGAGAGAGCTTTGTTTACAAAGCACTTTATACATTTTAACTTTGACTCTGAAGACAAAGCTAGGAGATAGGTGCTACTGTTTTTCTTGTTTTACAAATGAAGAAACTGAATCTGAAGATGTGAAATGACAGCTCTTAAGAATCTGAAGCAGGACTCCCAACGATCAGTTCAGCAGTCTTTCTACTGGGCCACCTACCTTCTAGTACATTCCCATTGCCTAGGATGCTTTACTTTTGGTTTCAGACAGATACTTTAAAATTATACTTTAAAAGGTCTTTTTACTACAATGGCCCTTCCCTTTCCATTGGTATATTGCCACGGGCATCTTCTTTGATCTATTTAACCCAAAGCGGGATTTTCTTAATGCTCAGACAGAAAAAAAAGCAGATTTTGGGCACTGTGCTGGAGCAGTCATTGGCACTCTCAGCATCTTTAAGAGCTCTAGAACACATCCTCCACCTAGCTGGGATCCTGGTGTGTGTGTGTGTGTGTGTGTGTGTGTGACACAGAGACAGAGAGAGGGAGAGAGGGAAAGAGCAAGAGAGGGAAAGAGGAAGGGAGGGAGGAAGGAGAGAATGGGGGGATAAGAAAGCAAGAGAAAAGGGAAGAAAGAAGGGGGGAGCGAGACAGAGAGAGATGGGGGATACATTTTAGCTGCAGAACTAGTGGGACTCTGCTTGCATGGAACAATCCTTCTCAACCTCCTCTTAGATGGGCAAGTGCAAACATGAACTCTTTGAACCACAAATCGCTTCTCTTTTAAGAGGGAATTATTGCTCCACTTCTAGGTTCTTGGCCAAATGGGGGAAGGCCACTCTTCAGTCAGTTTGTCTGAGACTCGATGACAGTAAACTCTGTGGGAATGCCTGTTTTCCTAGCACTCCAAACCTGTCTTGTATTCCTTCCCTGCACAGCCCTTTGTCCTCTGTTTTCATTTCTATCCCCATCTACCTGGAACAACTGGCATCTTCTTCCCTTTACTTATGAAGATTTATAGCCTTCTATCAAGTGCCTCCCAAATTGGACGGAATATCTTCCCTGTTTTCACAAAACCTTAATGCCAGGGCTAGGACTTCCTTAGGAAGAAAGAGAGAATGAGCATTTTTAAAAGGTGATTTTGAATTTGTCTTTTTAAAAGAAAATTGTATATGTATTAAACTTATCAAATGAAGGAAAACATATATATATATATATATATATATATATATATGTATATAGCACCTAGCCTTATGCTACTTTCCCCCATAAGAAGAAGGTAAGCTTCTTGCCCGTAGGACATTTTGGAGGCACATAGGTACTGAAACTGGGTGTGGAATGATGGCTGAGTAGGCATCTTTTGGCCAAAGAGGAAGGGTGTCCCAATGACAGTACCGTTCTCTATGTTGCTTCTATCAGTCAGTCAGTTAACAAGCATTTATTAAGCACTATGTGTCAAGCAGTAGACTTGGATATTTTACGGCACTGTCCACTTTAGCTGGCGTTCTCCTCTTGGGCAGCTCCAAGTTTGGGAAAGCTCTTCCTCTGTGAAACCACATGGATCCCTCCTGATCGCTGGAATCATGGCATTGCCTCCCCCTCCCCTTGAGGTTCTTCCCTTCCACGTGGCTTCATTTCTCTGCCCTGGGGAAATTTCTGCCTGGGACCCTGCACTCCTGAGGCTTGGCTATCTCTCCTGGGCCTTTCCTGCATCAGCTCCTCAAGCCTACAAAACAGGAAGGAAATTCCTGCAGGGTTACTCTCCTCAACAGGCAGAAGCCAATGGAGAAAAGAATGCCCCGACCAAGAGCAAGCCAGAGGAGAGAGACAAAGAAAAACCTGGAAGGGAGATGAGGAGAGGAGGAGGCACCCTGCAACCGCCCGGTCGGGGAAGGAGAGCCAGAAAGGCCGACCCTGGCCCCAGATCCAGTGCCACCAGGGATGATTGATTCTTCCTGCCATTTCTTCTTTTCTTTCATCATCATCACTGACACTTCTATAGCATTTTCAAGTTTGCAAAGGTCTACAAATCTTGTCTTCTCATCCAGAGATACAACCGTGGAGACTGAAAGGGGGAATCAAAGGATAGCATTTTCAGCTCTGTTGTTGTTTTTTTCTTTCTTTCTCATATTTTTTCCCCCTTTTGATCTGATTTTTAAAAACTTTTTCATTTTTATTTTTTTTTTATTTTTTTTTCTCGTGCTGCATGACGAACATGAACTAGAATACTAAGTAATAATAGCTAATAATAACTAGAACGTTAGAACCGCACGTCGTTTGCCGTCTTCGGGAGGAAGGGAGAAAAAAATGAAACACAAAGTTTTGCAAAGATGAAACGACCTTTGCATGTATTTGGAAAAATAAAATACTGTTAGAAAAAAAAATTTTTTTTTTTAATCTGTTGATCTTTTGGTGTAGCTATTATTCTCTCCATTTCGCAGATGAGCAAACTGAGGCAGGCCTCCGTGGAGCGACTTGTTCACACAATTAGCGTCTGAGGCCGAATTGGAACTCGGGATTTCCTGACTCCACCCCCAGAGTGTGTAAAGAGAAGGAGGCGGGGACATCCCCTCCTCACAACGAAGCTACCGCTAAGGGCTTCTCGCTTACTGGGCTAAAGCCAGTTTTATTGTTGGAAAAGTCGCTGGGTACGACTGGCACAGAGCAGGGATGGGCGCTGGACCTGGGTAAGTCATTTAGCCTCCCCCGGCCTCAGTTTCCCCAGCTGTAAGAAAGGATGGGATTGGATCAGCCTCCAGGGGCCCTTCCGGCTTCAGAAGTCCGGGGCCCGGATCTTTCTAAGTGAGGAGTTACGGAAGCCCGCTTTAGAAAGTCCCGCCCCGGCGCTCGGCCCTTAGTGCTCTCCAACCGGAAGTTGCTGCTCACCCACGGACGGAAGTGCGTCTGATGGGCCCCCGATTAAACATGGCCGCTGGCTGCGCTTCCGGAAGCTGCCGCTGGGGTTCCCAGGGCCACTGTCCTCTCCCGACGCTCTAGTCCTTCACAGCGGCTGTCCATGGTGCCTGTATCGGCCTCCGGGACCTCCGTTTCCGTTCAGCTCCAGGCCTCCGGGAGGAGAGGGAAGCCGTTGAGAGGCGGCGGGCGCCGTTTGGCCTTTGACGCTCTGGCCCGCTTCCGGTCCGTCTCGATGGTCGTGCGGGAGGCGCTCTAGGCGCGCAGCCGCGCGCTCTCATGGGTGGCCTGAGTGCTCGATGATCTGCTAATCCGCCGGGGGCGGGGCCGAGCAGTCTCGCGAGAGCCCGGAGAGGGCGGGCGCGTGGTCCCGCGGCGGACGGAGCCCGAGATGGAGCCGGAGAGCCTGGAGTCGAGGATCAGTGAGTGACCCCCCCCCCACCCGGGGGGCGGGCGCGCGGCCGGGCCGGAAGCGGAACCGGGAGCCGGGCCCCTCCCCCACGTCCCCCAGAGGGACTCCCCGAGTTGTTCTCGGGACCCCCGGACCCTCTCCCGACACCTCAGGAGGCTCCTCCTTAAACGGGTCCGAGGATCCCTGCCCGAGCTGCCCCCAGAAACGCGCCGCCCCCCCCTCAGGCGGCCTTCAGAAAGTGCCCCCCGAATCTCCCCCAAAGCTTAGCCTCCCCCCTCAGTCTGCTTTCGGACCCCCAAGTCTTCCCCCAGAAAGGGGCGCCCTCCCCTGGAAGCGCCCCAGAATTTCCCTCGTTCTGTTCTCATGCGCTGCCCTGAATGCCCCAGAACCCCCAAACCTGCGGGACCCCCAAACGCCCCCCCCGATCCCCGCCCCTCCCCCCGCCCGAGCCCGTGTCCCCTCGCTTCCTGCTCTCCCCGCTTCCTGCTCTCCCCTCCGGGCGCTTCCCAGGGGCTCTCCCAGCTGCGCCTGCCGGTCCCTGGGCTGCCCCCGGTTTCTGAAGCTCCGCGGCCCCCCAGAACCCCGGCACTCGTCTCCGCCCCTCCCCCTGCGGGGGGGGGGCGGACCTGGGGAGCCCGCGCCCCTGGCGAGGGGAGGCCCCGGGAGTGAGGGGGCGGGCCTGGAAGCCCAGCTCTGGGGGGATGGTTGGGGAGGACCCGAGCGCCTCTTCAGGGGAAGAACTTGGGGGGAGGCGGGGCTGGGATTGGCAGGCGCCCTCGGGGGGCGCTGCATTGGGGGAGGGCTCTTGTGTGACCCCCATCCCGCCTCTGCCCCTCCCGCCCAGCCCCACGCCTCCCTGCCGGCTGCTGTCCCCGTTTCTGCCCCTTGGTCCCCGAGCAGGTGACACTCATCTCTGGGCTTCTCCCTGCCCCCCCCCCCTCCGCGGGCTTTGTCTGGGCTTCTCCCTCCCCAGCACTTGGGAAATGGGCTGTCAGCTCCTGGAACCGGGGTCAGGGAGCTCCTGGGGTCTGGGCCTGGGCCGGCTCCTGGGGATGGACCTCAGCCCCTCCCCGCACCCAGCGTCTGCGCTCCTAAGGGGGGGGGGAGAAGCTCCTAGAGCCAGACCCTCTGAGGGCTCGTCAGCATCGGGCAGCTGAGGGAGGGAGCTGAGGCCGGGCCAGGCGGGGGGCCAAGGGCTTCCGGGCCCCCCCGCGTCTCCGGGCCTTCCCGCTCATTCTCGCAGAGGCCGAGCTGGCCGCCGCACAGCCGACCGCCTCAACGGAATAACCCTTGTCTCCAGCTTGGGGGCCAGGCCCCCGATAGCGATCCCTGAAACTCCCGACTCCCAGTGATGGCGGCCCCGTGAGTGAGGCAGGCAGGGCCACCAGCGGCATGGAGAGGTCAGGGGACTTCCGCAGGGTCACAGGGCTCCGGCCGGGGGCCATCCCAGACCCCCCGCTGAGCGTGCCCAGGACCCTGGGGCTCCGGCAGGGGCCGTCCTTGCGTGAGGGGCCCCGGGAAACCCTGGTCCCTGACCACGCTCCCTGATTCCTCCCTGTGGTGCAGACAGAGCTACCAACCCCCTCAACAAGGAGCTGGACTGGGACAGCATCGACGCCTTCTGCGAGCAGCTCAACAAGGAGCTGGAGGGGTAAGCGAGTGGGGGAGGCAGGGCCTGAATCCCAGCAGCCCCGACATGCTGCCCCCACAAGAACTTGTCCCCTTCCCCCCCTTCCCCGGCCTCAGAGCTCCCCTCTTTCTCCCGCAGGCCGCCCCTGGCCACCCGGCTGTTGGCGCACAAGATCCAGTCTCCCCAGGAATGGGAAGCGACCCAGGCCCTGACGGTGAGGAGAGCCGAGGATGGGGTCCAAGCTGGCCGCGGGCGTGATGGCAAAGGGGGCAGCCCAGGGGCCTGGTAGGACAGAGAGGCGGGGGCGGCCTCCAGGGCAAGAGCTTTTCTATCACAGTCACTGCCGGCCAGCCAGTGACACACCTGCCCTGCCCTGCCCCCAGCCCCCAGCCTCTCACGCTAGGAGAGAGGTCCATTTTCTCCTCTCCTGTGGACTGAGCCCTGAAGTTTGCTGCCCTTGGTCCGCAGAGGCCACAGGGGAGAGCAGGGGACCGAGGTGCCCGCCGGGAGGAGCCTCCCCTGACTGCTGCTCCAAAGGGGCTGGGGGATGGAGTGCTTCCTCTGACCCTGCCCTGTCCTAGGTCCTGGAGACGTGCATGAAGAACTGTGGCAAGCGCTTCCATGATGAGGTCGGCAAGTTCCGCTTTCTCAACGAGCTCATCAAGGTGGTATCACCGAAGGTGGGTTCCAGGAGACGGGCATGGGCCTCTGTCCTGGCGGGCCTGGGGACCCGGGAGGAAGGGCCGCCCCAGCAGGCACACGGGATCAGTGCTGAGACGGGGCCTTGTTTCTCTTCCCCCACCTTCCCTCCCTTCCTGTCTGTCACTCTGTTGCCCCAATCCCATGTATCCCCCTCTGTGCCACCCCCCGGGCCCCCGGCGCCTTCCACAAATCAGCAGAGATGATTGAGCACCTCCAGCTCCCTCCTCTTTCTCCTCCGTCTTGGGAGAAGGAATGGCCCTGAGGGACGCGCCGAGGACCGGAGGGCCCCTGAGAGACTTGTGGGGGCAGAGACCAGGTCTGGGGTCATGGGGGGGCCAGGGACGGAGCTGGAGGACTCAGGGCTCCTCTTCCTCCTCCCTGGGCAGTACCTGGGCACCCGCACCCCCGACAAGGTGAAAGACAAGATTCTGGAGCTGCTTTACAGCTGGACTCTGGGGCTGCCTCAGGAGGTCAAGATCGCCGAGGCTTACCAGATGCTGAAGAAGCAAGGTACGGGGGAGCTGGCGACGGCTAGGAGCAGGCCGGGGGGGGCCTCTCTGGCCTGGGCCCGGTCACAGCAGCCCCATCTCTCTGCTGCCCCCCACAGGGATTGTGAAGATCGACCCCAAGCTCCCTGATGACAGCCCCTTTTTAGCACCCCCCACGCGGCCCAAGAACGGGATCTTTGAAGATGAGGAGAAGTCCAAGGTGAGGAGGCTGCGGCTCCCTCCCTGCTTTGGGAAGGGTGTGAGGGCCTGTCGGAGTCTGAGGCTGCGGCCAGTGGCCAGGGAGGGGTCCCAGCCCCATCAGCATCCACCTTTTCCTCTGACCCGTGTCCCGGGCAGATCAGATTGTCTAGCCTTGCCAAGGAACGTCCTCCCCCTTTGAAGTGTTGCAGCCCCTCCCCACTTGCCCTTGGCTGAGTCTCTTGGTTTCAAGCCTCAGGGGGCCTGCCCCTCACACCCCCTTTGTGCTGTGTCCCCAGATGCTGGCCCGGCTGCTCAAGAGCTCCCACCCGGAGGACCTGCGAGCCGCCAACAAGCTTATCAAGGAGATGGTCCAGGAGGTGACCACACAGTGCATGTTCCCCCAGACAGGGGTGGGGGCGGAGGGGCTCGCTGCCTCAGAGTCCTGGGGAGGGGCCCCGGAAATGCACACACACACTCTCTCCTTGGCACACTATTCGCCATCTCTGGGGATGGCTCTCACACCGTCTCACCTTGGCCCTTGCTGACCCATCGGGAAAGGCGAATGAGATTTGAACCCAGGCTTGTCCCACCTACCGAGTGCCCCTGAGCTGGGGCCTCCCTAATGGGGCAGAGAAGGGAGCTCAGGAGTCCCCCGGGCACGCAGGCGTGCCCACACAAGCCTTCAGCCTTCACCTGGTCTGTCCCCAGGACCAGAAGCGGATGGAGAAGATCTCTAAGCGGGTCAGCGCCATAGAAGAGGTGAATAACAACGTGAGGCTGCTGACGGAGATGGTGACCAACTACAGCCAGGGCGAGTCCTCAGACAGCAATGACGAGCTCATGAAGGTGAAGCCCCGCTCCCAGGGTCCCCAGGCACCCCTTGGGACCGGGACATCCTCTCCAGCTCCCCTTTCTCTTCCTGCACCCCTGCAGGAGCTGTACCAGCGCTGTGAGCGCATGAGGCCCATGCTCTTCAGGCTGGCCAGTGACACCGAGGACAACGATGAGGCCCTGGGTGAGCCCCGCAGCTCCATCCCACCTTCACTGGGCCTCCAGCCACAAGGGGCCAGCACAGACCCGGCCCCTTGCTTTGGGCCAATGGCACCTCAAGAGAGGAGGCTCCAAAATTTGGCTATGGGCAGACCTCTCCCCACTGGTCCCCCGTCCCCTGCAGGGTTCAATAGGATTTTGTTTTGAGCCACTCCTTTTTTTATTTACATTTCATATGCCTTTTATGGTGTGGATAATTATGAGTACAAGGGGCATAGTGAGTAAACATACATAACTTGGAGGGTACGCTCGGATGATAATCAGAAATGTTTGGAGCCCCAGGAGAAACTCACAAGTTGGGAAGGCCCAGACTTGGGCCTCCTTCCAGCTCCAGAGGGGCAGCCCTGGCTCTCCTGGCCGGAGGCAAACACCTACTGTGTGCAGAGCCTAGCACTGAACCCTGGAGGAGTGTAGCCAGGAGAGACCCTGACTACCTTCCTCCTCTCATCCCTCCCTCCTGACCAATCCCAGCGGAGATCCTGCAGGCCAATGACAACCTCACCCAGGTGATCAACCTCTATCAGCAGCTAGTGAAGGGAGAAGAGCTCAATGGGGAGCCAGCCTCTGGCCGTCTTCCAGGTGAGCAGACTAAAGGGGACGGCCTCGGTGAGCCCCGGGAGAGGGAGGGCACAGTGATGAGCTAGGGTTATCCGAGGGGAGGTACAGAGAAGGAAGAAGAGGCAGCTCGGAACTTGCAGGTGGCAGGGAGATCCCAGGGATGGGGGGGAGATGAAGGACCAGTGTTCTCTTCCCACTTACACACAGTCTCTTAGGATGCACGACTTCCCCATTCAGGGCCCTGCTGTCTCCTCCCTGCAGGTAGCACCTCTGCTCTCCTAGACCTCTCTGGCCTGGACCTGCCTCCAGCAGGCTCAGCTGGCCCGGCCCTCCCCAGCCTGGCCAGTGGCTTGGCCAGGCCAGAGCAGCCCACCTCGCTCTCCCTGCTTGATGATGAACTCATGTCTCTAGGTAAGAAGTGGGGGGAAGGGGGGGGCCTTGCTTCCTAGTAGGGGCAGGGGTATGAGGCTAAGCTCCAGGATTCAGACACTTGGGGAGGCCCTGCTGGGCCCTGATAGGGAGTGGGGTCCATTTGCTCTTGTCCTTCTAGCAACATAACCCAGCTCCAAGTGTTGCTGGGGGGAGTCAGACCCAGGAGGGCCTGCTGGAGAGGCCTGAGGGAAGAGGCCTCCATGGAGGGCTAGGGACTTTAGTAGCCCCAACCAGAGCCCCCAAGTCTAGCCTGGCACATACCCCACAAAAACAAAAGCAGTTTTCTCCAAACTGCTCCCCTGTCTACTCAGGAAAGGCTTCATGGGCTTGGAGGCAACAAACAGCAGCCAGAAGCAGGGAGGGCAGAGGTGACTTGTTGGCTCAGAATCCCTGGTCCCTGCCTGTCTGGGATGGGGGACTGCCGGCTGAGTCCCTCTCCCCCCCCATTGGTGAGCATGAAGCAGCAGGAACTGTGAGCCCCGAGGCAGGTGTCGCCCCCACACTCCCAGTCCCTGGGAACCGGAGCAGGCAGAGCCAGGCCTCCCCTTGAGGTGGGGTGGGAGCCAGGGTCCTTGGGCAGCTTCTGCTTATGTTTCAGGGCCTCTGGCAGATGGCAGCTGCTTCCTTCTGGTTTCTCTCCCTGAAGCCTCTGCAGCCAAAGGGAGCTCTGGGGCAGAGCTGGGTCCAGGCTGCCCGGGTAGGGCTGAGTCTTTGGTCCTGTGGGCAAGACCCCAGGATCGGGCCTCCCAACCTGAATAGACGGGAGAAAACATGGTGGTGAATCTTTGGGCAGAAAGCTTGGCAATTTACAGGTCAGGAACCCAAGGCCCATGGGGGGAGCCACCCTTCCTGAATCCAGCCTTCAATTAGAGGAGATTCACATCCTTAAAACTGGGTCCGAGCTGGGCCACAGCCTCTTTCTGTGCTGCCCGTGGCACTGAGCTGGGCCGGCTGGCCTCAGGCAGGAGCGGTCGTCCAGGGGCAGCTCTGTGCAGGGCCTCAAGGCCAAAGGGGGCTGGGCCCCAGCCTCCGGCAGGCTTCCCCTTCCTCCTGCCGGCGTTCGGACTTGGCGATGAGTAGAAATAAAGGAAGGGGAAGATGTGGTTCAGCTGGGCCTGAGAAGCTGAGCCGGGAGGGAGGAAGCTGTGGGTGCCTGCCGGCCACTCTGCTTTGGAGGCCTCTCTGTGAGGCCAGCTGAGCCTTGGGCCCAGAGAGCAGTGGCAACCGACCGCAATGAGAGTGTAGCAGGTTAGCCTTAATGTCAGCGTAGTGATGCAAGGGGGGCTAGAAGCCATCCCTGTGCCAATTCTACAGATGAGGAATGACTCCTGGCCCTCCGTGGCTGAGAAGGACCTTGGCTGCAGCATCCCTCTATGACAAGTAGTGAGCCAGCCACCCCCAAGCTCCCAGCAGAGCAAGGCCCCTGGCCCTGACAAAGGCAACCCCAATAAAGTGACATTGGGAATCATGAAGTTGGTGGGCAGTCTGAGAGAGTCACTTCCAGCCCCCCGTCTGTGAGCCCTGCAGCTCAGAGCAAGGCACTTGGTGCTTCATGAGGCTTTTTCCTCCTCTAACATGGGGGGATGCTGTTTGCAGCAGCTGCCACACAAGGCTTGGGGAGCCCAGGAGGGGCTTCAGAGGGGAGTCGGGAGGACTCGGTGCCCTCAGCAGGGCCCTGGGCATCAGGAATGACTGGGTAGAAGCTCTCCAGCTCCTGGGACACCCACAGTGAGCAGCTTTTCTGGGGGAGACCTCCTTCGTTGCCCTTTACCCTCCACGGGGCCAGGGGAGCCCTGCTGAAAGCCCCTTCTGGGCCTCAATCAACAAATGGGGCCCTTATTTGACGCCCTACCTTCCACCCCAATGGCCTCTCAGAAGTCCTCCAGGCTTCCCCCGCACACCAGAGTTCCAATTCTGGAGCACCAGCCCTCCTTAGTCAGACCCTTTTCTTACTCCCTGCCTTCCTTTTGTCCTCAGGCCTCAATGATCCTACACCCACCTCAGCCCCAAGCCTGGACAATGGAGGATGGAATAGTTTCCAGGTAGGAGGGGGAGGAGTGTCGGGGGTCTGGCCACCCGGGGAAAGCCCAGGCCAAGGAGGGAGGTGGCGTGTCCCCTCTGACCATGAATGGGCTGCTCAGCATCCTTCCGACTGGCCCAGCCTTCCCCCGGTATGGGCAGGGGAGTCAGTGGCCCTCCAGCCCCTCTCTCTGTCTTCCACATGTGCTCTGCCTTGGCCAAGCAGTCATCCGAAAGCTCAGAATTCTCCGCTGCAGCTCCCAAAGCCGAGAGCCAGCCCTTGCCCCCCGTGCCGCCATCGTCCTCCAGCGGGCTCGATGACCTGGACCTCTTGGGAAAGACGCTGCTGCAGCAGTCTCTGCCCCCGGAGTCTCAGCAAGTGCGGTGGTGAGGATGGGATGGAAGGGGACTGGGCCTGAGCGCCCTTGGTGCCCGCCCCATGTCTGGCACCATTGGGCATCCCCGAGTACTGACTGAGGCACCTGCTGTGTGCTGGGGAGAGGGGAGATGGAAAAGGTGGGCACCTTCTTGGGGTGCACACGGGGAAAGGGGCCACGGACACATAGTCTGGCATCGGGAGTGTGGGGATACAGAGGAATGAGGCTCCCTGCAGCCCGAGGCAGATGAGAACCCCCTGCCTCCTTTCTCTGAAGGGAGAAGCAGCAGCCTGCCCCTCGGCTCCCCCCCGTGACCCTCCAGAACCCGGCCGCCCTCCGCCTTCCCAGTGGCTCCTGTGAGCCCCCCGGCCCCCCCCGGCCCCCAGAGCTAGCACAGGAGATCTCGCTGGCCAACGTCACTGTGCCCTTGGAGTCCATCCGACCCAGTAAGTGAGGGCAGGGCTGGGGTGCCACAGGCTTGACCCATCCTGAAGGACCCTGGTCCAATACCCCCTCAGCTGTAAGGGAGCCAACAGAGCCCCTGTCCACTGGGGGAGGGACCCCAACCCTTGCTCTTGGTGCATAAGTCCATAGTTTGTCTAGACAGTTGCAGAGGGTCAGAGCTGGGGTCAGTCTGGCCCCCCAGGAGGGTGAAGCACTAAGCTGGGCCCTCACCCGCTCTGGGATGCTGCCCTGGGGACTGGAGGCTGCCCTCCCCAGCGCCCACCCGCTTTCTTCTCCCCTGTCCCCACGCCCTGGCTGCAGGCAGCGTCCTGCCCGTGACTGTCTATGACCAGCACGGCTTCCGCGTCCTCTTCCACTTCGCTCGGGACTCTCTCCCCGGCCGGCCTGACGTGCTGGTCGTGGTGGTTTCTATGCTGAGCACTGCCCCGAAGCCGATCCAGAACATCGTCTTTCAGGCTGCTGTCCCCAAGGTAACAACCTGGTGGGGGGAGGAATGGTCAGGGATGGGTACAGGAGGAGGGTGCCTTGGGTGGGCCTCAGTTTCTACGTGTGTTCCCTGAGGATGTTGGCCCAGAGGCCTCCCTTAAAACCCATAATAAGAGAAAGCTTTGCAGGTGTCAGGGGAAGGCCTTTGGTGATCTCTGGCCAGGGGGGTAGGGCCAGAAGGATCACTGCCCTGTCCTGTGTCCCCAGGTAATGAAAGTGAAGCTGCAGCCCCCCTCAGGCACCGAGCTGCCCGCCTTCAACCCCATTGTCCACCCCACGGCCATCACGCAGGTCCTGCTGCTTGCCAACCCCCAGAAGGTAAGGGTGCTCAAGGGCAGGAGACCTATTCCCAGTCCGTGGCCTGGACACTCGGCTTGACCCTCTGCACCTCGCTTTCCTCCTCTGTAAAATGGGGCAGGGAAGAGGGGCAGCGCAGGACCCCCCGCTCCCTGCCGCCGCCCCTTCCATGTGCTGAGGCCTCTGATTCTCCCTCCGCTCCCCCAGGAGAAAGTCCGCCTCCGGTACAAGCTCACCTTCACCATGGGGGATCAGACCTACAACGAAATGGGAGACGTGGACCAGTTCCCTCCGCCTGAGTCTTGGGGAAGTCTCTAGAAGCGGGCCAGGGAAGGTTGGGGTGCCAGAGGCTCAGGGGAGGCAGGCAAGGACTCCCAGCCCCTTCCCTCCGCCGGGCCCCCCTGCCCTGTTCCTGTCCTCTTCTGGTTAGGACCCACTTGGAACCCTGTGCCCCGGCAGACAGGAGCAGGGCCAGCTTCCCTCTCTGTAGCCATACACACTGGGATTGGGGCTCTCCCTGGTGTTTCTCCAATGACTAGCCCTTCCCACCTTCCTCTCCCTCTCTCACCAAGCTAAACCCAGAAGGAGAGACCGAGGCCAGGACTCCTTTCCCCAACACAGCAGCCTCATCTCTTGGCCAGGGACATCCTGCCTTATTCCGTGGAGATGGGGGAAGGTAGCAGGGCGGTCCCTTCTGGGCTCTGGGAAGGATTTGGGGAGCTTTGGGGCCCTCAGCAGCACTGTAGCAGTCCTGGGAAGGGGCCGGAGCCCTGCTCTCTTATGCCTTATGGGAAGGACTAGCCATAACCCAGGGTGGCCTTAGCGGGCGCAGAGCCTCCCTTGGAGGGCCGGGGGGAGCACCCCAACAGGAACTGGGTTGAATTTGGGGTGTTCACCTCCAACTGTTTGCACTTCTCTGGTGTGGGGTTTGATTTTCTTTCCTTTCATCTGAGTCTGTCTCTGTCCACAGAGAGTAGAGAGTATGGAGAGAAGGGAACCCCTGAAACTCCCTCCTTCCTCTACCTCCCATTTGTCTCCCTTGCTGCAGCATGGCTGAGAAGAGATGGGCGATGGGTGGGGCAGTCTGGACCTAGGTCCCCAGATGGGCTAGGGCAGGGGTGGTGGGCCCGGATATGCTTTGGGGGAAGAATGGCCACTCGTGGGACGGGGGCTTCCCCATGTATGGTCTTGGGTCTTCTGGGCTTCTTCATGTCTCTCTTCTGTCAGAGGTCTGCAGGATTGCCTCCCAGGGCTGGGGCCCACTGGGGTCAGAGGGACGTTGTACTGCATTGAATGTGGTGTATTTATGGGATATAATAAAGAGTTCTTTCCTGGATTCATTTAGAATTGCCAAGGGTGGGGAGCTCTCTGGGGGTGCTTCCCAGGACCAACCCCCAAGCAACCATGATGAGCCTCAGATGGGCCTCTGGCCAGGGGTGCTGGGCTCCCCATCATTGCCTTTGCTGTGGTCTCTGCAGGGGGTGGGAAGGGGCCACCCCCTCTGCTGTTGGGCCGTGATAGGAACAAGAGGCCAAAGCCAGAGGTCACCCACGCTTCCGATAAGAAAGGTGATACCGTGAACAGAAGTAGTGAAGACAGGAGAAACAGGTTGCCCTCAAAGGCAGTACTCCAACCTGAATGTCCCCAGTGTCTTCAGGTTCCCTTGCACGAGAGGGTTTCCAGAACTTTTAGTGGCATGGTCCCCCTCAACACTGAGCTGTGTATTCCCGGGGCAACCTGACCAGAGTAGGGCAATGTCCCAGCAGGCTCCCCGACAGCTTCCCTCTGTGTGTGGGCTGCGACATGCAGGAAGTGCCATCAGCTGGTGCTGAGCTGTGGCACGGGAAACGGCAAACAAAATCATGTTGTCGTTAAGCTGTCTCACCCTGACCCTATTTGGGGTTTTCTTGGTTTGCCATTTCCTTCTCCTACTCATTTTACAGAAGAGGAAACTGGCAAAGAGGGTGAAGGGACTTGCTCAGGGTCACACAGCCAGGAAATATCTGAGCTCAGATTTGAACTTGGACCTTCCCAACTCCCAAGTCCCACAAGCTTCCAAACTACCTCCAAGAAGCACAGAGTTGGGAATTTGTGCCCTCACTGCTGTAGGAAGGGCGCGCTCGCCTCCGTCAGCTGCCCGAGCTCCCATGGGTTGGGAACTGTCTCTTGGGCTGAACTGGTGGCGCCCATCCTGGTGATTTCATGTAAATCCCAGCTTCCTAAACTGGTTTGTGACCGCATATGGGGTCTTGTAACTGAATGTGGGGGTCACAATTATAATCTGCTATCGTTAAGTGTTTGATCTGTATACCTGTCATATATGCTGATTCATCAGAGTCAAGTAAAAATTTCTTGTGCAAAAAGGGGTCACAAATGGAAAGAGTTTAAGAAGCCCTGATGTATACAAATACCTTCCTACCTCCAAGCTTTTTTATAGGCTGTTTCCCCATATTTATGATGTCCCCCCCCACCTCTGCTTAGAACCCTTTGCTCCCTTCAAGAGTCCAATCCTGATTCCCCAGTTGTATTTCATCACTGTGTTCTGTATTATGTTCTCCATGAACTACTAGAAAGACTTAATTGGTTAAGTCCACCCACACAGCCAATCGCCTCCCCAGAAAGACAACTGGGACTCGTTTCAATTCATTAATTTTTCAGTGTCCACCAATTTGTTCCATGCTAAGGACTGAAAAAGACAAAGTTTAATAAGCTATAGTCACTGCTCTCAGGAAGTCGACAATTTAATAGTGGGATAAGACAATAACAATACAAAATAATTCAGGGGAGGCCCAGAAGGGAGGAAGCAATGTGTACCCTCTTGTCTGAGAAAGAAGGGCTTTACTAGCTGGAACAGTCGAGGAAGGCTTCCTGGAGAAAGTGAAATGTGAGTGGAACTAAGGAAAGGCTAGAAATTCAAGAAAGGCTGTAAGGACACTGCAGCCATCAGAAATAGCTGGAGCAAAAGCAGGGAGGTAAGGAAATGCAATCCTAATGACACAGTCGTCCGATTTTGCTGGAGTGTAGGTTATATTGAGAATAGGAAATGATGCTAGAGGGGCAAGTTTGTGCAATCTCTCAAACATGAAGAGATCTGAACTCTATTCACAGACAGAAGGAAACATCAGCTCCAGGGAGGCCCTTAAGCAGAGCTCAATTCTTTTGGAAAATACATTCTTTTAGGGTAGTAGATTTAAAAATATATATATATATATATATATCTTATTTTCAAAATATTAAACGGATAGTTTTCAACATTCACCCTTGTAAAAAAAACTTACGTTTCAAATTTTTTCTCCCTTAACTTGCTCCCCTACACGGCAAATAATCCAATATATGTTAAACATGTACAATTCTTTTATACATACATCCATGATGATCACACTGTATAACAATGATCAAAGGGGTGGGGGGGAAATGAGAAAACAAAAAGCAAGCAAACAAAAAGTAAAATGCTGAACCAGGAAAAATCGGATCAAAAAGGGGAAAAATGAACATTAAAAGCAAATAATCAAAAAGATGAAAATACTATGTTGTGATCCATATTCAGGCCCCATACTATTCTTTCTGGATGCAGATGGCTCTATCACAAGTCTATTGAAATTGGCCTGAATCACCTTATTTTGTTTTCCCCCCCAAAAAATATGCATAGTTTAAGATTTACTCTTGCAAACTCTTATGTCCCAAATCTTTTTTTCCCTCAGACAGCAAGTAATTCAATATATGTTAAGCATGTGCAATTCTTCTACACATATGTCCACAATAATTACAATGTACAAGAAAAATCAGATCAAAAGGGGATGGGGGGGAGATGAGAAAACAAAAAGCAAGTAAAAAGTAAAAATACTATGTTGTGATCCACACTCGATACCCATGGTCCTCTCTCTGGGTGTAGATGGCTCTCTATCACAAGACCATTAGAACTGGCCCGAATCACCTCATTGTTGAAAAGAGCCACGTCCATCAGAATTGATCAGCGCACTCTTTGTGTTATTGTGTACAATGCATTCCTGGGTTCTGCTTGTTTCACTCATCAGTTCATGAAAATCTTTCCAGGCCATTCTAAAGTCAGCTTCATTTTTTATAGAACAATAATATTCCATTTCCTTCATATACCACAGCTTATTCAGCCATTCCCTAATTGATGAGCAGCCACTAAATCCCAAGAAAAAGATCTAATGATAGTGAATGTTAATCAATATATGTAATGTTCACTTCTTTTTTTCTGTTTTTTTTTTTATCATTTCCATGGTTTTTCCCTTTTGCTCTGATTTTTCTCCCCCAACATGATTCATAAAGCAATGTATATTAAAAAATAAACTTACTAAAATTAAAAAAAAAAAGCCATGTCCATTAGAATTGATCATCGTGTAATCTTATTGCTACTGTACAATGTTCTCTTGGTTTTACTTCAATCAATCAGCATCAATTCATGCAAATCTCTCTCGGCCTTTCTGAAATCATCTTGCTGATTGTTTCTTATAGAACAATAATGTACCATAATATATAACTTTTTCGGCCATTCTCCAACGGATGGGCATCCACTCAGTTTCCAATTCCTTGCCACTATAGAAAGGGCTACTACAAACATTTCAGCATACATGGGTCCTTTCCTTTTTGGAAAATGCATTTTTAAAAAAAATTTATAGGCTTCAATTCTTTTAAATTGTTTATATACACATATATGATTATATTATATATAATTCTATATAATTCTTTCCTCATTGAGAAGACAAAGTCTACTATAGATGTGTATAGCATGACTATATACACACAAAGATATCCCTCTTAATTTTATTCCCCCCAAAAAGGAAGAACATGCTTTGATCTGGATAAACCTGTTATTTCTTCCTTTAAGATTGAGAAACCTGTTTCATCTTAGAACCACAATTCCAAAGGATTCAAGTTGCCTTGATTTTTTTTTTCCCCTAAGGACATTGTGTTTCCAAGCTCAGGAATTAGTAGGGAAATTGAGATTCCCCACTATCAGTACAGAGTCAGGCCTAAGCAGAACTATGAAGCAAAGAATCATAGGGTTGACACCTGCAGAGGCCAATCTGGTCCAACCTTTATTTTATAGTTAGGGAAACTGAGGCTCAATGAGCTCGAGTGATTTGGTCAAGGTATCACAGATCGTCAAATCCTGTGATCTCAGCGATCCATCATGGCAGGGAGATATTGGCAAAGTAACCTTTGGGAGACTCGAGCCCAATAGGGAGAAGGAAGTGAAGGGAGAGCAGAAGCAGGGTTTGCATTCACTGGACTTGGGGTCAGAATGGCCTAACCACTTGGGAGGCCTCTTTTGGGGAGCACACTGCTGCACAAAGTTCTGTCTGAAGTATTGCCTCCAAATGCAGAGCTGGAGACCCATGTTCACCATTCTAAACCACCTGAGGCTCACAAGCAAGACCTGTCCCACATCCTGTCCCCTGCAATCTCTACCCAGAAAAACCTAGTCCCATTCAGATCTTTGCCTAAACTATAAATATTTATACACACATCACACGCAGTCTGTGTGTGTATAACTATTTCAAAATGATTGGTTTCCTTTGTAATTCTGCACATGTTATTTTGTGCTTTTAAAAATGTGAAGGCCATATGGGTTGAGGAGAAGAATCCCTGCTCTGGCTGCTTATGGACACCATCTGCTCCAAGGTCCTCTTTTCTCCTCTGGAAAAAACTGGAGAAAGAGAAAGTGGAACCAGAGGACAGACTGGCATCCTAGACAGGGAGCATCAGGACCACGTACCAATTCTGTCTGTCACTTGCTGTTCCTTCCTTGGATCTGTTTCCTCAAAAAAAAATTTGGCAATTGAAGTACATGCTCTCTAATGACTCATACTGAACATACCTCTAGTTTTGACAGCCCCTTTTCTAAGACTCCTCTGGGCCCTGACATCCCTTATCCTCAGGCCTTGTCAGCCCCTGTTCTAAAGGTCCTCCAGCTCTGACAGAATATAGGAGCCACAGATTTGCCTTCACATGTCCTTAGCCTCAAATAATTTTAAATTTAATTCATCCCTGTGTTGTCAGTTATTATCACGGTTAATTGCCAATAGCTGCCATGCCCACAGTTAGGAAGCATTTGCACAGGTATTGCTCTTTTGAGAAATCTGAGGCTGGGGGAGGGAAGTCTGTGGCCTCAGGCCTCACAGGTGTTATGAGGCAATGAGAGAGACAGCTGAGAAAATGGAAAATGAGGTAGCTAAAGAAGAGAGAATGAAAGGAGAAAAGGGAGTGTTTTTTTTTCCTATAATTAAATGAAAAATAAACAGCATTTTCATATACAATGTCGAAAGGAGGAGGGGAAGGGCTAAAAGTAAAGCTTCAAACATTTCTTACATTCTCCTCGTTTTTCATTTTAATTACATAAGAGATTCAACATGTCACTTTCAAAGCTATCCTATTTGTTTTGTGTTCTGCACATTAAAAAACGATGCTTCGATTACTCATTTTTTTTCAACTTTCTCACTATTCCTTCCTCCCTCTCATCTTCTCTCATCTTTGAAAAAAGAAAAGAAAAGCAAAAGCCTTTGTAACAGATCTGTCCAGCCAAAGGAAACAAATCCTCCCATTGGCTGTGTCTGGAAACATGTCTCATTCTACACCTTGAGCCTATCCTGTTGAAATTTGCAAAGAAAAAAAAAAAGCCAGAGGGAAACTAAGCTGAAGGACTAGGACCCTCTTCCTAATAGAACCCAGACATATAAGGGAAGTACTTTTGTAGGAGGCTATGGGTATGAAACTTTGCCTGCTGTGGTTATGTTGATTGGTTCTAACTTGTTTTTTTCTTTTATACCAAAGAAAGATCCTGGTCAGGGGAGGGAGAGAAGGTCGAGGGATATATCAGGAAATGAATGTGATATACAACCAAAAGACATCATTTTTTATATATATATATATATATATATATATATATATATATATATATATATATAACCTTTTGATACATTTTAATTTATATAGTTTTGTTTTTACAACACCTCGATTTCTGAATGTATCCCTCCCCTTCCCTTTACCAGGTTTTGTAACTAACACTAAAAAAGAAGAGCTAAAGGAGCCATTTGACAAAACTTATCATGAATCTGACAAGGTATACGACGTTCCACATCCCTAGGTCTCCACCTTTGCAAAGAAGGGACGGAAGTAACATTTCTTGGCTCTTCTTTCAAAACAAATTGGCACCACTAAAACTTTTTTAGAATTAAAAAAGGAGGAAAAATTAGACACATAAGGGAAGAAGAACATGGGACAAGGGCCTGGCCATGCCTCGGGGTGTGATATTTCCTTTTGAGAAACACTGGCCACACAGAGGGTTCAGATAGGGAATGGACATTCTCTTTACAGAAGGAGATTCTCCCCTTTAGGAAAGGCCCTCATTGAGAGGCTTCTGATGTCTTCATGTTCAGCTTTCCAGGGATGTGTTTATTGTGTACAGCAAAGTCTGCCTGTGCAATCCTTCCCCAGAGATTGTAATACCTTAGGCCCTGGCCCAACCCACAGCTGTTTGTGCCATAAAAACACACCAGAGCCTCAGTTTCCTCACTTGCACATACCACTGGGTTACTGTTGCCAGCTCATGCCTCTGGAGTGCTTAGGGAGTCTTAAAGACAAGAATCAAGCAAGAGGTGTTTCCGAGATGCCCGTGATTAGAAGCTGAGTCACCCCCATCCAGAGGCTGACATTGAATGATCTAACTTGCCCAGGTCGGGGAGCACACCCAGGTCCTTGTCATCGGGGCTAATAATAACCCCAGCTCACATTTTTCTGAGGTTTCATAGTTTACAAAACACTTCCGGCCCAGTACCACCCCCGCTCTTCTAGAGACCCAGGGTTGGGAACCATCAGAACTCAAGAGGATGATGTCCCCCGGAAAACTCACCCCCTGTTGGCTAATCTCCTTTGGGAGGAGGGAAGTCCCTGTTAGGCTGAATTCATCATTTGACAGATGGAGACACCGAGTCCAAGAAAATAAACTAATTTGTCCCATGACTCACAGCAATGAGTTCTCCCACTCTTAAACCCTGCCATCACCTAAAAGGCCTAATTGCTATTCCCTTAATCAATCACCAAGCATTTATTAAGGGTCTACTCCATGTTCTAGCACAGCCCCTCTCCTCACACCCAATGTTCCATCTTGGAGATTTTCCACAGACTGGGCCCCCAATCCTGGTAAATGTCCCTGTTCCACCTTCATTTCTTTCAAAGCTTGCACGCTCCTTCTTCACACCTTTTCACAAGCTGTTCCTGAGGTCTGGAATGCCCTCCCTTCTAAACCTCCCCCTCTTGCAGCCCCTGGATCCCTTCAAAGTTCAACACCCCAAGAGACGGGACATGTCAGACCACATTTCAATGGCTGAGTAGAGATGAGTGACTATAAGGGCAGCATTGTCTCAATATTATACAGATTTGGACACTGAAAAGGGATCACCTAGAAGAGCAAAATTTGAACTCAAGTCTAGTGTCCATGTAACCTTTCTTTCTTCCTCTGATCTTCTAAGATTGGACTGAGGGGAGGGAAAAAAGGGAAAGCACTGAATGCGTCTGCTTGAACCAAAGCTAGAACTTCACATCCCAGAGACTGAGAAGTCAAGTTGGGGGCCAGAGTGGCCCCAATTAGGATATCACGTTTTTTCTCAACTTTCAGGCACTTTGGATCTCAATCAATCCTCCTACCCGAGTGTAATAGTTACAGCACAGAATACTGACAAAGATATTCCTCTCTATCAATCCCATGAAGGAGCTGGTAGAGGTAGAAGCTTTGGAGCAGAGGCAGAGGCAGCTTAAATCCACGTGGTCCCTCAGACCTTGAGAGGGAGGCGAGCTCTTGGCGTAATCATCATTGCCCACTGCCACCTCCCACTCCCATTCCCACACAAGTGCTACCTTGAAGTGCTCCCCAAAGTGGGAGGTGAGAGTCACAAACTGATTTTTAAAAAATCTTTCTCTTCCCCACTCATAAGACTTGTGAAAGTCAATCTATATTTAGAATTTAGAGGTTTATTGTTGGTCCTGTCTGGGGGGTGGGGGCAGGGCAAGATAGAGGATGACTTTAGGACCATAGAATTTAGTTTCTGGAGGGTACCCCTTCTCTCTAAGAGATGGAGCCCAATTATATAATTTTACATTTGGGGAAACTGAGGTTCAGAAAAGAGGAAGAACATGGCTAAGATTGAAAAGGTAGTTAAGAAGGAGAGCCAGACGCCAAATCATCTGCCTGCCACTGCCTTGCCCTTCTTCACCTCTGAAGCAATGCCCTGTGCTGTCCTCGGTGGGATGCCAGTCTAATGGAGAGTGAGGAAGAAA
Source organism: Sarcophilus harrisii (assembly GCF_902635505.1). NCBI lineage: Eukaryota > Metazoa > Chordata > Mammalia > Dasyuromorphia > Dasyuridae > Sarcophilus > Sarcophilus harrisii. The sequence goes on along the minus strand of NC_045430.1, from coordinate 13,773,488 downwards.
ACCATGGAAAACAGTGGTCAGCAAAGAGAATAATGGGATACCCCATGAGGTCCAGCCTTATCAATAATTTAGAAACTGAGTGTGGAGCATGACATAGCATTTTCCCTTTTTTTGATTGTTTGCTTGGATTTTGTTTTCTCATTCCCCCCCCCCCCTTTTTGATCTGGTTTTTCTTGTGCAGCATAATTGTATAATTATGTATGCATATATTGAATTTAACATATATGTTTACCGTGTTTAACATATATTAGATTACTTGCCATTTAGGGAAGGGGGTAGAGGGAAGGAGAAGAAATTTGGAACACAAGATTTTGCAAAAATCAGTGTTGGAAAATTATCCTTATGTTTTGAAAATAAAAAAGCTTTAATTATATATATATTAGAAGGTCAGGGGGGAACCAATCGGTCTGGGCTGGAGCAGTCAGCCCATAAAGGCTTTGTAGAGGAGGGAGGAATTGGTTTGCCCCCTGGAGCACAGCCATCAGTTTTCAGATAGAAATCTTGAAAATGGCTTTCCTTATTTTCTAAAAGTGGAAACTGAGCACAGGGTTTGTGATGAGGCAGTATAGAAAGATTGCTGGGATTTGTTGTCAACTTGCCTAGGGCTAAATTTTGGCCTGATTACTTATTCTCTGGGCAAGGCCTTTTCTCTCTGAGACTCAGTTTCCTCTTCTGTAAAGAGAAAAGGTTGCATTAAGCGTCCAATGAGGTGTCTTCTGGTGTACATCTAAGCCCCTGTGACCTAGGGTAAGGCTATTTCTATCTGGAAGGGTCTTGTGATGTTGCCTTCACTTTACAGATGAAGAAATTGAGGCTCAAAAAAGGTTAAGATAGTGGAAGAAGGAAAATTGGAGTCTTGATTCTGTCATTGATGAACTGGGAGGCCTTAAGTATACTATAATCTTTCTTAGTTTCTGTTTTCTCGTCTGGAAGACGGAGGCAGTGATACTCCTGAGGAACGGACCTTATAAATCTTTAAAATCTATAGAAATGTGAGCTTTTATAATTGTGCTCACTATTACATCCATAAACTCATAAGTAACAGGGCTGGGAGCCCAGATTGTCTTAATTCCAAGTCCAGAGGGCTTCAATTCTCTGAATCATCCTTCATTCATTATTTCAACAAGCATGAATCGGGCACAGGAGATGCGAAAAGGAACGTCGTCCAAGAGCTTATATTCTACCTGAATGTGCTGCTTCCCCTGGGTCACATGACATTATTTGGAACATTAAAGAGCAGGGTTAGAACTCAGGAATTCTAGATCCCCCACTCTCCAGTCTAAGAAGCCATTCTATACTGGATATGGATTTCATTGCAGAATATAGAGTACCTGAAGTCACTCTTAAGCTCTGATTATTGTGGGATTTCTTCCAGGAAGCCATATCATGGTGTGAAGATGATCTTGGGTTCATAGAGGCTATTATGTGCCTTCTATGTGCTAGGGAATACAAGAACTACCCAAAGAGCTTTCATTCTCTCGGAAAGGCAACTAACTAGCAGTAGATAATGGAACATGTCTGTGGGCCAAGGACTGAGTCTTAGGTTCTTGTTCCGTATCTGTTTCATCTTCATTTTTCCTCTATCTGGGTCTCAGATTCCCCAACTGATTGTATCTTAAAGGAGCCTCCCAGTTCTAAATCCATGTCCCTGGCCACAGAGGGAGGAATTTTGTGCCCACAGAAGCCAGTTACAAAATCACTGAGGGCTGTGATAATAAAACCCTTCCATACCCACATAATTAGAAATACTGGAGTCTTTGAGCTGGAAGTCACCACAAAGTTTATCTAATCTACACCTCTTAACCTGGAGTGAGTGAACTTTAAAAAAAAAAAAAAAGACAACTATCTCAATAGAGCTGCTTTCCTTGGAAATCCAGTGCATTTGATTTTCTGCATTTAAAATCATGATTTTGGATGAGCTCCCTAGGCTGACAGGCAGCTCAAAGGGTCCAGGCCACCAAATAGAGGTGAAGAACTTCTTTACCCATCCAGTCCCTGCCCAGAGACCAGAAAGGATCCACCTCTTTCGTCTTAGATTCCCCAGATCTTGAGATTCAAACTCAGGTCAGCTCCGAATGCCAGACACTCGCTGGGATCCTGTGCCCGGAAGCATGGGTTTATAACAGTTAGAGCTAAAGCCCTAGTGAGGTGATTTCAACCTCCTGGGGAAGTTATCGAGGACCCGCCCTCCCTTCCTTTCAGAAAGTCCTCCTCTATTCTTGGCTTCCACCCTCCATTTTTCAGTGGGGGATGGGAAATCCACTCAGCCTCCCAGGCTGCTCTCCCGTCCTGAGCCAGAGCTTTTGATGCTTCGCCAGGAGTTCCCTTGGCCCCTCTCTCTGTTTTCACACCCTTTGGAGATCCTTGAGGCTGTCAGGAAGTAGTTGGTCTGTGAGTGCTCTGTAATCAGCATCTGAGGCCTCCCCACTGGGGATCCTAGACTTCCACTGGGAAGAGATCTGGGATTGGAGGAACCACAGTTCAGTTCTCCGTTCTTATTATTTACTGGGTGACTGACTCTGGCTTCAGATCCTTCATCTAAACATAAAGAAGTTGAACTAAATAATTGTAGTTCATCGAAAGGATCCCCAAGGCCATCTATTCCAACCCTCTCATTTTACAGGTGGGGAAACTGAGGCCCATAGAAGTGAAGGTGACTTGCTATCATAGGATGAGAAAGTAGAAAGGAACTCAAGGGCTTCTATTCCAATCTTCTCATTTTACAAGCAGGGAAACTGAGATCCATAGAAGTAAAGGTGATTTACTATCATAGAATCATAGGATGAGAAGGCAGAAAGGAACTCAGAGAGCATCTTTTCCAACTCTCTCATTTTACAGGTGGGGAAACTGAGGTACAGGTGAAAGTGACTATCAGATAATCGTAGGATGAGAAGGTAGAAAGGAACTCAGAGGGCATCTGTTCCAACCCTCTAATTTACAGATGGGGAAACTGAGGCACATAGAAGTGAAGCTGACTTGCTATCTTAGACTCATATGATGAGAAGCTAGAAAGGACTTCAGAGGGCATCTAGAGGCCTAGAGAAATCAAACATTTCCAGCGGTAAGAGCAGGAACTTGACTTTCTGACCCCAAGTCCAGAACACCCTTTCCACTATTTTGTCTCCCTCTGTGAGGTCTCCCAGCTCTAAATATAGGACCCTATGATTCTTCCTCAGGTCTGGGAACTGAGGAGAAAGGGGGGAAAGGGAAGAAAAGAACGACAGAAGGAAGAATCAGCACAGGAACATCAGGCTCGTTCCATCACTGGTGAGACCTTAGGAACCTCTGGCTCTGCTGAGCGACTCACATTGGGGTGGGCTGTGATAGAGTCTGGAGTTAGGAGCCTCAAGTTGGTCTCTTGCAGTTTGCACTAATGTGAATCTCTTTCATCTTTAAAATGAGGGAGTTAGACCAGATGACTAGTGATGTTACTAATCCTCTTCCAAATAAAGGGGGCTTTAAAGGGAAGGAGCACTGGCCAGAGCTCAATGAACTAAAGGTAGAATCTAGAGGGGTTTGGGGGAGGGGGAGGGAATCTAGTTCCCACTTCCCTCCCCAGACACCCTGGTGGGAAGTCCCCTGGGGTCAGTAGCATATTGCACTGAGGCCCACTTCCTCTTCCTGGTACTTGGTGCAAACTCCTACTGCTGTTGCTCCCCTTGCAGCCCCAACAGCCTGGGCCGGAGATGGGAGAAGTGGGTGGCTGTGGCTGTGTGAGATGTGAAATATCTTGAGGAAGGGAAAGTCTAGCTCTTCAAAAAGCTCAGTATCTCTGCATGTCTGTGAGGTCCACTGTATGCCCATTTGACAGATAATGAACCTGAAGCCCAGAGAAGAAAAAGGCTGGCAGAATCGCCTGTAAGAATCTTTCTCCCCCTTTTAAGATACTCAACACTAAACTCACAAGAGCTTCCAGTTTTTTGCTAGTCACTTAAAATCCCTCTGCAACATTCTCCTGAGGAGGGGAGACAGTCCATATGTAATTCTCCCCATTTTACAGATGAACAAACCGAGGCTCAGAGAGTCATAGGAGCCTAGATCTAGAACTGGAAGGAACCTTCCCCCCTTCTTTTAGAGATTCGGAAGCAACAAGTGGCCGAAGTGGGATTAGAGCCCGGCACCTCTGATTCCAGTCGAGGGCGCATTGTTTGAATGGAGCCCAGCTAGTCGAGGCCAGAAGGGGGAGGCTGGAGAGGCTGAGAAATGTAGGAGGGCATCTGGGAATTCCATCTCTTGTACTGGCTCTCAGGGAGATGAATCCTGGGACCCTCCTCTTCCTACGTGGGCCTGTTTGGGTCCAAGGTGTCCCGTTAACAGCACTAAGTCAATGCCAGGAATGGGAATCTGCAAAGGAGAGGGGATGGGATCCCCATGGCCATCCTCGGCTCCAAGCCACAGATTCCCTCACGTTCTTATGCTGCCCTCCCAGAGCGCTTCTAATCTAACTGGAGGGGGATAAGGAATAGGAAATACTGAAAAAACCACCGAGAAATTGGGAAAACAGGAGGGAGAGGTGGAGGCGAGACCTCGGAAACCTACTGCCTGAGGGGCTAGGATTGTGTGTGTGTGGGGAGAGAATAGCAGGGCACAGACCAGCTAGATCTCCCCCCGAACGCAGGAGTTCTGGTCTTTGACTGAGTTTTGAGAGACAGTTTATACGGCCCTGTGGTTTTTACAGATGAGGAAACTGAGACCCAGAGCGGGGCCGCACAGCAGAGCTGCCTCGGTGGAGCCGAATTCAAAGCCACGGCCTCCAGGTGCGAGTCCCTCCGCGAGGCTCAGGACGGTTTCGGGTCTCAGGAGACGCCCCAACAGGCCCTCAGCGGAGCGAGTGGTTGAGGGTGAGGGAGCTCTGTGCCCGGGTCACAAGCAGGCCCGGGCCCCGCGCGGGCTTGTCCCTCCGTTTCCCCCTTTCGGGCGGAGCTCAGGAGTTCTCTAAGTCGGCCACAGGTGGGGACAGGAACAGCTAGGGGCACTCCGAGGCTCGGGCAGGAGGCGGGGCGAGGGAGGACCGCCAGGCGGGAGCACTGACAGACGGGAGGACACTCAGTGAGGCGGACGGACGCACAGACGAACGGAGGACAGACGGAGGAAACAGAGTTAGCGGAGGAGGGGAGGGGAGAGAGAGAGAGAGGAGAGGCAGGGCCGGAGGGAGGGGGAAAAGGAGAGGGGGAGGGGAAAGAGGAGGAGGGGGAGGAGGAGGAGAAAAAGGAGGAGGAGAGGAGAGAGGCTCTGCCAGGAAGAAGAGAGAAACTGCCTCCGACAGTCCGTCCGTCAGTCTCTACCTCGGTCCGCCCGGGCAGAGCGTTGTGTGCCATTCCCCGAGTCCCATGAGCAGCCCGGGGGGCAGCCCGCTCTCTGTAGCCCGCCCGCAAGTTGCCCCCGCCAGCCCCCCAAGATGATGAAGAGGCAGCTTAATCGGATGCGGCTGCAGCTGTCCCAGACCGGGGGCTCGGCACGGTGAGTGCAGCTGGGGCCGGGGGGCGATGGGGGGCGATGGGGGGCTACGCGCGCGCGCGCCTCTGCGTGTCTTGGGATGGGGGTGGGCTTCGGCATCGGGACCGAGAACTCCGGGGCTTCAGTTCCAGCCAGCACCACCCCCAAGCCCCAAACTTGGCTTGGAAGCTCTTCCCTTAAGTTTGCTTTCTCTTTCGCCCCTTCCCCCCACCCAAAAGAGGGCCTCCTGGGAAGGGAATTCTCGTGAGGTGAGGCCCTAGACCTCCCCCTCCCCAACCCTTCCAAGCGAAGGAAGGGGTTGGAGTCCCCGGCCCATCCCCCCAAGATGTTAGGGAAGGGGATCTGGTCTGCTTGGGAAGAGGGGGAATCTCCACCCATGGAGGAGGGGCCTTGAAGTTGGATGGAGGGGACTGGGAAGCGAGTGCCTTAACTAGGAGGGACTTTAGAACTTTGGAGGTCAGAGTTAGGAGGGGCCTTGGCTCCTAAAATCTTAGAACTACAAAGAAACCAGAACGTTGAGTGTGGAGCAGCCCAGGGCCTCCCAGCGTGGTTTGGGAGAGCTGGGAAGGGTCTTAGAAAAAGGAACTTCAGAATTGGGAGCCTTAGAAGTTGGCAGGTCAGAGCGGGGAGGACCCTTAGCAAAGAGATGTCAAAACTGAGAGGTCCCTTAGAACAGTGGATTTCAGAAGTTGCAGGGTTCTTAGAACGGAGGAAGTTACTTTTTAGAGCTAGATCACCTGGTTTAAGTCCCTCATTTACAGAGGAGGAAATTAGGAACTGTTCCCTGAAGAGACCTCCCCTTCCCCTCCCCCCTCCAGGTTTCTGTAGTTAAGTTTTGGAGGGGAAGGTCAGAGACCAGACTGGCTAGCTTCTGGCTCTGCCTGGGATTCTGGGGCTAATTTTCTTCCTTCCCCACCCCCCATCCCCCTACCCCTCCAGCTTCCATTATCCTGTTTGGCCCATGTAAAGAATTTAAATTTCAGGATTTTTCCTGGAGAGGAGGAAGGAGATAAGACTGAGACCTCAGGGAGGGTAGGGAGGGAGGGAGGGAGAAGAGAAGGCTCCCTGGAGAGCATGACTCCTGGGGGACTTCTTAGGAGGGCTAAAAAGCCATCCATGTGCTGCTTTTCCCATCTGTCTGCTTTTCCTGTCTCCTCCCCACCCCCACCCCTCTCAGGATTTTAAAACTCGGAATTCTTTGCTTTTCCCAGGGTCAGGTAAAAATCCGGCCCCATTCCCAAGGCCTAAGTTTTTAAACATCTGCTTTTCAAAAACCAAAACCAGATGGTCTTGCCCTGACTCCCTTGCCATCTCCTCCTTGACACAGCCCCCCCCCCCCCTTCCTCCCCATCTCCATCTCCTCATGGAACCTAGAATTTCCCTCTCACATTTGGGAGGAAATGACTGGGAACCAGAATACCTGGTTTCTAATCCCGTCTCGGTTACTTACTACCCGTGAGCCATTGGACAAGTCACCTCTCTGGATCACAATTTCCTCATCCTTCAGTTAAGAGGGTTGGACTCGATGATGTTCTGGAACTCTACAGTTCTGACTTCAGTCTGCATTATGGGCTGTGCTGGAGCAGCAGGGATGAGGGGAGAGATCTGGATTTCAAGCTGACAGGGACCTTAGAGGCTATCGAAGCTTTTCCCCCTTCCCTCCCCTTTTTTTCCCCCAAAGAAAGAAATTGAGACAGAGGGGAAGTAATTTAGGATCATAACTTTAGAACTGAAAGAGACTTCAGGGACCATCTAGGCCAATCCGCTCATTTTACCCAAGATGCTGAGAGCTTAAAAAAAATGAAATGATTTATGACTATAGGAGCATAGATATAGGAGCTAGAAGGCACTTCAGAAGCCATTTTACAGATCAGACAATTGAGACTATAGGCATGTTGGCCAAGAGCACAGGGGCAACATTCAGAATCGGCTTCTCTGATGACAAATCAAATCAGTTCTCGTGCTTTTCCTGTTTTTCTTATATCCCCAAACTGAAACCCCTTGAATCTTTCTCCCTAGATGTCTCCCCCTCTCCCTCCCCCTCCCTCTGATAGTTCCCTCTTCCCCTCTCTCTGATATTTCCCTCTTTCCCTCTAATATTTCCCTCTCCCCCTCCCTCTGATGTTTCCCTCTCTCCTTCTCCCCTGATGTCTCCCCCTCCCCCGATGACTCCCTCTCCCCTTCCCCCTGATAACTCCCTCCCCCTCATATCTCCCTCTTTATTTTACTCGGGACTTTATTCCAGTTGTTCCCTATCATGGCAGCCCTCACAGGTTGGTCTGGGCCCCTGGAGAGCTCTTCCTGCTGCCCTGCCCCATGCTCTCAGGTGCAGCTCTGGGTGGAGAAGGAAGCGGCTGACTTTGGATTCCCAGTTGCTTTGGAATGTGCTCTGGCTGGAGGGGTGTGGGTAAAATGGGTGAGAGGAATGAATAGCTGGATGTGGACGGGCAGGGATCCTTCCTGGGAGGCCACATCAGCTGGGGCTCCTGTCCTCTCCACCTCTGCCCAATCTCCCTTCAGCTCCGAGTCAGTCACCCCGAAGGGTCCCCCCCAAGTCCAGACTTGGCAACTGGTTGCGGGATCATTGATTTTAGAACTTGGATGGGTGTCGGAGAACAGCTACCTTGATTGCTCAGGTACAGGAACTGAGGCACAGATACAGTCAGAGGCTTGACCCGGATCAGAGATATCATGACCTATGACTTTAATCTAGATTTTCCTTATTCCGAGTGCCTTATGTCACAATGTCCATCAGGGAGTTCTGGGGAAGCACGAGAAAGTAGGTTGAGTAGAGAGGCCTCCAACCTCAACCAGTCTCTGTCCCCCACAGTGTCCAAGAGACTGCTGAATTTCTGAGCGAGGACCTGCTCCAGGTAAGGACGTGGGCTCCAGCAAAGTGGCGAGAGGCAGGCCCGTACAGGAGTTGGAAGGAGAAGGGAGGTGGCCAAGTGGGTGCTATGAGTCACCAGAACCTCCTGGACTGGATTTCCCTTCGAAGGAAGATGTCACCCTGGGGAAAATAGGGAGTAAATGGAAGGGAAGTGTCCTTAAAGGAGGACCAAGTATTGGGTATGTGGCAGGAGATTACCAGGGGAGGGGGAGGAAAAGGGAAACCAGTCAATGGATGGATAAACATTTATTAAGCACCTACTGTATGCCAGGTGCTATGTTAAATTTGGGAGATATAAAAAGAGATAGAAAATACCCCTGCCCTCAAGAAGTTTACACTCTAACTAGAACTGTAAGGGGAGAACACACACAGGCCCCATTCTGTGAGCACTTCTCCTTCTCGGCCTCTTTCTGCCACCTTCAGGTAGAACAGAGGCTAGACCCAGCCAAGCGGGCTGCTCATAATGTCCACAAGAGGCTGCAGGCCTGCTTACAGGGCCAGAGTGGGGCAGACATGGAGAAGCGTGTGGTGAGTAGGCATGGAACCCCTTTCTTGGTTTGGGGTGGGTGGGTAGGGGAGAGAGCTGGCTCCAGAGGGGGAGAACGATGGGAATTAACGTCAGGGGATGGTAGAGCCCAAGCCACAAGAGGCCTTGGAATCCAATCTCCTCATTTTACAGATGAGGAAACTGAGATTTAAGGAACTGATGACTTGCTTTTGAGGTCACAGAAAAAGGAAATGTCAGAAGTTCCTCAGACTTGATCCTATGATCTTTTCTTTGGGACCTTCCTCCCATTCTTTGCTTCCAGCAAAAGAACTCTCTTTCCCCTGTTCCACCATACTCCAAATACCCAAATTGGGTTCTGTGATATTCAGCAAGCACTTACTAAGTGCCGGGCACCATACAGACAGAATGTTGGGGTTACAAAGACAAACAAAGCAAGCTTCTAGGCCCAGGGGCTTGTTTTCTTATCTGTAGAATGAGGGGGTTGGACTGAGATCCTTTCTAGCTCCAGGATATGTGATCCTGAGATCCTTCCTACTGTACCAGGCTGAGAAGTGAGGGTATCAGAAAAGGCTCCCTTTGGGGGATTCTTAGAGGTAGAGATAAGAGAGGGTACTTCGGATGTCTGACCAGCCTGTGCATAGTAGGGAGAGATGCAATCTGAGAGTCAGAAGGAAAGCCAGTCTGGCTGGAAAGTAGCATGTGTAAGGAGGGAGGGAGTACTTTAGTGTTCAGTCTGAAAGGTAGACTAAAGGCAGACTGGATGGCTTGAAAGGCCCAAAGGAGGAGTCTGTGTTTAAGGCAAAAGGGAGCTACTGCAAGCTTTCTCTTGAGTGGGAGAGTAATATGTATTATTGGGTATTAGTATGTAGATAGTGGCTTGGAGTGCCATGTTAACAAGCATTTATCAAACACCTACTAGGTACTGGGAGATAAGTAAAGCAAAAATAAACAAACAAAAAAATAAGTAAAAACAATAACAAAAAAAAAAAAAAACCTAACTCAACCCAGCCTCAAAATGTTTACAAAATGTTACAAAATGTTTTGGAGATGACTGTTGTTGGTTAGACTAAATAAAAAACAGGAGCAGCCAGGTGGTACAGTGGATTGAGCACCTTTCCTGGAGTTAGGAAGGCCTGAGTTCAAATTGGATCTCACACTTAACTGTGTGACCCTGATAAAATCACTTAATTCTAGTTAAGTGCCTCAAAAACAAACAAACAAACAAAAAAAATGGCTGTTAATTCCCTGTCCCACCTCACCCAGATCCTGCTATCCCAGCATGTTTCCTTCCCAACATGCCCTGCAAGCCTCCCTCCACCTTTCCCGTGGGCTGACCTGATAGAAAAAGCCTTGCATGAGAAATCGAAACACTTGGGTATCAGTCTCACCTCTACCTACTTGGGCTCCTTGATCCTAGGTTTTTCGCCTGTAAAATGAGGATTATGATAATGTAATAATGGCCACAATCCCCAAATCCCCAGCCAGTGGGATAGTCAGCCTCTTCCTGGAGACCTCCAGGGATGGAGAACTAACTCCCTGCCCCTGGAGGCAGCCAACTCCACTTTGATTAATTCCTAGGAATTTTTTCCCTTATATGGAGTCCAAATCTGAGTCTCTCGGCCACAAGTCCCCATTGGCCTGCCCCCTCAATCCTGCTTCTGCCTTTAGGGGCCAAGCAGACAAGGATAAGCCTTTTTCCCCATGACAGCCCTCAGCTACTTGAAAAGAGCTGTCCCATCTCGCTTTCCCCCCCACTCTGACGCTTTACTTTTCCTCAGATACTATCTCATCTCTGACTTTATCCTCCTGTTCCTTTCCTCCTCCCTCAGAGGGTATTGTGAAGGCTCTGAGAATGCAGACTTGTTTTGGAAAGTAAGAAGCACTGGAAAAATAAAAATGCATTATTCAATGTTGAACAGATGTATTTCTAGCACATATGTTTCTGGGCTTTTTTTTTTTTCACATATATCCCATTCTTCATTTTGTGTGAGACATCCCCGGGGGCTAGGAGCAGTAGAAAGAACACTGTCTCAGGAGAACCTGGGTGCAGATTCCTGCTCTTACATTTAACATCCCTGCGACGTTGAACAAGTCGGGTCTCCACCTGTAAAGTGAGGGGATTGGTCGGGTTGGCCTCTGGAATCCCTCCCAGCTATGGATCTCTAAGTCTGGGATCCTTTGGAGAGCCTAGGCCAGCTCTGGACGTGGTCTTTGGTGGATGAGACCCCTCAGCCCCTCGCCTCTCCTTTTTGGCTCTGCAGAAAAAATTGCCACTCATGGCCCTATCCCACACGATGGCTGAGAGTATCAAAGAGTTGGATGCGGAGTCTAGCATGGGGTAAGTGAACTGGGGAGGGATTAATTTATGGAATCCCAAGAGTTACTCTCCTCCAGACGGGCAGAGAATGGGCCAAGATGAGAGGATTCTCTTCTAGTGGAGAAGAAGAGCAGGGCTGGGGTTGGTTTGTTTCCTTCTCCCTCCCCCCCACAATGGGATGGAGAACTGGGGTTGGGGGGATGCCCAAAAGGAAGGAAGGGGTCTTGATCTGAATGTGATCACTTGGTCCCCATAGGAAGGCTTTAGAGATGAGCTGTTCCATCCAGAGTCAGCTAGCTCGCGTCTTGGCGGAGTTTGAGATGGCCCTGGAGAGAGATGTCCTTCAGCCCCTCAATAGGCTGAGTGAGGTAATCATTGTCATCTTGACCAAGACACACTGTCAGTTTTGCTAAAGATTTTACATGTATTATGGCGATAAGACCCACCAAAGTCATACTCCCATGCTTCATGGTAACCTAGAAATGATCCTGGCTATAAAAGGCTCTGCTACTAGATCTGATCAAGCTGGAAAGGCTTTGAGAAGCCTTTCTGAAGACCTGCCTAGTCAATTATTAGAAGGCTTTCCCCAGAATTCTGGTCCCCAGGTGATGAATTCATTGCTAAGTGCAACCCCTGAATTAATGATATTAATTAATGTAAATTAATGTCATTAATGTTATAATTGTCATTTAATTCTTTTAAAATGTTATTAATACCTTTGGTTTTTTCATCACATACTTTTCCACTAAATCTTCATTATCTCAGAGATCCAACTTTAACATCATTTCATTTTTCCTCCTTTGTCAACTGATGGGATGGGATGACTTCTTAAATTCCTCCAGCTCTAAATATGTGAGCCAGTTAACAAAGAAGAAAGATTGGAAAAATTTAGTTTTGGTAAAAATTATCCAACATGTCTACCAAGTACAACATCATAGGGGCAGCCAGGTGGCTCTGTGGATAGAACACTGGCCCCTGGAGTCAAGAGGACCTGACTTCACATCTGGGCTCAGACACTTGAACTTTACTAGCTGTGTGATCCTGGATGAGTTGCTCAACATCTGTCTGCATAATATTTCTTCATTTGCAATATGGATGTGATAATAGCACTTCCCAGGTGGTTGAGAATATTTGTAATGTTCTTTGCAAACCCTAAAGCTCTATATAAATGTTAGTGCTTTTACTTTTACTCAGAAGTTACACTTCCAGACTATAGCCTCCAAGAAGTCAAAAATTGTAAGGCTTCATCTATATTAAAATATTTATAACTGTACTTTTTATAGTAACAAGGAACTAGAATCTGAGGAGATTTTTCTTCCCTAACTTATATTGAAATATGACTAAAACAGTGACACTTGATTTTAATGAAATGCTGCCATGCCATAGGAATTGATGGGCATAAAAACCTCAGCCTGATTTATATGAACTGATGCAAACTCATGAAAACAATATGTATGATGATCAAAATGCTGTAAAACGAAAGAAGAAAAGGGACCCAAACTGAATTGTGCAATTATAATGGGTCCCTTCTTTGCAAGGTCAGGGACTGTGGGCCTGGACTATTCCTATACTGTCTGATTTAGTTGACATATTAGTTGGTTTTGTTCAATTATTTCTGTCTTTTTTAAAAAAACTCTTTGTTAAAAAGAATCTCTGGGTAATGGAAGGATGAGATGGTTTCATATCTTTTACATTCAGATGTCAAAGTGATTTAAAAACAAAGCATTGGTAAAGAAGAGAAAGTTATTTGTTTACTGATAAGTGGATGATTTACCTAATGGGGAAAACCCCAAAGAATCGGCAAATAAACAAATTGAGATAGGATCAATTTTAGTGAAGTTGTCATTTACTTTTTTTTTTATTATTATACTTTTTATTGACAGAACACATGCATTTTTTTTTTTTACAACATTATCCCTTGCACTCACTTCTATTCCAACTTTTCCCTTCCCTCCTTCTACCTCTTCCCCTAGATGGCAGATAGTCTTATACATGTTAAATATGTTATAGTATATGCTAAATGTTGTCATTTACTTTTGTCTACCTCGGGAGCAAGGAGTCAGCCCATATTCAAATCTCAATTCCATAACTTCCTTCTCTGATGTTCTCTGATGTTTTCTGTGAAAATCAACCGAAAATCCCTTTCCTTACCCTGACAGTCTATGCCTTTTATCTGATCCACCAGGAGGAGCTTCCATCCATTCTCAAGCACAAAAAAAATCTTCAGAAATTGGTATTAGACTGGAATGCCCTGAAAAGCAGGTGAGTGGGTGGAGTTGACTTGGGTTTGGACCCATAAATTAGGTGACTCGTGTCGGACTCTGTATCTGGTGGGTTCTGGGATCAGAGCAGGGGACCCCTTTCCCCGCTCATTCTGTTCTATTTCCAAGCCACAGGCCATATCCTTGATACTACCCTGGGCATCTCAACCCTCCTTTCTCTGACTGGAGGGGATCTAGGGGAGACCACCCTCCAACAAGGGTCTGTTCTGCTGATAAGTCCTTCCTATTGTCCTAAAAGACAGTAGACCACCTTTCCAGACAAAGGGCAAGGCATTTTAAAAGTATGTGTACATCCTTCTGTGCACACGTGTGCTTATGTGTGTGTGAATGCAGGTGTAATCATGAGCACATGGATGTACAAGCATGCTGTACTCCTGAGTGTGCACTTGTATGTTATATAATCATACAGAGACTTGTCAGTTTTGTGCAAATATGTGCATGTGAGAACATCTCATGTTATTGATTATACATGCAACTACATATGTACTGTAGAATCGAGAGCATGTGCAACAGTTGTGTGGACTAGTATATGCATGGGTGTGCTCACCAGGTGAACACATGCACACACCTGTTTCTGTATGCCACGTGGAAGCATGTACACACCGTGACACGAACATGACTGAGCCATACATAGTACCATCTTAGCAAAAGCTCTGCGGCAAATCACTTCCAGTCTCTAAGTCTGTTTTTTCCTCTTGAAAAAAATGATGGTTATAATGAAATTTATGACAGCCCCCCCCGTCTCTGTTGCCTTTGGAGACTGAGCTGGCACTTTGGGGAGGCTTCACAATTCTCCTGGGAGGTGGATATAACCGTGGCAGCTCACCCCTCGTTCCTGGGGAGTCAGAACATTGCTTTTTAAGCTTCCTGATGTCTGTCTCGGCGGCCGACATTTGTGTAGCCTTGCAGGTCTGGCTGCTGCCTTGGGTAGGCATGGGGGGGATAGTCTAAAGCAGGGGTCCTCAAACTTTTTAAATAGGGGGCCAGTTCACTGTCCCTCAGACTGTTGGAGGGCCAGACTATAGTAAAAACAAAAACTTTGTTTTGTGGGCCTTTAAATAAAGAAACTTCATAGCCCTAGGGGATAAACGTCCTCAGCTGCTGCATCTTGGCCATGGGCCATAGTTTGAGGACCCCTGATCTAAAGAAAGAGGTTCAGAGAGGCTGATTAATCGCTCAGTCGTACATACAGCTAGGAAGTCTGGGAGATTTCTTCTCCAGACATACTACACCTGAAATATAGAATCTCTGAGAGGATGCTATTAAAGTTGCCTGCGTGTGTGTAACAACAAGCATATATTCTCATGCTTGTACCTTATATCCCTGCAGGATTTGTGTTTGGGTGCCTAGGATGAGCTTGTCGATTGGTCAGCCAGACCTTCTGGGTCCCCATTTTGCTTCCTGGAGGCTATGAGGGCATCTGACCCTAAGTATCCCTTAGGGAGAAGGCTCTAACTAGGCTGTGCTCAGAGCTCACAAGGGGGCATCTGGCCCTATGTCCCCCAAGGGGAAGATTCTAAGGAGGCTGTGTAGAGAGCGCAATGGGGCACCCATGCACACATCCCTTTCCTAGCTAAGTCAATATCTAGTGGCTTCATTCTCATTGGGACCCAGGATTCCTTGTAAGCTGTCAGAAACCCAGATGACTTGAGGAAGGGTGCAGGAGGGGTGGACATTGGTCATTGTGTCTTTTTCCTCTTGGATCCCTTCTCCAGGCTCAGTCAGATGGCCAAAAATTCAAGCCTCGGGCCCGGTGTCGGGGGTCCTGGGGGTCACAACCCCATAACCAATAAGCTGGAGACCTTGAAGGAAGAAGAAGAAGAACTGAAGAAGAAGGTAGAGCAGTCCAAGGTGAGGACTTTGGAGGTTCCATTACTCTTGTTGGAGAGATCTAAGAGGAAGTTAGTCCTACCCATCTCTGAGCCTGTTTCCTCCTATGTAAAATCAAGAGAACTCTTTTTTTTTTTTTTTCGTTTACTAGAAGCCAAATGAAGCATAGTATAAGATACCTAGGAATACATAGGAAACTCATTTTAAAATACAATTATAAAAATATTTTTAAAAAACTAAAACAAGTTTAGAGTCTCTGAATAAGAACTCTTAATCTAGAGCTAAAAGGAACTTTAGAAATTTAATCTAATTCAACCTTCCCATTTTACAAGTGAAGAAACTGAGACTTGCGAAGGGATGTGGTCTCATGGGTAACAAGTGACAGAGGCAGGATTTGAATCCAGTCCCTTTGCCTCCAAATCCTAACTCCTTTCTACTATGTACCATTACCCTCAAGGGAGTAACCATGAGAGGAATAATTTGAATCCTGGTTGTCTCTCTTCAGAACAGCCTTTCTTAACCATTAAACCTAATTGATATTTACATTGGCTTTAAGGTTTGCTAATTTTTTTCTTTCCATTCTCCTGTTTGATCCTCCCAATAATCTTGGGAAGTAGGTGCTATTCTTGTTCCCATTTTACAGAGGAGGAAACTGAAGTCTGGAAAGATTATATCACTTTCAGTCAGGCAAAAGATAGCTCCTATCCTTGAAGAGCTTCCCGAATCATGGAGAAGTAGCCAGGGTCACACCGTTAAATGCCTTAAGTTTAAGACTCTGGTCTTCCCAACTTCAAGTGCAGTGTACTATTCAGTAGACCTTGATGCCTCTCAAAGTACCCACAATGATAAAATGATACGTCTTTCAACTCATCTTAAGCATTTATTAAACTTGCGTATTATTATATACAAGACACTGGAATGGACATAAAGTGATTTGTCCAAAGTTGAATGGCAAGGAAGTGATGATCCTGGGAGTTAGTTCAATTTAACCTGTATTTATTTAGTGCCTACTGTATGCCGGGTCTTGTGCCAAATCTTGGGAACAGAGAAATCAGAACAAAGTAGTTACTGTTTTCAAAGAGCTTATAGTCTTCTGTTGAATTGGGGTAGTCATCATGGGGGCCATCTTGGCTCTCAAACAAGGGGCAGGTTCAGGAAGATGGGATTGGGGGAGGGGAAGGAAGAGAGGGACTGACCCTAGAGCTGTTTGGAACCCTGCTGCATCTCTCTTAGGATGAGTATCTGTCAGATCTGTACCACTTTGCTACAAAGGAAGACAGCTACGCAAATTACTTCATCACGGTAAGAGTCCCCCATCCCCGCCCCAGGGGGTGTTATCAGAATGGTGGAGAGAGTCATGGGGGGAGTAAGGTGGGAAAGGCAGCTGCTTCCTAGCAGAGGAGCCCTGGAGAAGGGAAGACATAGAGGGTACCCAGAGGCCTCCCAGTTGGAGGAGAAAAGAGTCTACAAAGTTCCCATCTTCCCATCAGGGGTCAATGACCTTCTTTCTGCATTGTTGGAGGCCTCCCACTCTGGGACCTCCCAGGATTGGGTTAGAGGAGGTGGGAGAGGAGCTCTGACAGGGAAATCCCCAACTCCTGGGCCTCTAAGATTCACCTCATAGCCTTCCTCTCAAGACCCTTACCTTGCTTCTCTTACACAGCTTCTGGAGCTGCAGGCTAGTTACCACCGTAAATCCTTAAGTTCACTGGACTCGGCCTTGGCTGAGCTGAAGGAGAGCCATGGCCACACAGGTATTGCTGGTAGAGGTCAGTCCCTTCCTGACCCTGTCCAAGGTACTGGAGATAATAGGGAGTTCACGACTCTGACTTCTTCCCTTTAAGGCATATGTGACTCAACCAAGACACTTTCCATCCTTAATCTAAGTTTACTCATAGCACAGTAGGACAGGAATGGTACTGGAGACCCACGAGCCGGCCTCAAATGCTGCTTCTTGAGAGCCTTTATACCCAGGAATAAAATCCAGCAGGGAGGGGAAGTTGAGTAAAATTAATGAACGTAGCAAACAAATTTGACATCAGATGAGCTATAAAAAACTATCATCGTAATATCTGCTCCAAATAGCTCATAGAACATGCCTTTTGTCACTCAGCAAGCTGTCTGGCACCAAAGAGTCCCTTAATAAATTCTCATTGGATGCAAACAGATTGTTGAATTGCCCTTGAGCACTTTGCACACCAAGCTCTGTCCATGGTTCTGGAAAGATGGAGATAAAATGAGAGCAGTTTCTGCCCTCAGGTAGCTGTTATTTACTGGATAAATGAAAGGCAACACAGAACATATACATAGAATATGGTAAAGAAAATGCTACAGACACTGGAGGAGGAATTATATATTTTGTTTCTGAATCAACCAAGTGACATCAGATTTATAACAAATGCTGAAAAAAAACAAAAATCATATTCTCATTTTAAGTCTACTTAAAACTTGAAATTATTGGGACGCCCTCTTTTCCTGAATTTGCCATCCATTCTGCACACCCTCTCCTCCCTCCCAGTTGCTTTCAAATTTCCAGAAACTTTACATGGGCCCTTGACTAAGGGAAGGAAGGGTTGGGCTCCCCAGTGGTTGTTCAGTCTTATGTCTTGCCTCTAAGGCTATTCTTTCAGAGGAGGGGAAGATGAGGTACCTCCTTCCTTCATCCTGTCTCATCTTCCTCCTACAGAGAGCAGCACCCGGGTGTCAGATGGCCCCTCCACCAAAGTGTACGGGGTGGCCCTGAGGACCCATCTGCAGGAGACGGGCCGGGACATTGCCTTGCCCCTGGAGGCCTGCATCTTGATGCTTTTGTCTGAAGGCATGAAGGAGGAGGTAGATGGGAGAAGGGCACCCACAGAGACCACCTCACACCTGGGAGGGGCTGGGAAAACCTTTTAGGTGGCAAAGTAAGGACACTTATCCCAAGTGGCAATGGAGAATCGCAGAAGGATTAGTTCTTAGAGATTGATCCGGGGCAGCAAGGTGGTACAGTGGATAGAGCACCAGTCCTGAAGTCAGGAGGACCCAAGTTCAAATCTGTTCTCAGACACTTAACACTAAGCTGTGTGATCCTGGGCAAACTTAACTCCAATTGTCTCAGGCAAAAAAAAGAGAGAGACAGAGATTGATCCACCCAGCCCTGTCATTTTACAGATGGGGAAACTGAGACCCAGAGAAGGGAAGGGGCTTACCCAAAGCTGCAGATTGTGATCAAGCAGCAGGAATGAGATCAAACCCAGCTGATGTGTTTATGAAGGGCTTTCACATGCATCTCTCAGTAACTCTTTGAGAGAATAGAGTGGGGCTTATTCTACTGAAAGGTCAGATGATCTGACCAAGGTCACACAGCAGATTAGTGACAGAATAGTCACTAAAAGCTGGCTCTTCTGGTACCTTCCTGCTACTGAAATGAGTCACCTTCTGGCTGGTCACAATTGTTGGGAATCTTATCATATAGATCCTCGGGTTAAAAACATAGTTCTTGCTAATACAAATGTTTTAGAAAAGCTAAGCTATTATCAATCATTCCTACCTTAGTGTGAGTGAGCATGTGAGATCTTTTTCTAAGTGTGCAATCTTATATGGAGAGATAGAAGACATGTTGCCAACCTTAGAGGCTTGAGGGTGCAGGGAGAAGCTGCCTTTCATGGAGGATTGGGGAGGGTGTTTTGTTTCTCCCCATTCCCCTTGGCAGCCAGTCTCGCTCCTCGACTGGATTCGCTTCTTTCCAGCATCCATCTATTCTCCTCTTCCTCAGATCTCCTTGGGATTCTATCAGCCCTTTAGCTCCCTTCCCCTTTGCCTCTTTGCTTCAGTGGGAAGCCCTTTGAAACCATGCTTTTTCATTTCCCTAGGGCCTCTTCCGCCTGGCAGCAGGGGCCTCGGTGCTCAAGAGACTGAAGCAGGCCATGGCCCTCAACCCCAGCAGCTTGGAAGAATTCTGCTCGGACCCTCACGCTGTGGCTGGTACCAGAGCCCCAGGCTGGGCTGGCTATTAGATCACCCTAGCTTCCCTGCTCTCCCTTCTCCTTTCCTTTCCCCTCTCCTGCCCTCTCCTTCCTTTCCCTTTCCCTGCTCTCTCCTTTCCTTTCCCCTCCCCTCCCTTCCCTCCTTCCCTCTCCCTTGCTCCCTTCTTTCTTTTTACCTCTTAGCTTTTACATCCCTTTCATTTCCTAAGCTAGGCTACCCCTCCCTCCCCTCATCTTATAAACCATCCCTTATTATAAAAATTAAAAAGAAAGGCAGAGTGGGTGTGGGGAGGAGGGAAGGAAGTAATGTTTAGCAAAAACTAACCAACAAAATAAGCAGATGCAACAGGATGTGTATGTTATATTTGGGGCATCCCTTCAGTGGAGGAAAGACAACACTTCAGTAATTTTGGTATTGATTTCGGGAGTTCTCTGGCCTGGAAAACATTTAACTTTCCAGTCGCTAATCCCACCAGTTAGTTCCAATCCTTCGGATGAAACATTTCCCCTGCTTTTGAGCCAGTGAGAAGCTGCCGTAGAGCAGGCTTGAGGAGGGGTGGGCCTGAGCCGGAGATCCCGGGCTGAGGATTCTGGGCACAGCAGTGACATTGCCTCTCTGCCTTCCTTCTCTCTTCAGGGGCCCTCAAGTCTTACCTCCGTGAGCTTCCCGAACCTATCATGACATTTGAACTCTATGAGGATTGGATGAGAGCTGCCAAGTGAGTGAGGGGAAAAAAGCAATCCAGACAAAGTTAGGGAAGGAAGGTCGGCGTTCCAGTCTCCCCTCAGATGCTTCCTAGCTGGGGAGCCTCAGCAAAGAGGAACTAACCTCAATGGCATCGAAGTGCATTCTAGTTCCAAATCTATAAGTTTATAAAAACGAATGAGGAAGTTGGAGGCCTTCCCTTCACTGTGGCTTGCCCCTACCCAGAATCCCACCGTCTTTTTTTAAATGTGTGATCTTTCTTTCTCTATTGCCAGTCTGAAGGATCCAGTGGCCCGGCTTGAGGGCCTCCGAGAAGTATGTGGGAAACTGCCCCAGGAAAATCTCTGCAACCTGAGGTGGGTCCCACAATGTAATGCGGTGATTAGGCTGAGTAGGGGCTGGGCTGGGCGGGCAGGAGGAGACCAGGGCTCAGGGAAAGCTCATTCAAATAAGGAAGAAGGGCTTGAGTCAGGAGAAGGAGTGACCCACTCCTGATTCCCTTCCCCTACTCTTCTCTCCCACCCAGGTACTTGATCAAGTTTCTAGCCAGGCTGGCCAAGGAGCAGGAGGTGAACAAGATGACTCCGAGCAACATCGCCATCGTCCTAGGGCCAAATCTGTTATGGCCATCCATAAAAGATGGGTAGGAGCTGAGAACATAGGAACCTTTGACCTAGAAGGGAGAACCTGACCAGGGAGGGACCTTAGCAAAGAATATTGGGATGTAGAATGTCAGAACTGGGAGGGACATTAGAACAGGAGATGTCAGGTTCTTGAGTTTGGCAGTACCTGCTACATAGAGCCTTTCTTTTTCTTTCTTTTTTTTTTTTTTTTTTTTTTTGACTGAAGCAATTGGGGTTAAGTGACTTGCCCAGGGTTACACAGATCATGGGATAGTATCAGAGGGAGGAAGACTTTAGTGGAGGCTAGAAATAGAGATATTTGATTAAAGAAAAGACTTGAAGTCCCACCCTCTGCCACTTCAGAGTGTATCTGTGCTCAGGTGCCATCATCGCCCTGAGCCTTTCCTGGCTAATGCTAACCTCCTCTCTCCTCTGACTGTCAGAGACCAGGCTCAGCTGGATGCAGCTTCTGTGTCCTCTATCCAGGTGGTAGGTGTGGTGGAGGCACTGATCCAGAATTCAGACGTCCTCTTTCCAGGAGGTGAGTGTGTGTGTGTGTGTGTGTGTGTGTGTGTGTGTGTGTGTGTGTGCTCGTACACTCACAGGGCTTGTGTGCTCACTCAACAGAAAAGTTGGGGAAATAGGAATATCCTTGGTGGAAGTAGAGAAGGGGTGGTGCTAAGAACCAGCCCTTCAGCCCTTACATGACCCATTTCCTGGGGTGTGTGTGGGGGAAACACTACTCTGCTCCCCCTTTTGTTTCTACTGGACCTTTGCTCCTTCCTTAGCCTTCCAGATGTGGAACCTGTCCCTGATAGTAGAGAGATTCTGAAGAATCGGAAGACTAAAACGATTTGGCAGAAATTAGCTTTAGACCCATCCCTTTGACGACAAACCTCAAAATTGGGTTCAAATAGAAATTAGTAATAAAAGTTGTCATATTTTTAAAGCAAGAGAATGGAGTCAGGCAAAAAGACATGCTTAAGGAGTGAATACTTAAGTCACGTAAAAAAGACATGCATAAGAAATGAATTCTTGGGGCAGCTGGGTGGACCAGTGGATAGAGCACCAAGCTTGAAGTCGGGAGAACCTGAGTTCAAATGTGGCCTCATTCACTTAACACTTCCTAGCTGTTTGACTCTGGGCAAGTCACTTAATCCCAATTGCCTCAGCAAAAATAAATAAATAAATAAATTCTTATTTTTGGCTGAGGCGTTTGGGGGCTAGAAAGCATTGAGTGTCTGCATCCGGGTTTGCGATCAGATCCTCCTGACTTCAGTGTCAGGGCTTTATCTGTTTCGATTCACTTAAGGAGTGACTTCTTAAAGAGGAGAGAGAAGTGATCACAAAAGACAAAATCGGTCATTTCAGTCCCATGAAATTGGGAGACTTTGGCACTGACAAAGCAAATGCAGCTGGGTTAAACAGTAAGTTGGGAAGAAAAAGGTGTTTGTTGAATTCTGTTCAATTGGCTCTCTCTTGGGAAGGCTTTTGATCCCCCCCTCTTCTTTTTGCAGATATCAATTTCAATGTCTCAGGCTTGTTTACTTCCCCCGCTATCCTGTATCAATCCCATCCCCAGGAACAGGACAGCCCCAAGTCGGAAGAATTCTCAGCTACTCCCTCGCCCTCTCCAGTAGCTAAGGAAAGGTAAGAACATTTGGACTTCAAAATGGCCTTGGGGCCAGCTTGGGTCTTTGACAGCTTGGACCAAAAGGCAACTTCTATCTCTTCCGAGTCTAAGGGAATCTATTGGGGAACGGAGGGAGGTAGGAGAGACGACCTTGTGGGTTTCCTTTGTTTTATGCCGTTGGGGATGTCTCCAAACATCTCCAGCCTCTCTTATTGGTGGCGGTATTTATAATAATAATAATAATTATAATGGTGACAGTTAGCATTTATCTAGCTCCGCCAACATGCCAGGTACTACGCTAAGTGCTCTACAAGTATCTCATTTAATTCTCAGAATGACCCTGAAAGATACTGTTTTTGTCCCTGTCCTACAATTAAGGAAACAGAAGTGAAATGACTCGCCCAAATTCACACAGCTAGTGTCTGAATCTGGATTTAAATCCAGAGGTTTTCTTGACTTTGAAGCTAGAAGACTACATACTGTAGCTGCCTCAGTGGTAGATAGATGTTATCGTCCCATTGTTCTGAATTGTTTCAAGGCTGCTGGGAAATTTATATTACCTAAAAGTTAGTTGGAGAACAGTTGAGACTCGGGGTCTGGGAGGTCACAGATCCTGACATAACGACAGAATCAGAGGATTTGGGGGTTGGAAGTGGACTCCAGAGACCATTTAAGTTCAATCTTTTCAATCCGATTCCAGTCCCACTTGGGGACCCCCAAAATTGCATATTCCCTTGCTCTCCAACTTTAGGCCCCCACGGTTTGAGGAATTGGGCAGGAATATCCAGGATAAGTAGCCCAGGCATTTAAAACTTGTTTTGATTTAATGAATCCAGAGCTATTGAGATGTCCTGTCTCGGTTAAGTTCTAGAAACCTCAGTTTCCTCATCTGTAAAATGAGAAGACTGAAATACTCGGAGGTCCCTTCCAGTTTTATGTATGACCCTATATTCCTATTAATTTTGACACCACAGCCTCCCATGGAGAATAGTGATCTCCTCAATCATTTTCTATGTAGCTGTTTGAGCATTTAGAATGATGGGGAGCTCACTACTCTGTTCAGTTGTGATTATTAAATCAAGCTGGACCTTGTCCACATTGATGTACCTCCAACTGTCTCTGTTCCACTCAGCCTAAGCAGGCTTTCTTGCTTGGCTTTTAGTACTCTGACTGGGGTTACCAAATGGCCTCCTGGTCTCCTGTTAGTTGCTGGGCAAAGGTTCTTCTCCCAACCCAAGCAGTAATGCAGTCCTTCACACAACTGCTTGCTGAGAAAGACTTCAACTTGAGAGCCGGGAGTTTCTTGGTATTCAGGAGACTCTTGGAAACCTGCCGTTAGGGTCCTTGTCTTTGCCCGAGACCTGTGTTCTCATCTCTCTCTTTATCCTTCAGTAAGGTAGAGTTGGAACCTCCCCCAAGGCCTGGCTCCCCAAAGGTCAGCAAGAATCTCACAGAAGCACCTGCATCAGCTGAGGATACGGTCCGAAAGAGTGAGTGTCCCTATGGCCAAACACTGGGGAGGTACCATGGGAAATATGTCCCTGAGAACTAAAAGTTTTAGAAGCTGAGATCTTGGTCAGAGATGGGGTTGGGACTGCTAAAGCTGAGTCTAGATGGAGACAAGCGACACGAGCATATAAAATGAGGGAGAAGCAAGTACTCTTAAGAATAATGGCACGTCTGGGCTGATTGGCTGTCAAGGAGCCTCTGTTCTGAGGTCCTAAAGGCAGTTGCACTTCTGTGGCATTCAGTCGGTTCTTAATCAATGTTTCTTGATTGGAATAGAGGATGTCAGGCTGGGGGAGGGCCTTTGTATCAGGGAGCTTTGGGGCTGTAAAATATCTCATGCCGTAGCATGCAGAATAGGGGGAACCCTTAAAGCGCTTCTAGTCCACATGACCATCCAGAAGCCCATGGAAAACGATGTGCTCGAAGTCACGCTGGACTTTTGTCAGAGCCAGGACCAGAGCCAGGATTGTGGACGCTTGCCCCTGCATCCATCGTCCAAGGCTGGAGGGGCCACTGGTGCTGGGCCAGGGGCAGGGAGGCCAGAGTAGAACAGAATAGGAGCCAGATCTCGAGTGATGGCAAGACCAAGGTCAGAGATCAGGATGGGCATCTTTGGATCTCCAAGCTAAATTTCTTTCCCTCTGACTTTCTCTACAGCCAAACGCCCAGCCCCTGCCCGGCCCATGGTGCCGCCACCCCAGATCCTGAGTTCTCGAACTTCACCCCCAATCGTTTCCGCTACAGCTTCTCCCCCAACACAGCCCCAGCCCCAGCCCCAGCCCCAGCCCCAGCCCCAGCCCCAGCCCCAGCCCCAGCCCCAGCCCCAGCCCCAGCCCCAGTCCCAGTCTCAGTCACAGCCTCAGTCCTCTACTCCAGGGAGTCCGGCTACTCCCAGGGCACTCCCCCGACGTCAGGTGGGCAGCAATATTAAGGCCCCCTCTGTGCCGCCCCCACTGCCTCCTCAACCTCCCCAGCCTGTTCGACGGCTGAGTCGACCCTCTCCTGCTTCTCCCAGCCCCCTCCTCACCCCCAGCACTGAGACTGAGGTCCCTGGGGAGGCCAGAGGCCCTGAGGGGGACAGCTGCGCCTCCCCAGGAGGGGTCACCACTCCTCCCCAGCCTCGGCCTAGGACTCTCGCCTCAGACACCGACTGAGCCAGGGGTGGCCCGACCGCCTCCGTCCACCACAGTGCACTGCTCCTCCTCTCCCCTATTCCCTTGCCTCTTCTATTTTTCTGGGGTCCCTTTTCCCTCTGGCCCCATCCTATCTGGGAGCTCCGGTGACTCAGCCCTCAACTGCCCAAGAGGATGGAAATCTCCCAGCCACAAGTGCCTCTGGCCCTTAGCCCCAGCTGGGCTGGTCCCATGCCTTGGGAGCTGAGGAGGAGCCCTGGCCTTTGTCCTCCCTCGTGACGCCCCTGGTTCTGGGCGTCCAGAGCCTCTCTCCCCGTTGCCTGGCAGGGTCCAGTCAGGGAGGGAAAGAAAAGAGTAACGGGGAGGGCCCTTACTTTGACTTTACTGGGAGAGCAACTCTTTTCCTTTCCCAGAAACGTTTTTTGATTTTGTTTTTGTCTTGCTATGGTTTGTAAGTTATTTTGGATTGAACTGGAGCATACTTAGTGTGCAGTCCACTGCCCCTCCTGTCTTCCAAATAAAGGCGATTATTGAGAACCAGAGTGGCAGCAGCTTCTGTCTCTGAGGGTCAGGTCCCGGTTTGTTTGCTCTGGATTCCTTCGGCTCCACGGCATCCCTGGCTGAGAGTTACGCGTTACACAGACTGTGTGAACACTTCTGGTGACGGGGAGCTCACTCACTCACTGTCTCATAGTAACATAGTAACTGGCCAAGGACTTTACAAATATAATCTCATTTGATCCTCGGGAGGACTCTGGGAGGTAGATGCTGTTATATTGAAGAGGCCGAGGCAGCAGCAGTTAAGCAATTTTACTCCATCACTAGTGTCAGAGGTCATAGTTGAACTCATGTCTTGAGAGAGGGAGAAGGGAGAGGGGAGAGAAGGGAACAGAGAGGGAGGAAGAGGGAGGGGAGAAGAGGGTGGGAGGGGGAGGGAGGGAGAATAAGATGCAGATTACGTAAGCGTTATTCTCTATAGACACAATTGTTACCTTTCTTGGTATGTGTATATACAATGTATATTATATAGATATACAAAGTATACACATACAAATATGTATAATGTATCCAAATACAATCTCTGTATACATAATATATATTATGTAATGTGTATATACATTAAATATATAGGATGGGGGTGATATGCATATATGTGCATGTTACCTGACTTACTACTTTTTCATTCACGGTTTCGGGCAGCGCCTGCCACATTGTAGACGCCGCATCATTCCCTTCCCCTTCATCTCCCCGCCGGGGAAGTTCCGGATTCCCACTGATGATGGGCTCTGAATCCGACAAACTTTCTAGGGTCCCTCTTCCAGGAGAGCCCGGTCCCGTGGCGGTCCCAGGAGCCACGTGGGCAGGAAGGAACGCGCCTCCTCCTTTCCCCAACCCCTCCCGAGGCGGCCACTCAGCGCTGCCCACCCAAAGGCATTTTCCCGGGAAAATCAGAGCCTCGCCTAGCAACTACCTCCTGCTCGCTCCTCATTGGCCGCCGCATCCGCGGCTCTCGGGTATGATGGCTTTCTGGTTCTTATTGGACAGTTTCTCCTTCCAATCCGGCCTTTGATAGGGGAAGTTTAACGTCAATCCCAACTCAGGTCCAGCCTTAAGGACTAGCCCACGAGTCGCCGGGGTTAGTCGGCTCCATCGTTCGTCCTCCTCCTCACCTCTTAAAGTTCCAAACCCGGGCCATCACCTCCAACCTCTCCGTCCCAGTCCTGCCATCTCGAGCCTCCCCTTCCTCAATTCTGATTTCTCCTTCGCTAGTCACGGATTGGTCCGAGTTTTTGGTAAATATCCAAATTGGCCTCGCCCCCAATTTATTTTTTTTTCCCCCCCATCGCCGCCATCCTTGGATTTCGGCTCACGCCGTGGCCCTGAGTTCTCCCAAACCGCGGCGCTCGCTTCCAGAGGGAGCGTCCAGGGGCGACCACAACTAAGCTAAAGAACGCTGTCGTTCCCGAAGAGTCTGGTCTCGGGTCTGTCCATTGGTCCGTTTTACCATCAGTTTTGGCTTCGGTCCCGCCTCCCCTCAGGATGTAGGCTTCGGGAAAGTGCATCTTTCAGCCGGTTGGCCCGTTTTTCCATTGTAAGGATTATGGCTCCACCCACCTTTCCTCTCCTAGCTCGCATCTTTGTTCGCCCTTTGGCTGTCACTTCGAGCCGTGTCCCCGCCCCTTTCTGACACTCACTGCCCATTGGTCTCTTTCTTCATCGAGGCCAGATTGTAGCCGTTCTGGAGCCCTCTAGGGAAATACTATTCGCCCATTGGTTAGCTCTTTCAGTCCCCTGGGTCGATTGGTTCTTTTCTTTCCCCTTAGGCCGCTTAAGGCCTCTGCAGCTACTCAAGTGGAGGCTAGGACGTCTGGGAGAGGGCGGTGGAGGCGAAGCTCTTCCCCCATTGGCCCACTATTTTGAGCCCGTTGTAAATTTCCTGGCCGTTCCTCCCATTGGCCACCATCCTCGCTCCGGACCCCGCCCCGCAGCGATGCTTTGTGCCCATTGGCTCCGGGGCGCTGGGCGGGGCGGCGGGGAGGCGGAGGCGACGACGTCATTCCCGCGGGAGAAAGCCCCGTGGCTGGCCTGGGCTTGGCTGGGCTGGGCCGGGCCGGGCCGGGCCGGGCCGGGTGGCTGGCTGCATGGCGGCCTGCGAGCGGCTGGACGGAGGCGCCCTCCGGGAGCTGCTGGCGCGCACCCAGGGCGTGCTGTTCGACTGCGACGGGGTGCTGTGGAACGGGGAGCGCGCCGTGCCGGGCGCGCCGGAGCTGCTGGAGCGGCTGGGCCGCGGCGGCAAGGCGGCGCTCTTCGTGAGCAACAACAGCCGGCGCTCGGTGGCGGAGCTGGCGGCCCGCTTCGCGCGCCTCGGCTTCCGCGGCGTGGCGGCCGAGCAGCTCTTCAGCTCGGCGCTGTGCGCGGCGCGCCTGCTGAGCCAGCGCCTGCCGCGGCCCTGCCCGCCGGGCGCCGTCTTCGTCCTGGGGGGCGACGGGCTGCGCGGCGAGCTGCGGGCCGCGGGGCTGCGCCTGGCCGGCGAGGAGCCGGGGCCCGTGCGCGCCGTCCTCGTGGGCTACGACGAGCACTTCTCCTTCGCCAAGCTGAGCGAGGCCTGCGCCCACCTGCGCGACCCCGACTGCCTGCTGGTGGCCACCGACGTGGACCCGTGGCACCCGCTCAGCGACGGCCGCACCACCCCGGGTGAGGGGAGAGGGGCGCGGGGCGCGGCCGGGGGGATGGACCGAGCCCGCGACCCCAGCCCCGGGAACACCAGCAGAGAGGGGAGGGGCGGCGCACCAGGTCCGAGAGAGAGCTCGGAGCTGGGGACTGGCGCCGGGCCGTGTTCGCCGCTCAGCCCGGGAGGGAGGTAGCCAGGATTCTGCACAGTTATGGGGCGGGGGGCTGTCCCCCCAACGGCAAGACACTGGGCCAGAGGAGAGAGACTGGATCTAGAGGAGGCCGGGAGGCTAGGTTCAGGGCTCAGCCCCGGGATTGTTTACAGTGGGGGAGGGGGATCTCCCCAGCTGCAGGATCCAGGGCAAGAGGAAAGGAAAGGATGGCTCTAGATTGGATCTAGAGGAGGCCAGGGGGCGGGGAGTGGTGCCAGACTAAGGTCTGGGCTCTCAGCCTGTGAGGAAAAGGGGAAGGAGAGACCCCGGGACCCTTGGAGGAGGAAACTCTGGAGGGGAAAGAAAGGGACAGAATTCCTAAAATGAAGGGAGGATGGATCTAGGATGGAAAGAAATCAGAGACCCTGGAAGGGAGTGCTAACGTAACATTTGTGCTCAGGGTTGGCCATCAGCCCTGATGGGATGGTATCTTTCTGGCTTATGATCCCTGGGGGGAGGGGAAAATGAACTTCAGATGGGGAGCAGGGGGAGCAGTACAGAGCAAAGGTCGGAGTCCAGCCTGGAGTAGGTGGAACTCCAGAATCTGCTGAGTCAGCCCCCAAGTATGGTCTATCTTCCCATTGCAAACTCTCTGGCAGAGGGGAGAAGAGGCTGGACCTGGGGGTGGAGCAGGATGGGGGGGGAAGGAGAGGGGCAGAAACCCTAGCACAGCATCTCTGGGGAGGATAAGGGGATGGAGACAATCTTGGCTGGAGCACCGTCCAATCCAGGGTGAAGGGAATCTAGGATGGGGAGGAGAGAATCTAGTATCAGGGTTACTTGCTTATAGACTACTGTGCCTCAGGGGCCATTTTGACATATCCTCTAGATTTGCTGGAGAAAAAGTTGTAGGGAGGCGCATATCAGCTAGAAGGGGGAGGAGGGTGTGGGTAGCACCTTGCAATCATGGGGCCAAGGTTCAGTTTCTGTTTCAGGACCTCATGGATAGAGGGCAACCTTGATCAGGGAGGATTAGGACAATGTGATGAGGGCGATGCAAAACTCTTACCTCTGATCATTTCTGAAGGCTTTCGGGGAGGTAGAACAGAGCTGGGCCCACTGCAGGCACCTGTGGCCAAAGGCTGGTGAAACTTTGCATGAAGTCAGGGGTGTGGAGTAGAAAACCCAAGCTTCTCAGTGATGAATGACTGCCTAGGTTTCACGGGTCCAGGATGGGGTGAAGGGCAGCATCCACTGTATAACTTTGCAAGACCCATCGAGTCGGGGAGCTAAGAGAACCTAAAGTGAGGTTGGCCCCAAGCCGGGGAGGTGGGAATGACTACCAGCCCCTGAGAGAAATGAGCAGAAAGGCTTAGACCTTGATCAAAAGCTCTGTTTCTTTACCATATTAAGGTTTATAAAACACTTCTCCAGGATGACCCTGTGATTCTAGAGGATTGCAATTATCAGTCCCATTTTTGCCGATGAGGTGTTGGGTACAGAGCAGGTAAACCACTTGCCCCGGGGTCACCGTGTAAGAGCTTCTGCCTCTGATACCAGGGAACTGCCCCCATACTCTGCTTTGACAGGATCATTTTAGGCCAGAGACACATAGTAGCTTTGTGTTACTAATTTACCATCATAGTGCCTGGCATAAGATGGTGTCATGACAGGCACTGATGTTTTTTGCATGAACACATAGTTTTCTGAAATGATCAGGAATGATCTTTACCCCCCACCCCCTACCCCTTTTTTTAACAGTTGGGGAAACTGAGGTTAAGAAGTCACATGGTTAATGTCAGAACAAAGCTAGAGCTCAGGTTTCCCTGGACTCTCATTAGCATCTCTGATTCTAGCTCAGGAAAAGAATTAGCTTCTAAGGAATCTATTAGATTCTAGAATCATCCTAGCTAGGTTCTAGGAGAGGTATTCAGAGAGAATTTTGAGTGGAAATGGGACATTGGTGGCTTCCAGGATGAGAAGTTTCCATTTTGATGGCTTCCCAAGAAGTACCCAATATAGGAACTTGGAATATTAGCCATAGGAGGGAATGAGGAAAAGAGGAAAGTCTCTATCAGACTCTGCTCTGAGAAGACAGAAGATAAGAACTCAGAATCTGCAAGGGACTTCTAAGCCAATCTATATTGGAAAAGAAATTCCCACTCCAATCTAATTGCCTCCGACGGGAGATTTACCTCCTCCCTAGCTCTCCTTCTTTTACAGAGGTTTGGTCACCCAGACCATTCAACTGTTGGTCCTTTAATGGAGGAAGGCTTCTGGCTCCCCTGCCTCCACCCAGTTTCTGTCCGCCTCTGGGTTGGATGAGGTAACTTCTGAGCTGTCCAATTCAGTTTCCTGGTGCATTTTGAATGGAGAGACAGGCTTAATGCCAGGGTGACAAAAGGCTTGGAAATGATGGGTTAGGGGAAATAAGGACGGTTAGCCTGGAGAAGAGATTTAGGGTAAAGAGCCCATGATGTCTATCTTCAAGAATTTGAAACACTCGTAGGCCCTTGTGGTCTTGCCCTCTGAGGTCAAACAGAGCCATGGAGAGCTGTGGAAACGGGCAGATTTGGGCAAGAAAAAATTCCCAACAAGTCAAGCCATCCCAGAGTGGGGTGGCCTGCCTCTGGAGGGGGGCCAGGGGTCACCAGTTGAGCTGATTCCCTCCGTAACCCTCTGAAACCCTCTGAATGGGAAAGTATTCCTGCACATATGGTTGGGGGAGGGCAAGAGAGAGCCAACAGAGAACAAGTTGGGAAGCATCTAGTTTTATAGCAGAGACCGGGGATCCCCCCCCGCAAAAAACCACAAAAACCCACACAAATTCAATTCACCCAGGCCATTCAACTGTTGGTCCTTTAATGGAGGAAGCTTCTGGCTCCCCTGCCTCTACCCATATCTCAGAATCATCTTAGAAACATGAAGCTAAGCAAGAAACAGGATGAGAAATGTCCAAGAGGTGGGGAGAAATTGGAGCAATAAGGAATTGCTGGGGGTCAGTGGCTGAGTGGGAAGAAATAATCAGTGGATGCTTCATTCAACAAATATTTAGACAGTGATCTGGGGTCCTGGCCCAAGACAAAAACAAAGCAGTTCCTGCCCCCTGGAAGCTTACATTTTGGTTGAAGGGAAACAGCCTGAAACTCAGTATATAGTATTTTCTGGAGCAGCTGCAGGATCCAAAGATCCTTACTTTGGGAGCTGCGTGGGAGTTGAGTGTTGAATGAACCTGGGGGATGTCAGGGTTAGAAGGAAAATGACCCTGAGTGGATTGGGCTGGATAAAGGAGATAAAGGATCTGTCTTCACAGTCTGTAAAGATCCTGGAAAAGAAATTTTATTTTTATGTGTGTCTCGTTATATCACCTTCATTTCAGGATTATATTCTTCACTCTACATCCAGTAAACTGATCTTTGTAACAAAGAATAACAGGTAGTACTAACTCACACATGAATTTGACAGTATATTCAGAGCTCAATCCCCATAGTCTTCTACCTCTTGAAAGAAAAGACAGAAGGGGATTTTTTCCCATCTCTTTCTGGGCCAAATTCTTGGCTATTGTTCCATAGCTTCCTTTTTTTTTTTTTTAAATTATTATTACAGCTTTTTATTGACAAAACATATGCATGGGTAATTTTTTAACATTGACTCTTGCAAAAACTTCTGTCCCAACTTTTTCCCTCCTTTCCTCCACCCCCTCCACTAGATGGCAGGCAGTCCCATACATGTTAAACATGTTAAAGTATATGTTAAATACAATATATGTATACATATTGATACAGTTACCTTGTTGCACACACAAAAAAATCGGATTTAGAAAGAAGGTAAAAATAACCTGGGAAGAAAAAAATACAAGTAAACAGCAACAGAGAGAGTGCAAATGATAGCTTCCTTTTGATAAAAACTTCTCAATTAAATGTTTGATTAGAAACAACTTTACATATTCATACATAATACGAAATTTGAAAATTTTGAGGAGAGGGGCTTGCTTCCCATTCAGAGCATCCAGGAAGGTGTCATGGGGAAATTCTAAAGAAAGGGAGTTGACTTACCATGGAGGAGTTCAGTGGGGATGGGAGGACTTTTTCTGGAAACAAAATCAGAAAGGGCTCATGGGTACCATTATCTCGAAGCTGATGACTCCCAAATCGATCTTTCCCTTGCTTAATAAACTCCATTATTTCCTATTATTTCTAGGAGTAAATTTAAACTCCCCTGCTTGATACCTAAAGAAAATTCTTCACCATCTGGCTCCAGCTTTTTCTGCTCAACTTTCCTTAATGCAGTTTGCTTTCAGGCCAACAACCAGACTATACACACACACACGCACGCATCCACCAATAAATTTTAGATTTTTTAAAACAAAATTTCTTTCAGTATTTCTCTTTCTCCCAGGAAGTCCTGCCATAGAATATTTTTTTTAAAGAGACAAAATAAGATGAAAAAACAAAAAACAGTTCATTACATTTAAGAATTCTGAAAATGGAGGCAATGTTTCACAGTCATGGACCTCCCACTTCTGCAAAGAAGTTGAGAGAAGTGTCTTCTGCTTCTTTGGAGTCATAATTTATTTATAATTGTGACACATTCACTTTGGATTATTTTGTGGTGGTGGCTGGTTCCATTTATATTGTTATTATTAGTATTTGATCATTCAGCATCAGGTCATGTAAATCTTCCCAGGCTTTTCTGTATTCATCTTATTCACTGTATTCTACAGCACAATAATACTCCATTACATTTATTTACCCATGTGTTTACCATTCCCCAGTTAATGATCTTCCACTTTGTTTCCAGTTCTTGAAACTGGAAACACAAAAGTACTGTTATAAATATTTTGATGTACATAGAAATTTTCTTACCAATGAAATGCATTGGTGTAAACCTGGTAGATTAATCTGTGGGTTAAAGAGTATGGACCTTTTAGTCACCTTATTTGCTTAATTCCAAAAGTTTTTTAAAGTGAACAGCTTCACCAGCTCTATATTAATGTGCTTCTCTTCCCACAGCCTCTCCAACATTTAATGTCTTTTGTTGTCATCATTGCCAGTCTGTTGGATGAGTGGAAGAAGCCTTAAGATATTTTGATTTGCATTTTTTATTAGTGAGAAACTATTAACATATTCTTTATTATGGTTATTAATAGTTTTCAAGTCTTTTGAAAGCTATTCCTTTGAGAATTTATTGAATAGCTTTTGGTTTTTTAATATCTCTTAGATGACTTAGATATGAAGCTATTATCTGGAAATTTTAACACAAAGATCGTTTCCCTTTCACTACTTCCTTTCTTGTCCTAGATGCCTTCATTTTGTCTGTACAGTGACTTTTCACTTTCATGTAATCAAAGTTTTCTGTCTTTTGTATTGTCGGTCTCATTTGGTTAAGAATATATCTTCTGGCGGAGCTAGGTGGTGCAGTGGATAGAGCACCATCCCTGAAGTCAGGGGGACCTGAGTTCAAATCTGCCCTCAGACCCTTAACACTTCCTAGCTGTGTGACTGACTCTGGGCAAATCACTTGACCCCAATTGCCTCAGGAAAAAAAAAAAAAGAATATATCTTCTACTAATCTCTAATTATGAAAATATATGATGTTGCCCTTAGTTTTTATAGTTTAATATTCGTTTCATGGCAGTTTCATATATTTTCCTCATTTGTAAAAGAGATTTGTTGTACGTAACATCCAACATCTGTTGGACAATTCTTTTATTGTATACAGCCCTCTATCCATTTACAACATATCATGGAGTGTGGGGTAAGGTGTTGGTCTAACCCTAATTTCTGCTATACTTCTTTCTAGTTTTCCTAGCAGTTTTTATCCATTAAGGAGTTCTTTCCTAAGTAATTTCTGTTTTTCACTTTATCAAATCCCACTTTATTAAATTCCATTGTTCTAAATCTTCCTCATCTGGTCTTTTCCATTCTTCCATTTTTTCCTCCATTTTTCTATTTATTTATCAATACCAGTTGGTTTTGTGCCTGCTCTTTCCTAATACAGTTTGAGGTCCAGAAGTGATAGTCCTCTCCATTCTCCCTAATTGCTGTTTTTAATTTGTCTCATTTCATTTTCCATGTCCATGGCTTTGAATAGGTTCTTCCCCATGTACCGCTTGAGTATCATTCTAGGAGGCCTTTCTTGAACTTGCTGATGCTTCCCCTCACATCATATCACATGATATGTCACACACACATGTTGTTTTCTTTCAGGAGAACATCCGTTTCTTGAGATCAAGAGCTCTACTTTTTGTCCGTATCCCCCGCTACCCAGAACAGCGCCTGGTCCATCTTTATTGTTTAGTCACATCTGATTATTCGTGACCCCATTTGGGGCTTCCCAGCAAAGATACTAGATTTGTTTGCCATTTCCTTGCAGCCCATTTTACAGATGAGGGACTGAGGCAAGCAGAGTAAAGTGACTTGCCCAGGCTCACACAGCTGCTAATGTGTGTAGCTGGATTTGAACTCGTCTTCCTGCACCATCTCTCTGCCACCTAGTCCATTCACAAGTGCTAATAAATACTTTATGAATGATTGAATGAAAGAATACTGCAACCAAGAGAGGCAGGAATGAAGGGGATGGTTTAGAACCTGGTGCTGATGTTTGCTCTCCTTTGCCCTGTGTCCTACAGTTTTGGAAAGACTTGGGATTCCCCAGAGGAGAAGGCGGTGCTGACTTTCACTATTATAACATTAGAGACTTTGACTAATAGAAGAAGCAATGGATCTTGCCAATAAAGACAAAATAAGCATTAACTCTTATAGGAAAGATCCCAATTTCCCAACTTAAAGGGTTTCGTGGGACCACACTGCTTTAGGTTTCAGAGCTTTTGGTCTCCATCCATGCTCTTTGTTTCCTGGACCTAAGGCTCTTTCCCATTTCTAGATCACTGACTTCTTCATTCCTCCTAACTCTGCCCCTTTCATCTGCGGAATGAGGGGGTTGGATTTGATCTAAGGTTTGTGATGGTTCTGTGAATCGAGGGAAGCTGCAGACTTTTCTGATCCATGTTAATATGATCCATCTTAAAGAGTCAAAGTGAGAGGGAGAGAATTAGGAGTTCAGAATTTCACAAAAGATGCGACTTTTTTTTTTTTTTTTACAAGTAATTGGGAAATATTTAATGAAATAAATACATTTTTAAAAAATGAATGAATGAATGAGGCACCCAATTGGCCATGAAACTGTTCCAAGCTACGGACCATGTGCTGCCCTCTGGGCCTTTATGCTCCCCCGTGGAGATCATAATAGAAAAGAGATGTCGGACAGGGCCGATTATTTACAGAGTAGAGTTTGTCTCCTCCGCAGCTTGAGGAAAGCAACTGATGAATTACTCATTTTGTACATCTAGGCCCTTTTTTAGGTCCTGCCGTGAAAGAGGGGGAAGAGGTAGCAGATTCACACTTCAAGCATTGGTTTAAACATCCTCTGGGTGCTGGGCTCCCCTTTCTTACACATAGGAGTTTCTCAGTCTCACCAAAGAGGAGCCAGGATCAGAGTTACTCTCTTCCATTTGACAATTGAGGAAACTGAGCCTCAGACTGAAACCTAATTGTATACTTTTTGCCCTGGTCTCCTAGTAACAGAAATACATAAGACTGTAACTGAGGAAGTTGCTAGTGCTCTTCCTTATGTGACCACATGTTAACGCAAGTAAGAGAAGCCTTATGGGGACCCCGAGGGTGATCAGAACAGAGCATCCTAAATCTAGAACTGAAAGGGACCTCGGCCCATCAAATCCAACTCCCTCATTTTACAGAGGGGGAAACTGAGGCCCAGAAAGTAACAACCTAAGGCCTCGCAGATAAGTGCTGTACTTTTATCATCCTTCCTGGATACTCCCACCCCTCTGTCCTTACCCCGCACTATACACCTTTTAGCTGAAATTAGTCCTGCCTACAGAATTGGAGTTTCACTTCTCTTAAGTCTTTTGCTGTTTCTGCATCACAGTTTCCAAATATAAACCCCTCTCCGCCCAAAGCCGTTCCTTATAACAAATGAGGAGGAAAGCAGCTGCGATTAAGTCTGACCTGATGGTATATCCCTGCTAGGGAGAAAGGAGCACTCTCATCTATGGAAAATCCTAAAAAGCCTTTCTTCTAATAGAGCCTCGTTTTAACACTCCCTTGGGCCCCTCTCTGGGAACTGGGCAGGGCAAAGGGAAGCAGATCTGGACTTGGCCATTAATGATCTCTGGCCCTTGTTAGCTAGACTCACCACATCAAGCCTCTCCACAGCAGGAGGGGAGTGGTCAGTCTACTGGGGATCACTTAATCTGGGCCAGGTCCAATACTGGAGAGAGGCAGGAGACGGAGCCTCTGATCTTGGGTGGCAAGAGCATTGGATGCCTGGATGTCCAAAGGTTAGACCCAGATTCTAGGAGAGTCAGGGCTGGGGATTGGCTATGTGCCTGAGGGCAGTCTCATTCCCTCTCTGAGCCTGGTTTTTTGGGTCAAATGGCTTTCAGTTATGATTGGGAGAACACAGACTCCCTTTGCCTGAGCAGAGCCTGGCACTGGGAGAGAATCAAAAGTAGCTGCCGGTGGGATTTTGATGGGGGCAATTCCAGAATGAGAAAACCCCTTCCTCTACCAATGTGGGTCAGCAACTGCCAAGAGGCCATGAAGGTTGCTCAGGGGTCCAACTAGGAGAGAAACTCCCGGAGATCATGGTCTAGGGGACATAGGGTGTGCACAAAGTGCTAATTACAATTTTGTAAAAACGCACCTTTCCTCCTTTTACCAAGAGTCACCGGGGTGCTGATGGGTCAGTGACTTAGCATCCCTGTGCCATGACCAGAGGGAGGACGGGAGCCCCAGATGGCTATCCGCTGCACCACACTGCCTCTCAGGAGTATTAGCCACAGGGATTGGACCTGGGAGTTCCCCAATGGGAGAGCTCTCTCTGCCAATGCAGGTTCACACCTCCTAGAACCCAGAACTTTCAGCTTGCACGACCAGTCTGTATCTGCAGTGCGGTTGGAATCCAGGGCTTCTTCAAGAGCGGCTCGGGCCAGGATGATAAATCTGAGATTGTCATGAGAAGGAATCAGAGCTATGGGTGGGGGGGGGTTCAGGCTTCCCTCCTCCTGGCTCAGCAACCCCTCTTTTCCCTCCCCGCCACAGGGACCGGGAGCCTGACGGCGGCTGTCGAGACAGCTTCGGGGCGGCGGGCAGTGGTGGTGGGCAAGCCCAGCACCTACATGTTCGAGTGCATCACGGAGCACTTTGGTGTGGACCCGGCTCGCACCCTGATGGTGGGCGACCGCCTGGAGACGGACATCCTTTTTGGTCACCGTTGCGGCCTGACCACCGTGCTCACCCTCACCGGCGTGTCCCGCCTGGATCAGGCCCAGGCCTATTTGGCTGCAGGCCAGCTTGACCTGGTGCCTCACTACTACGTGGACAGTATCGCAGACTTGATAGCAGGACTAGCGGACTGAGGCAGCCTGACTGGAGGCAGGGCCGCCAAGGGGCCCGGCTGTCACCTTATTCCTGTGTCCTGTCCCCTGTTCTCTGACACCATGGGTACGAGAGGACTCCTTCCCCAGTCCCCCGGTCCTGATCAGTTTGGACGCTTCCTTCCCCCAGCCCTGAGAGGAGACACACACACGCATTCTCCATCTCTTTGGATCAGTTTCTGCCTCCCAGACCCCCAAGGAACCTAGTGATTTCTCCCTTTAGGATGGCCTAGGTGTCCTCTCCCTCCATGATCTCCTGCTTCCCTTTACTGGGAACTTTTTTCTTAATTTTCCTAATGGCAGCATCCCAGCTCCTGTCAGCTCCCTTCTCTCAGCTCCGACTTGGTTGATGCTGCCTTAATGTCTCTTTCTCCCCCTTTCTCTCTTTTAGACCCACAACTCTGGGAACAAGGGGTGCCTCAGTTTCCTTCTTTGTAAAAATGAGGTTTTGGATTAACTGGCCTCTGAGGTCCCTTCCAGCTCTGAATCTGTGATCCCAACATGTTCTTTCTTGAAACACTGTGCCAGTAATTCCCAAACCTTTGTTCTGCCTGAATTGGGGGCTTCCCCTCTCCCATGTGTGCGCACGTGCACACACACACACACACACACACACACACACACACACACAGCTTTCTGATGGGTTGAGCTTGGAGCCCTGGATCCAACTGAGCCAGCCAGTCTGGTTTAAAGTTCTGGCATATCAACCAATATGGGTCATTAAGACCTGTCTCCTAAAGGACCAATCAGGGCTGGAATCCATTGAAATTTCAGGTTCTAGTGGACCAAGGGGAGGGGGTACCTTGAGTGCCAACTTGAGGGGCCATGTGGCTCCTGCCCTGATTTTAAGTCAAAAGAGGACCCTGTTCCCCATAGGCTGTGACGGACATGGTGGGACCCTAAATTCCTTTCCCTGAGATTGTTGATGTGCTTGCCCTCCTGCCCCGGTATTTATTTATTTATCAATTTATGAAGATTTTCAGATGCACCAGGAGGGGTTACCGTGACATCTCTAAATGTACCCAGCTCCCCTTTTCCCTCTTCCCCCCAGGAACTTGAAACCGAATAAATTTAGCCCTGGAATTCCTGTGTATCTGTCTCTGGGGTGTAGTAATCATGAGGACAGAGGCCTTCCTCAGGGCTGTCCTGCCTATTCTTGGCTGTCCAGTGTCTGGTCTACACCTGTCACTCCATTCCCCTTAAATGTTGGAAAGTCAATCTGTAATAGAATCTCTCACATGAGCCCCTTAGTCTACTTAGACATAAGGAAAGTGAATCCTTGCTCCCTCACCCAAGATCCCAAGTCCTATAGAGATCCTATGTATGGATTCTTAGTGTTTGTGTCTAGGGCACAAACTCTCCCAGACTCTCTCCCAACACTGTATCTAATGGGTACTGAATAAACATGGAAGTCGCCACGAGAACTTCCTGGAGAAAGAGCTTAGGAGCAAGGATTGGAGAGGAGCCAGAAGGATGCTGGTCTTGTGAAAGATGGCTAGGGGAATGACCTGTAGGAAGAGATCCTCAGAGCACAAGGCCTTTTGTCCTCCTCCCAGAGATTGGCCAAATGCATGGTCTTCGTAGTTACTGCCACCCTGAGGTGGAAGGAATCCCAGTGGTCCAGGAAGTTTCCTGGAGAAGATGGGGTTAAATTTATAGCCAGAAGAAACCATACAAGTCACTTAGTACGGTGGTTCTCAAACTTTTATTCTCAGTATCTTTATGCTAAAACTTACTGCAGATCTGTCTGAGGGTTTTGTGTTAATGTGATTTATATTTCCCTTATTAGAAATAAAAGACAATTTTGAATTTGTGACCCTAGGGTTTCAGAGACTCCCAAGATTCTCTAGACCACATTTTGAGAACCACTGACCCTGTCCAACCCCCTCATTTTACAGATAAAGAGTAAGACCCAAAGTCCAGTAGAAGGTTGAAGTGATCAGGGCAGGATTTGACCTAATGACTTCTTCCAAATCTAGTGCTCCAGCAGCTGTCCAAGTAGACTGGGAAACTGAAAGTTTTTGGATTAGTTCCTCCAAGGAATGGAATGGAAGGAGCTTTTTAATCTGGTACTTGGACCTGGGACAGAAAAAGTAATAATAGTCTCATGTTTCTGTAGTACCCGAAAGTTTGCTTTGTTCTTGGCTCTCAGGGTCAGGACGAACAGCATTTGGGGCAGAGGGTGGGATTGGAGAGCCATTGCTTCAAACGTAGTCTTTGATCTAGAATTATTTAACTCAATCTCACTATTTTACAGTTGAAAAATTGAGCGATTTGTCAAAGATTACAGAAGAATTAAATCGGGGAGCCAGGATTTGTTATTTTATTTTGCTTTGTTTTAAAACTGGGTCACCGTATTTCAAGCAGGCTGAAAATGCAGGTGTTGTTCATGGATCTGGTCCCTGTCTGATCAGCATGGAATCTCTGACCTACTCTATTTCTTAGGAAACCTGTTGGCTTTGGGCTCCCACCACTGGGAATCATCATCTTGGTGTTTTCTTAGCTCAGACTCCTGATTGGCTTAGCCCACTGCTGCCCAGGGATGGTTCCAGAGATCTGCTAGTCTTAAATCCTCCAGGAGCCCAGACTCTTGGCCCAGAACCAGGATTGGAACTGAGATCCCCACCAAGTTTTCTACTGTACTTTAAACTATTTTCAGAGAAGTGAGGAGTGACTTCCTAAAAACCAAAGGATTCCAAATGTAAAAACTATATATCACTGTATCAATCTGAGGAGAGACTGATTGTTTTCTCTATAAGGGGTGTTACAGAGGGGACCCCTGCTCAAATACAGATTGAATGAGATGGTCTGAGTTTCTAACCTGAGTTCCCTCAAAAAGATGGAAAGATCCTATAATTCTGGGACCTCAAGACCAATGTTTTTGGAGCTTCTTTTAGGTTTCTTGTTCTAAAAATCTCATTATAATTATTCTCTTCTGCCTCTCTGTCCCCAAAAGGGAAGACCCAGTGGCATTTGAAGGCCCCTGGAAAAGTGGGGAAGGAATAGATGAACTCAGATCATTCTCTCATATCTCCTTTCATCTTTCCTTGAGAAGATCTTTGACCATCAAACAGGGTAGTATTGGTACCCAAGGATGGAGCTGGAACTGTAACATATTAGGTGTGTGTGTTGGAGAGAGGGGGTTGGTGGAGAGAGGGGGTTGGTGGAGGCTGGGAGCAACTGGAATTTCATTTGGAAGAATATGAGCTCAACCCACAAGGAGCGGCAGCCAAAACCTAGCAAGTACGGGGGTGGAGGAATTCTGGAGTGCACGTAACCTCAATCCCATGATGGCCCTAGAGAGGCACAAAAGCTCAGACTCTTCAAAGGTCATCTGGCCCAACCACCCTCCACCCCCACTCCTGAAGAACCCTCTTTTTAGTGAGAGAAGAACACAGGAAAGATGAGACAGGCAGAGGCAAAAAGCAGGATGATTAATAGAGATTGCAGGTTTGTAATTCTAGAACTCAAAAAAACCACTCCTGTGTTTTAGAAATGTGGAAACCGAGGAGCAAATTTTCTAAAGTTATATCAATACACCATCAGAGTCAAGTTTTTCACTCAGGTCTCCCGACTCCAGAGACAACATTCTTTCCACTATACTATGTGGTCTTCCTGTGATAGGGGGAGGATAAAAAAAAGTCAAAGAGAGAGACGACAAAATGGGTAGAAGAATGAGCCAGAAAGAGATGAGAGAGACTGGAACAGGTAAGGAAAGGAGAAACAGAAAGTCGGTGAGAGACAAGAAAGGAAAGGGAGTGATGAAAGATGAAGGGTCAGATGAGTGGGAGTGAAAGGAATAAATAATGGAAAAGGAAAGATGAAAGGAGATAGGAGAGAATGAGAAGATAAATAATGGAGGAGAGAAAAGAGATAGAAGAAGAATCACAGAATTGTAAATATCTAGTTCAGCCTTTTCTACCCAATGAACAAATGTCCTCCAGATGAAAAACAAGAATAGAAAGGGAGAAAGATGAAGGGAGAGGTGAGAGAAGATGTGACCGAAGGAGAACCAGGGAGAAATGAAAGAAAATGGAAGAAATGAATAATGGAAAAGGAAAGATGAAGGGAGAGATGAGAGAATGGAAGAGATGAATAATAGAAGAGGTAGGGAGAAAGAGAATCCCAGAATCTTAAATACCAAGTGAAAACTCTTCCAGTGAGTGGAGAAATGTCCTCCAGATGAGAAAGATGAATAGGAAGAGATGAAATATAAAGAAAGAGATGAAAAAAAAATGTAAAGCAGGGGAAGGAAAGAGATGAGGGACAGGGAAAGTGAGCAATAAGGGAGTTCTCTGGACAATGTATTCTAAAGAGACAAAAGCAGGGACACAGGGAGATGGGGAAAATTAGAGACTGAAAGAGAGGTGAAAAATAGAAAGATTGGAGTCAAGGAGAGGGAGAGATTTGAGAGAAGCAGAGAGAGATAGAACCCAAAGTGAAGGTGGGTCTCTGGGCAGGGACACCAGAGCTTCTGAAAGTGTCCTGGAGGTAGATTAGATCTGAGAGGGACACCAGAGGTTATCCTGGGTAAGCTAGACAGACCCATGCCTTCTTTTTTTTTCATTTAAAATTATTTTTATTTTATTATATATTTTCCAATTACATTCAAAAAATTAACAATTTTTTTTAAATTCTGAGTTCCAAATTCTCTCCCTCCCACTCCCCACATTTCCCTTCCTCTAAAAGGAAAGTAATGCAATAACAATTATACATGTGGAATCGTACAAAACATACTACTACATTTGCTATGCTATAAAACAAAACACAAAATAATACAATTAAAATTTAAAAATTAAGAAATATAGTTTCAGTCTTCAATTAGAGTTTACTAGTTCTCTCTCTGAGCTTGAATAGTATTTTTCATCATGGGTCTTTTGGAATAGTCTTGGATCACTGTTTTGAACAGAGTAGTTAAGTATTTCACATTAGATCATTCTTACAATACAATTGTTTATTTTTTTTTCTTTTTTTAAAATTAATTTATTTTTTTAAATAACTTTTTATTGCCAGAACCCATGCCAGGATAATTTTTACATTATCCCTTGCACTCACTTCTGTTCCGATTTTTCCCCTCCCTCCCTCCCTCCACCCCCTCCCCCAGATGGTAAGCAGTCCTATACATGTAAAAGAGGTTACAGTATATCTTAGATACAATATATGTGTGCAGAACTGCACAATTGGATTCAGAAGGTATAAATAACCCAGGAGGAAAAACAAAAATGTAAACAGTTTACATTCATTTCCCAGTGTTCTTTCTCTGGGTGTAGCTGCTTCTG
The DNA here is from genome assembly GCF_902635505.1 of Sarcophilus harrisii. Lineage (NCBI taxonomy): Eukaryota > Metazoa > Chordata > Mammalia > Dasyuromorphia > Dasyuridae > Sarcophilus > Sarcophilus harrisii. The sequence continues at coordinate 13,730,570 of NC_045430.1, read as the reverse complement.
TCCATCATGGATCAATTGAAACCGAGTTAGATTTTCTCTTTGTCAAAGAAATCCACTTCCATCAGAATATATCCTCATACAGTATCGTTGTTGAGGTATATAATGATCTCCTGGTTCTGCTCATTTCACTCAGCATCAGTTCATATAAGTCTCTCCAGTCCTCTCTGTATTCATCCTGCTGGTCATTTCTTACAGAACAATAATATTCCATAACATTCATATACCACAATTTGCCCAACCATTCTCCGATTGATAGGCATCCATTCATTTTCCAGCTTCTAGCCACTACAAACAGGGCTGCCACAGACATTTTGGCACATACAGGTCCCTTTCCCTTCTTTAGTATCTCTTTGGGGTATAAGCTCAGTAGTAACACTGCTGGATCAAAGGGTATGCACAGTTTGATAACTTTTGGGGCATAGTTCCAAATTGCTCTCCAGAATGGCTGGATGTGTTCACAACTCCACCAACAATGCATCAATGTCCCTGATTTCCCATATCCCCTCCAACATTCCGTGTTATCTTTCCCTGTCATTCTAGCCAATCTGACAGGTGTGTAGTAGACCCATGCCTTCTTCAGAGAGAAATTATGGTCATATGTTAGAGGCGAAGGATGATTAGGACTAGGAAGGTAGGTCTCTAGGTAGGACAACAGAACTTCTGAAAGGTGTCCTGGAGGTAGATTATAGTCGTTTGTTGGATGGAAAGGATGACTAGGACTAGTCAGAGACTCCATATTGAGAAGGGGGTTCAACCAGAGGAGGCTAGGTGACCCTCCAGACCTACTGTGGTTGCCCAGTCGAAGACCTCATACTGGGAAGGGGGATCAACCAGAGGAGGATAGGTGACCTCCCAGATGGCTCCCCTGTCCTACCTATGAGGAAGGAGAAGGTAGGAGACACTGGGTTAAAATTTTAGACTTGCCCCCACTAGTTGTGTGATACAGGAATGTCGCCTCAGTATTTTTCTCTATAAAATGGAAATAATAATTCAGGAAGAGTTAGAATCCAAGGCTTGGGACTCCCAAAGCCACATTCTCCTCTAACTGGTGAAAAGCCTATCTGGAGAAGACTGGAAGATGGGACTAAGGTCAAGGTTGAGGATCTACCTGGCCCAGAACTTAATCAATTAATCTCCTAAGCTTCTACTCTGTTGTGCTAGGTATGAGAGACACAAATAAAAAACCAACAAAGGGCTTATGTGGCAACATATATTCTTTGTTGTTGTTAAGTCGAGAATGGGTTAAATTATTTGAATGAAAAGCCTCTTGGAGTCAAGAGAAGGAATATTCTCCTCCATTCAGAATGAATTAGAAACCACTGTGATTTAGATCTACAAAGAACTTGAAGGTGATCTGTGGCTCAGACTGCTGGCAGTGCCCTGCCAGGAGATGATGGAGATGGACCCACTCAACCAGGAAGATCCTTTCCAGACCCCAATTTATGGTCCCAACCAGAACTAAATTCTACGATCCTATGTAGGACAGAATTTTCTAGCCTCTTATAGGCGGGGGAAACAAACAAACAAAGGACTTTAGGAGCAGAGTTATTGACCAGTACAGACACTGTCTCAATCAGATTCTAGCTAGGAGGGCGAGAAGTTTTCCTACAGCTCAGTTTCCCATTATGTAAAATATTCATGTTTAACACATGATGTTATAGTGAAAAGTTAGCTCTTGAAAATGTGTGTGTGTTCAAAGTTAGCAATTCATCCCCAGCCCCTCTAGCTGGAAAGAGTCTGGGCTGGGCACCAGCTGTGCCACATATGGCCTCACCCTCTCTTCCCTACAATTAGGATTTCCTGAGTCCCGAGTAAGGGGGAAAAAATGAAACTTTCCACTCTGCTCCTAATTCTCCCCTATGGCAACGTGGTCTTTGGATGGGGGAAGGGAGGCCACATCCACAGCTTGAGGGGTCTGCAGCTGGAGCCCAGCTCTGCTCCCTCCTTCTTTCATCTTCTTCCAGCATCCCTGGGGGCAGGGGAGTAGGGGGCCCTAAAAGGGAACTCAACTTTGCCAGAACTATGGGAGATGAAGGAGCTGGAATCATGTTCAAAATGTGAGTCATTTGGGGTTGGGGGGAGGCTTGGGAGGAGGGGAGCTTTGTCTATTTTTTCCCACTCACTGCTGGAAGCTCCCTCTCCCTGGTAATCATGGGTTTTGTTTCTCCAACCTCTCCAGAGTTTATGGAGTGCTTCTCTTGATTGGAAGATAGATGGTGGGAGAAGGAATAGTCAGGGGTGTTGGGCTTGCAAATACAGAGGGGCCATCCCACAGGAGAGGATGTAGCCCCAGAGGCTGAACTAGGGGGAATCTGAGAAAGGTGCAGAGGACCTGTCCACTCAGATCCAATAATGGGAGCTGTCCAAAAGTGGAAACAGTTGGTGCCATGGGAAGTGAGGTTCCCGTGTAGGAGGTCTTCAAAGGAAGCCTAGATGATCCACTTTGGGAGAAAGTCTCAGAGGAAGATTTAACTCAGATATATGGTTGAGGTCCCTTCCAAGTGGAAATTTGAGGATTCTGTTGGGGGATAAGAACAAAACCACCATTTATGATGACACTGTATGTATAGGGAATTCCCAGGTGAGCAAACTTTCTCCTTCAAATACAATCCGGCACCTTTTCTGAAACTAGAGCAAAGATCCTTACACTGGTTTGTTTCATTGGATCCCACAGGAAGTCTGAGAGAAAACTCTCTCTCTCTCTCTCTCTCTCTCTCTCTCTCTCTCTCTCTCTCTCTCTCTCTCTCTCTCTCTCTCTCTCTCTCTCTCTCTCTCTCTCTCTCTCTCTCTTTCTCTCTCTCTCTGTCTCTGTCTCTCTCTGTCTCTCTGTCTCTCTGTCTCTCTCTCTCTCTCTGTCTCTGTCTCTGTCTCTCTGTCTCTCTGTCTGTCTGTCTGTCTCTCTCTCTTGTCTGTCTCTTTCTCTCTCTCTCTTTCCCTCTCTCTCTCTCTTTTCCTCTCTCTTTCTCTCTCTCCCTCCCTTCCTCCCTCCCCCCCCCCATTTTAAAAAGGAGAAGGAAACAATGCATTTCAGTTAGAGCTCAGTGAAAATAAAGAGGGAATTTATTTTTTCCTTTAAAATTTCACAAATCACTTGAAATCTATCCATTGGCCTGCAAACCTCAAATAAAGAACCCTTTTCTTTCTTCTTTTTTCTGAGGCAATGGGGGTTAAGTGATTCGCCCAGGGTCACACAGCTAGGAAGTGTTAAGTGTCTGAGATCATATCTGAACACAGTTCCTCCTGACTTCAGGGCTGGGGCTCTATCTACCGCACCATCTAGCTGCTGAAAGAACCCCTTTTTAGAGAGCACGCATTTAGAGTTAGGGTAGCTCAAGCACTAAGAAGTGAGGAGACTTGGGAATTTGCATTTGAACCCAGATCTTGACTTTGACGGAGTGGATCTCTACCCAGGAAGATACCTTGCTTCTAATTCTACTAGGACCCAATTTACTGCTGAGGAAATTGAGGATCAGAGAATGGAAGTGACTCAAAGCTGTAGGGCCCCCTCACAGAGGCAAGGGAGGAAATGAGAGAAGACTAGGAAAATAAGACCCCCCCCCTTTTTTCACTCGTGTAAAGGGAGACTATCACCGGCTACTGAGGTCCCCAGCCTGGGTCCCACTCTCTGGCAGCACCCAAGGGCCCCACTGGGGTTCCTGCCACGCCCTTCTTTGAGCTGGGAAGGCGGGTATTTCTGAGGAGCCTCAGCCTGCCTCCCTCCAGCCTCGTGATACAGACAGAGCAGAAAGCTTTCTGACAGCCGGCCAGAAAACCACAGGCTCAGCCTCAGGCATCTTGCCAGTCTTCCTCTGGTTATAATTAAAAGCAGAGGTTGCTGACTGAAGTCATTTGTTGTGGGGGAGGGAGGACAATCCTCAGATAGGGTGGGGCCTGGAGGACCTCCTGGGGATTTGTAAGGGAGATACCCACAGACCCCACGGGAGATGTCCAAAGACAGTGGGAGAGACTCCATGATCCCGCATCTCAAATGGAGACCAAGCTCATTCTGTTCCCTCTTCCTACTCACCTCACTCTTCAGTGATTCACCACAAACTCGGGAATCCGTGACCCCAATGGATTAGGTACTCTCATCCCCGCGCCTGAGTTTCCCTATTTATAAATATGGTCATTTATCCGAGTGATATAGTGGAAAGAGCACTTGGTATCAGAGAGCCATCGGAGACGGGTGCAAGTCCCAGCTCAGCTCCCCATTGCCCAAGTGACCCTGGGGCCTCAGTTTCCCTTGGGGGTTAGATGATTTCTTAAGTCCCTCCATTCCATTTCATCCTCTGCTAAGAATTCTCTTTGGAAACCAAGGGGATGACTCTCATGCAGCCCAGAGAATGGCCTTCCCTCCAGCTGGCCTCCAGCCCCTTCTCCTCAATATCAGATTCCAGTTCTTTCTGAAGCTATTTTTTCCATTCCTCTCTCAATCTCCCCACCACACTACTCCACTCCCAGCCCCCACAGGACAGTTTTTTTGGGTTGGGATGTGGGGGAAAAGGCTAGAAAGGGCGTGGCTTGATGTCGAGGGGGCGTGGTCCTAAATGGAATTACTTTGATTGGCTGCCCCTCCGCCCTCTGGTCCCACAACCGCGATACGCCCCCTCCCGCTTTGTGGCCCTGGATTGGGGGAAAGTCCGAGGGGGCGGGGCTGGGTGGGGAGGGAGGATAACTCAGCCCAGCCCTGGAGTTGAGGACCTGCTGTATAAAGGGTCGGACAACGCCCTGCATTCTCATCCGTGGAGTCGGACGTTATCCCTGGGGATCCCATCGCAGCCCGGAGTCACGCCGCAGCGTTTCTGATCTTCCGTCATGGCCAATGTGAGTGTGTCAGGGGCGCCTTGCCCAGGGAATAGTTAGGGGTCCCGGAGTCGGGGCGTCCTCTGATCTCCGGGCTTGGAAAGAAGCGGGGAGGCTGGAGGAGGTCATATTCGGAGGGGATTTTGGCCAGTTTGGGGCCCTCCCACCCTGACCCCTCCAGCCGCTGTGAGAGCTGCCCCTTCCTCCCCTCCCCCTTGCAGCTGTCGGCTTTCCCTGGCTGCTGGTCCCAAGAACTTTGACAAGCTGCCAAGTCGAGAGAGATCCTGGAGAGAGGGGAGCATGGGGGGAGCGGGACAGCGTGGGTTAGAGTTAGAGTGGCCCCTGGCTGTGAGGAGCTACATCTGCATGTGTGGGCGTGGGGAGGGGGGAACTCCTTTCTTGGCTGCAGACTGAAGGGAAAGGGGTGTGGAAGGGGGCGAAGGGACAGGGACGAACCTTTGCCAGAGAATCAGGCTTTCTGGAATGAATGACCATCTTCCAGAGTTGGCCCTAACTGCCTGATGGTTCCGAAAGGGTCCGGGCTAAGGAAGAGCCTCTGGAAAAGCAGATGGCAAAAGGGGTGGGGCAAGGGACAAGTGATTCCCCAAATCCTTCCACTTTCTTAAAAATGAGACCGAATTAGCGTTCCCAGATAAACTTCTTCCCTCTCATCTGGGAAACCAGAGCAGGAGAGCCCCCAAATTGCTTCTCCATTCATTCGGAGCAGGAAGAGACCACACATCCCTTCCCTGCTTCCCTTCTCTAAAGGGGTGGGGTGAGAAGCTGGGTTCCTTTACCTTTTTCTGCCAAGGTCACCTCTTTCTTGATGAATTTCCCCTTCCTTTACTTAATACCTTCTCCTTGATGGGACTGATTCATGGTGTAGATTGGGACCAAGACTTGGTTCTGGAGGATGGGGGAAACTTCCTGAAAACTTTGCTGGGGAGGATATCCTTCTCTGCTTAGTGAGATGAGGGCAGTAATGAATGACAATGAAGACTGAGGGCTGGACAATGGGAATATGGGGAAGGCGAGGGAAGGTTAACGTAGCCATCCCATTTCGGTGGAGTCTATTTCCTGCCCTAGGAATTTCCCCCTTCAGATGGACTCTTTGGAAACCATGGGGATGACTCATCCAGACCAAAATATGGCCTTCCCTGCAGCTGGTCGCCAGCCCCTCTCCTCAATATCACTTCATTCTGAAGCTATTTTTCTATTCCTCTCAATCTCCCCACCACACTACTCCACCTCCATCCCCCGTGGGACAAATTTTGGGAGGGTTTGGATGTGGGGGAAAAGACAGTCCTCCCTTCCCTCTTCACCCTTGCCCAAGTGTCAGGATACATTTAATGTCAACCTAAGATGGTACTGGGATAGGAAAATTGGGAAAATATGGATTCCAGTTCTGATTCTGTTACTCAAAGCTCCCAGTGAATTGGAAAAGGTCATTTCTTGCTTCTTTAATTCTCAGTTCTTGATGTATAAAATGAGGAATGGACTGCATCAATCATCTAGGCTACTTCTTCATTTAACAGATGGAGAAACTGAGGCCCAGAGACATGAAAGGGCCTCCCCTAGGTTTCAGAACTGGGATGACTCTCATTTCAGCAGTAACTAGCCTGGGGAGACAATGGTTTTCGAGAACCTTCCTGAAGGGTGGTCCCACCTTGACTGGAAGCTCTTCGTCCCCTCAGCCCCAGCCAGCCCTAACCTTGCTGTGCTTGGTCTCTTCAGGGAATGGTTGCCAGTAACTTGGAACTCCAACCTGGATCTTGTGTAAAAATAGTGGGAGATATACCGCCTGATGCCAAGTGGTAAGTGGCAGATGGGAGGGCTGAGACTAGGTAATGAAGTCCTAACGTGGGTCCCTGAACTCTGTCTAGTTCCATCACCCTCCTCCCCCTCTGCAGGAGCTAGGTAGGCAGGAGGTGTGGTTTGGCCAGTCTAGGAGCTGCAGTGGACTTGTGCTTGGGTGGGACTTTGAGGGCTGCCGTAGGAAAGGGTGGGGTAATATAGAAAGCAGCATCTTCTAGAATAAATCACTTCCTGCCAAATCCTTGCAGGGCCCCCGGGTTCCCTCTTTCCAGTCCCTCTCCCCAGCCATTGAGAAGTTAAGCAATATAATGCTGTGAATTACAAAGATGATTTGAAAGGTATTTGGAGTTGCACCATCTAGGGATCAAGAGGGTTCCTGCTTCTGGCTAAGAACCCCCCATAAGCTTTCTTCTTTTGAAGGGGAGAAGTCTACTGCTTAGCAAGAGCTTCTGAAAAGCTGACTCGAACCTAGGGACATGGGCAATATTATCCAGGGACATGAGTGATATTACCCAGGGACCTGCTTGTTCCTTTTATGAATTGTGAAGGATTTTGAGATAAATAAGGCAAGATGCTCACCCTATAGAAATGGACAATTTAATTGGGGTACTGAGAGAGATCTGTAAGAATAATCATTAATAATTCATTTAGCAGGGTTTTTTTTAAGGTTTGCAAAATCTTTTCCTTATGAGTGATCTTGGAGTGATCATATATCACAGAATATCTGAGCTTGGAGGGGCCTTGAAAGATATCTCATACAACCTTTTTTTTTGGGGGGGGGGGAGGAATGAAAGCAAACTGAGCCTCAGGGAGAAGTGACTTATTCAAGGTGACACGAGAATGAGTCAGTAGCATAGCCGATTTGTCCTCTAAACCACTCATTTTCACTGGCTCCCAGCCCACTCTGCTGCCACATAACCTCAGCAGACATCAGATGAGATGCTATGACAGCAGCTTATATTGAATACTGTAGGAGTTTGGAGGAGAGAAAGGTTACCGGGAGCTGAGTAATCAAGGGAGGCTTCTTGGAAGAAGAGGGGCTCAGAGCTCAAGCTTCACTAAAAAGAAGGAAAGCTGTTCTATCCGGAGAAGGCTTCTCTTCTAACTACCCTCAACACACGCACAATACAATCGGACAAACATTAAATAGAGGACTGCCTTGCTCTGTTTGAGGAGGGACTTTTGAGACTTCCCCAGGGATGTGCTGGTAAATGTTTAGTAAGAAGCTTGTGAGAGAGGTTTACATTATTTTTAGATTCTTAGGTATTTTAATAGTATTTTATTTTTTCCAATAATATACAAAGATCGTTTTCGACATTCATTTTTATAAGATTGTGAGTTCCAGTTTTTTCACCTTCCTCCCCACCACCTCCCCAAGACAATCTTTTACATTTAATGTTCATTCTTACCATTTTTCTCCATCACTTTCTTAAATCCAATCAATGAACAAAACAATAAATTCAAATCCCGATTTGTAGCCTCTGCCAATTTTCAAGACGTTAATGCTCATACCTGATTCAACCAGAGGTGAAAACGACATCCCTTACACAGCGCATACGCTTGACCCTTGTTTAGAAACAACAAACTGTTTTTACCTCAGCTCCAGGTGACGGGGGCTATGTCTCAGAATCAGGAAAATCTTTCTAACCGAAACTTCCTAGTAGTTGGAATAAATAGGCAGTGAGCTTCCTATCTCTAGAGCTAGTATAATGTATGCAATGGTGACTTGTTGGACAGGAAGGGGTCCTGCAGAAGAACAGCTGTGGTCCTTTGGGTTCAGGTTGCCCGAAAGTCCCTTTGGAGTTCTTCTAGCTCAAGGATTCTCCGAATGGGGGTTTCCAAGGCCCTTGGTCCTGATGCTCCTGATGGCAATGTGTTCTTGATTCCCAGCTTTAGGTTGAACCTGGGCAAGGATGAACTTAACCTTGCCTTGCACTTCAATCCACGCTTCAACGCCTGTGATGATACCAACACTGTTGTCTGCAACTCCAGGCAGGAAGGCTCATGGGGCGCAGAACAAAGGGAGAGTAACTTCCCCTTTCTGCCGGGAACCACGGCGGAGGTAAGACCCAGAATCAGAGCAGGGAATGTTCCACCTGGAAAGGCTCCAAGAGATGATGTCATCAACCCCTTGTGTTAGAAGAATCTTGAAAACAAACTCTGATGAGGAAAAGATGAAATGCTAGAGGAGAGAAAGGAGCCAATGGGTCTTCACAAGTCAGTGACAAGAAACCCAGCATCCCTTAAATTGGGGAGGGAAGGGTGAGAGGAAAGGAAGAGTGTTGTGAGGGCTTATGGTCCCGACAGGGTTACAGAAGTCTCCAGGGTGTTTCAAGGTCCAAATGAGGATCCTTGATTTAAAACTGGAAGGAACTTCCAGGGCAATCTATTCTGATACTCTCATTTTAAAGAAGGGGAAACTGAGGCACAGAATTTAAAAAAATGAATTGTCCAGAATCAGAGTATCATGTAGTAAATATCTTGAAGTGGAATTTGAACCCGAACTCAGGGTTCTGTGTTCAATTTCTTCTGCCTTCTCCCCATTTAGGTTTGCATGCTTTTTGAAACGACTCACTTTACTGTGAAGATGCCTGATGGCTCTCAGATCAGTTTCCCCAATCGGCTGAACTTAGAAACAATCAACTTTTTGCAAGTCAGTGGTGACTTCAAGCTCAAATCAGTGACCTTCGAATGAATCCTCCAATCAAGTCAGCTTCAGACCCCATTCTTGACTCTTGGGGCTCTCTAATACCAATAAAAGTGCTGATGATGATAACAGTTGACATTGTCTGTTATTCTGGTCTGGGGGAGTAGAGGGCCCGGTTTGGAGTTGGGAAGGGTGGCTGAGTGATCCTGGAAATGTCCTTTCACTATGATGGCATTTGGTGAATCTCTAGGGCGGGGTTCTTCACCTGGGGTCCATGGGTAATTTTTAGATGGGGAAAAAATCTTTGTTATTACTAACTTTTGGTTTTCCTAATATTATTATGCATTTAAAATATATTTAAAATATTCAAATTGTTATCACATTATTTCCCTTTTAAATGGATAAGGTAAGAGAATTTGGAACTCAATTTTAAAAAATGAATGTTAAAAATAAATTTTAAAAAACCTTCACAAAATGAAAAAAAATAACATAAACACTATTGTATTATTGTGAAACGAAGTCCCTGGGTTTGCTCAGACCATCAAGTACCCAGACTATACCTCCAACAAAAGTGACAAGCATTTAGGAGCCTCCATAATCCCTGATTAGCAACAGGGAAGGGATTTCTCAGAGTAGTAACTGCAGGAGAACTTCTGTGTATTAGGGGAGAGAAGGGACCAGACCACAACCATTGAGCAAGCCCACCAGCTGGAAAGCTGCTGAATCTAAACCAGTGAAGCCCCTTGTCCCAGCCAAGGAAGCTCAGAGAGGTCTGCAGGTCAGATGGGAGGAGAGTGGGAAGATATTCCCTGGTTCTGGAATCATAGGGATTGGATTTGAATTTGACCTCTAACCCTCACTCTCTAGATGATTTTGAAGAAGCCCTTGGGCCTCAATTTTCTCAGGGGTAAAATAAGAGCTTGGTATACTCTTTGGGCCAAGTCATTCCCTAGCCTCAGTTTCCTCCTCTGTAAAATGAGGAAGTTGGACTGGAAGGCCTTCTCTGAGCCTCTGATCTCAGCTCTCCTCTCCTGAAGTCCAATAAATTCCTTGAATCCCTCATACATTCATGTGTCAACACACTGAACTCTGAGCCCCAGACCTTTTACATGCTTTGACTCTTTAAAGCACCAGATCCCCGATTTAGGACCAAAATGGAGCTGATTGTCCAGTTCCAAGGAAGGAACACCTACCTAGCAAATGCCTGAAATGGAATTTTAATCCAGACCTTCCTGACTCCAAGCTCTGCAGCCTATCTACTGTGAATCAGAAAAACTGGCTGTGGATCCCCCTTCCCAAACATTGTAGCTGGGTGGCCATAGACCCTTCACTCAACCTTTCTGGCCTTCAATTTCCTCCTCACAAAGAGTATAACGGTACTTCCTGGCTATTTATTGAATCAAGGTTATTATGATGAAGGTGATTAAAAAGAGCAAGGGGAGTTCTTATAATTGTCAGGAGAACTGGATTGAAATCCTAGCTTTGCCCTTTACCGCCTGTAAAGATCCTTCCCAGGGCAGCAATATTCTCTCTTGTTTTTTTTTATTTAATAGCCTTTTATTTACAGGATATATGCATGGGTAACTTTACAGCATTAACAATTGCCAAACCTCTTGTTCCAATTTTTCACCTCTTACCCCCCCACCCCCTCCCCTAGATGGCAGGATGACCAGTAGATGTTAAATATATTAAAATATAAATTAGATACACAATAAGTATACCTGACCAAAACGTTATTTTGCTGTACAAAAAGAATCAGACTCTGAAATATTGTACAATTAGCTTGTGAAGGAAATCAAAAATGCAGGTGGGCATAAATATAGGTTGGGAATTCAATGTAATGGTTTTTAGTCATCACCCAGAGTTCTTTCTCTGGGCATAGCTGGTTCAGTTCATTACTGCTCCATTGGAAATGATTTGGTTGATCTCGTTGCTGAGGATGGCCAGGTCCATCAGAACTGGTCATCATATAGTATTGTTGTTGAAGTATATAATGATCTCCTGGTCCTGCTCATTTCACTCAGCATCAGTTCGTGTAAGTCTCTCCAGGCCTTTCTGAAATCATCCTGTTGGTCATTTCTTACAGAACAGTAATATTCCATAATATTCATATACCACAATTTATTCAGCCATTCTCCAACTGATGGACATCCATTCAGTTTCCAGTTTTTAGCCACTACAAAAAGGGCTGCCACAAACATTCGTGCACATACAGGTCCCTTTCCCTTCTTTATAATCTCTTTGGGATATAATCCCAGTAGTAACACTGGGCAGCAATATTCTCTATAATACCTGTGACAAACCATTGCTTAAGCATCATTAATGATGGGCATCTCGAAGGCATCACCAGGCAGCTTTGATTTTGAACAACTTCCTTATTTTGAGGCAGATCCAGTCTTCCCGTACGTCCCACAGACGGTTATGACCAATTTTAGGTTTAACGCGATGACAGTAACTCCCAATAACTTAGTTAATAATTTTAGATTTTTCTTGTTTTTCTGTCCCCAAGCTGTTGAGCTCTGGAAGTTCTCAGGGAGGATTTCTATTCCCTTAAATATTTTTTCCTTTTGTTTTAGGGAGAAAACAAGACAATTTTAAAAACTGAGATAGAACAGATTTTAAAATTGACTGAACTTAAAAATTCCAATTAAATGTTCCAAAGTGAATTTCCATTTGGTCATTTTTCAATTCACACAAACCATTTCTCTTTTGTGAGCCAGGAAAGGGTTAAGGTGCCTGTTTTTTACTCAGAGGACCCCCAGAAGTCTGACTCTAGGTAAGTCTGTTGCCAGAGTTTTAAAAGTAGCAGTAAACTGCTTTTCTGTTTTTCTAAAGTTCTCAAACTCTTAAATCTTCTGTTAACACAGTCAATTCAAATAGATTACAATTTATATATCCCTTTAGTGAGCTTTGATTAGAGTTCCTTTAAAAAAGAGTGCCCCTTTTTCGGGGCAGCTAGATGGTGCAGTGGATGGAGCATCACCCCTGCAGTCAGGAGGACCTGAGTTCAAATCTAGTCTCATACACTTAATGCTTCCTAGCTATGTGACTCTGGGCAAGTCACTTAACCCCAATTGCCTCAGCAAAAAAGAAAAAAAAAAAGAATAAATAAAATTGCTTTTCCTATCATATCTCAAATGACAAATTTCACTGAACTATGTATATTATCTTTCTCTTCTTCTCACTCCTTCGTCCATACATCCCTGCTGCAGTCGGGGAATGAGGGAAGAGGGAAGAAAGAGAAAGAGACTCTCCCAGGATCATCTATGTACTATTCTCCTAGTCCTGAGGAGGCCTTAATTTAGTTGAATTTGCTTAATTTAGTTTACACACACACAAATCATTTATCTCAACATTGGCATTGTATATTGCTCACATGTAAAAATCATATAAAGTTATCAAATAGAAAACAATCGTATCTAATAAAGCACTTAATATTCATTGAGCATTTGTTTATGCTAAGCACTTTTGTAAAAAAAATCATGTGATCTTCACAAAAACAGTCATTATTTCTCTTTACAAAACTGGGTAGAGATAAAAATAATTGCCACAAATTACATAGCTAATACATTTCTGTAACTGATATAGAGAATGGTGGGCTTACCAAAAGCACAGGCTTTCTCACCTGACACGCCATGCTGGTTGCTGACAGAAGCACTTGGGCTTTTCCCAGGCAGTTGTTGGACAGAATCTGCTGAAGACTGGGGTAATGTGCCACAATCTCCCTTTGATGGTAATTTCAGGTGCCTGGGCTTAGGGAATGCTGACCATGGGGGCCTGACCCCTACTCCATCCCCACTCTCCAAGCTGGGTTGGGGAGGTGTTTGGACAAGGTGCCCATGGCTGTTACTGCTTACTCCATTTCTACAGGGGGGCAGAATTTGAGTTTCACTACCATTCTTCAGCCAGGAATTTTATTCATTTTATTTTACTTTGGGGGGCTGAGGCAATTGGGGTTGACTTGCCCAGGGTCACACAGCTAGGAAGTGTTAAATGTCTGAGGTCACATTTGAACTTGGGTCCTCCTGACTTCAGGGCTGGTGTGCTCTATCCACTGAGCCACCTAGCTGTCCCAACATCTTTTCTTAATCTTATCTGAGATGAGAGGGGTTAGCAAATAGAGGGATTTGGGCTAGTTAGCAATCCTTACAATTGATATCCTCTCAGGACTCCGGGGAGTGGAGCATGCTGAGTGATCAGGATCGTGGAGAGGGTCCCTTAGTACTTTCTTCAGTGCTTTGCCAATGGAGCAGAAGGAGATTCCAGATAAGATAGAAGTCAAAGAAAGGTGAGCAAAAAGTTGCTATTTACCTAGTTGTTGTTGGTGTTGATGGTTTTGTTTTTTTTCTCTCTAGGATGACTGATTTCCAAATTTCTTAATCACTTCTCTCAACCTCGAGAATCTGCTAAGATGTTATTTTAGCAGTTAAATTTAACTCCAGAGCTGGAGTCCACAGGAAAAACTTTTTCCCCTTTTAAGGTGGGAGTCAAGGATGTTCAGAAAGCTTTCCAGGTACCAAAATGTAATTCACAGAACAAACATGACAAAGACATTCTGCACAAAGATACAAACACAGAACACAGACAAAAATGACATGGAAGAGGACTGTCCCGTCTTTGCCCAAAGCTATAAACTTGAAAAATAAAAACAACCACTGAGTTATTAATATGGTACAAACACAAACCATTCTTTTTTAACTTTTAGACCGTTCTTTCTTTTTTAAAGCTTTTTATTTTTAAAACATATGCACACACAATTTTTCAACATTGACCCATTATAACTCTCTGATCCTTCAATGCAGAGGTTGTTACCTGACTGTGGCCCCACTATACTTGAATTGCTTCTTTCTAGCTGGTTGCAATATTTAATCTTTGACCTGTGATTTCTCAACTTTCTTTATAGTATTCCTGGGAGTTCTCATTTTGAAATCTCAGGAGATGATTGGTGGATTCTTTGAATTTCTATTTTGTCTTCTAGTTCTGAAATATCAGGGCAGTTTTCCTTGATAATTTCCTGAAAGATGATGTTTAGGCTCTTTTTGATCATGACTTTCAGGTAGTCCAATAATTTCTAAATTATCTTTCCTGGATCTTTTTTCCAAGTCAGTTGTTTTTCCAATGAGATATTTCACATTGTCTTCTTTTTTCCTTCTTCTGGGTTTTTTAATTGTTTCTTGATTTGTCATAATATCATTGCCTTCTTTTTGGTCAATTCTAATTTTTAAGGAGTAACTTTCTTCAATGAGCTTTTATACCTCCTTTTCTATTTGACCAATTTTACTTTTTAAGAAATCTTGTCTTCAATGAAATTTTGACTCTCCTTCCATTTGACCAATCTCGTCATTGAATTTTTGTACCTCCTTTACCAATTTTCCTAGTCTGTTTTTTAAGATGCTATTTTCTTTAGTATTTTTTGTATATCTCCTTTATCAAGTGGTTGAACTTATTTTTCATAATTTTCTCTCATCACTCTCATTTCTCTTCCCAGCTTTTCCTCTAACTCTATGGCTTGATTTTCAAAATTCTTCTTGAGCTCTTCCATGACTTTGGACCAATTCATATTTTTTTTGGAGGCTTTAGATGAAAGAGTTTTGACTTTGCTATTCTTCTTCAAAACGTGTGTTTTGATATGTTTCCATAATAACTTTCTATGATAAGAATTTTTTTCTCTTATTTACTCATTTTCCTAATCTATGACAAGTGATTTTAACTCTTAGTTTTGAAATAGACTCTGCTCTCAGGATAGAGGGAGAACTGTCCTAAGCTTTAGGGATTTTGTGTAGCTGTTTTCAGAAAGGAGCTGAAAGTTTTTGGTTCTTTCTATGTGATGTTATCTAAGGAGAAATGTTAATTACTGTATTACCCTGTGCTCTGGTTTGTGACACAAGCACTTTTTTTTGGCCCCAGAACTATGAAGAATGGCTCTGCTTTGCTATGACTGGAAGCTCTGGTGTGCTAGTGCTTTTCATCTCCTTGGGCGTGCCATCAAGGAATGCAACCTGTATCTAGTTAAAGGTCCTGCCTTGGAGCTAGCAAAGAGACCCCTGTAATCTCCTGTCCAGCTATTTGCCCCCACCTATTGTCTGTGGACTGAGAGCTCTGGAAGCAGCCTCTGCTGATTTAGTGGCTCCCAAGGCCTGCCCTTGGTTTGCTAAAGCTACATACAGGCTGGTACGGTCTGTGCTGGATTGCAATAAACCTTTCCTGCCATTCTGCTAAATTTTCTTTGGCTAGAAAATTGTTTCATTCTGACTTTTTTTTTTTTTGTGGATTCTACTTCTCTAAGATTCTTTTAGGGTCATTATTTTAAAATATTAGGAAGGGTTTCAGGGAGAGCTCAGGTGAGTCCCTTCCCAATTATTTAAGTGGGCATGCTATTCAAGCTTCCTTTATGTAGTTGTGAGGATCAAAATAATATTAGTATTTAACTCTGTAAAGTTTGCTAAGTACTTTCCAAAGATGATCTCCTTTGATCTTCACAATTCTAGACCATTGTCAAACATATTATATAAATGTCTCAGGAAACTGAGGCAGACAGAACTTAAAAATCTTGTCCAAGGTCAGAAAGCTAGAAAAGCATCTTGGACTTTTCCTGATTCCAAATCCATGGTAATGTGCACTGTGGCACCCCCTAGTGGCTGTGATTTAATGGAATAAGCTTGTACTTTTGCTTTCTTGTCATAAGGGGAAGGACCTGACAAGATGTAAAGGGAGAGAGTGGCAGTGACCCTAATGGGGACTCCAGGTACAGTCAGAGAGGATCACCATTTTGTTTCCTTTTTCACCTTTAGCTCTTGTTCCTTTCTGGAGGAGGACCTGAAGGTCAGGAGCTACAGCTGCAAGTCTACTTCCATTCTCTAGTCCGTGGTTCCGATCTGTAAATTGGGATTCTAAGAGAATTAAAAACAGGGCAATATAGTGGATAAAGATCCACTCCCTGAATGTCAAGAAAACCTAACTTCACATCTTACCTCCTAAATCCCCTAATTTCTCAGTGATTGAGATAATTCTTTAAGATAGGGGTTCACAGATTCCCCCTAGGGTTCATGGATAGATTCAAAGGGATATATGAATTTGGAGAGGAAAAATAGAAATGACATTAAATGTACTATTTTTTTCTACTTGAAAAAGAACCACATTTAAAAAAAAAAAAGAAGAGCTTCACCAGAGTGCTTAGGGATCTCCCACACAAATTAGTTCAAAAACCTCTACTCTAATACTAGGTAGATTTAATATGGGGGTGGGTAGAAATCCTCTATGTATATATTACAGATTGTCCCTGTCCCTATCCCCTGACAGAATACTCAAATCTCCACTTGAAAGGGACCTCATACATTTATTTAAATAAAATCTTCATCTGAACTTTCTCCCAAAGTGGGCATCTAAGCTACCAAGAATGGGAAATTCACTTCCTAAGGGATCAGTTGGTTCCACTTTTGGACAGCTCCCACCGTTAAATTGAATGGACAGTTCCCTCTGCACCTTTCCCAAATTCCTGCTAATTCTGCCTCTGGAGCTGAGCAGGATTGGGCTAAATCTTCTCTGTGTTTGCAGGCGAGACTCAGATGCCCAAGCCTAACACACCCATCTATTCCTTCTCCTATGATCTATTTCAAGAATAAGAAGAACACTCCATAAATTTGGGAGAGGTTAGAGAAACACAAAGAAAAAAAGAAATAGAAAAAGAAAGGAAACAAAACAAAACAAAACCCTGATCAGCAGGCAGAGGGCGCTCCCAGCAGCACACAGGTCAAAACAGCCAACTCTCCCACGTGTCACAGCAATCTCTTATCAAGAGCCAACTTTCCATTATATTATCACTTGCTATAAATAACATAATGGGAAAGTGGGAATCTTCTTCTTCTACTAGCATGTTCCCAACAACGTCCATTCTGCCAGTCAATAAGACTCCAGGAGATTCTGTCCCACATAGGATCATAGAATTGGATCTGGCTGGGACCTGAGAAGAAGGCACAGGATTAGAAAATTGAGATGAGAAAGGACCTTCCAAGTCAAGTTGTTCACCTCCATCATCTCCTGTTTGTGGGTATCTTCAGCCTTACTGAATCCTGTGGAGGTCCCCCATGCCCTTACTTAGAAGGAGAGAAAGATTCCCAAGGCTGATTTTCTGATCTGTACTCTTTGCCCAGTTTGCATTATGAGGCTGGAGGGAGACAGAAAGTCCTGCCATTTCAGCTCAAGGAACTGAGTGATGGAGGCAGCTATATGGCACAGTGGATAGAGCCCCAGCCCTGAAGTCAGGAAGACCTCATTTCAAGTTCAGCCTCAGACACTTAACTCTTCCTAGCTGTGTGACCCTGGGAAAGTCACTTAACCTTAATGGCCTTAGCAAAAAACAACAACAACATCAATAAAAGGAACTGAGTGACAGGGAAGGAGTGAGCACACTGGTGCTGCCAGAGAATGAGATACAGAGTAGGTTCTTCATATGACACATCCTCCCCTTAGACAACCACAGAAACATTCCATGACAGTGAGATCCAATGAAAGAAGAGATAAAAGGTCAGAAGTTAAGACATCATTTTCTCAGAAACTTTAGCCTGCCCCCTGCAGCCTCCTGATACAGATAAGGCAGAATGCTTTCTGACAGACAGCAAGCCAGAACAACAAAGCCTCCTGGGATATAGTGGAAAGAGCACTGGACTTTGGATCAGAGCCATTGTTCAGCTCCTCACTGCCCAAGGGACTACGTGGCCTCGGTTTCCCCATTTGTTAAGAAATCAAATAGTTGCTTAGTCCCTCCACTCTAAGCTATCCTCTGATTAGGATTTCCCCCTTCAAATGGATTCTTTGGAGGCCAGGAGACTCACTCTCACATCCCTTTCCAAGAAGATCAGATTCCTGTTCATTCTAAAAAAAGTTTTTCATTGACTCCCCAAGTCTCTCTATCATTTGCCCCAAACCCATCCTCCAGAGAACAGTTGGGAATTTGGTTGTAGGGAGAAAGGCTAGAAAAGAACAGTTGTGGAGAGGATGTGATCAAACGGCTATGTCTGCATGTTTTCGCTGACCTTCCAAGAAAACACCAAGACCTGCCAGCTATTTGAAAGGTCCGACACCTCCCTAAGTTATCATCTGGGGGTTGGAGTTACACAGTATTCTTCAGGGTCCCAGAGCAGCCAGGAGAATCATAGGAGCATTTCTCATCCTCTGTCATGGCCCAAATGAGTGTGCCAGGAGGTCCTTGTCTTGGAAATAGATTGAGCATCCATAAATGGGGCATCCTCTGGGGCTGAGGCTTGGAAGCGATCCCATAGACTGGAGAAGATGTGTTCCAGAGGAGAGGGGGATACTCTAAATCTCCCTACCCCATTCCTACAGTCTATGCCAGCTTTCTCCTCTCCTTCTCTAATCCCAACCATGACCTCCCCAGCCCTTCAAGGGCTTTCCCTTCCATGTCCTCCCCTTTGCAAGTTGTCTTTGACAAACTGGTAAGTCTAAAGAGAGGACCAATGTACCAGATCTGTGGAATGGATTAAGGTTAGGGTATGTCCTGGTTGTGAGGAGCTCCATTTGTGTGGGGGTGGGGAAGTAAGATATGGAGAAATCCTTTCCTTGTATTAAGAAGGGAGGGAAAGAGACAAAATGGAATGCAAGGAGAATGGAGACAGAAGTGAATCTTCTGTCAGAGGATCAGACTTTTTGGAATGAATGAGGGGCTTACACAGTCAACTCCACCCCAGTCTTATGGTACAGAAAGAGAAAAGGATCCAGTAGAAAATGAGTAAAGTTGAGACAGAAGCCAGGGGACAGGGGACAAGGGGATGGTTGACAAGCTGGACCACCTCTCCCTGCTGCTTTTAGACCCTTACCTAAGGACCTAAGTTATGCTGACCTGGAAACTGACCACATCAATCAAGATTGATGTAAGTTTTCTTCTCACAATTACATCCCTCATGCAATCTATATATCTTATCTGGAAAGTGGTCCTGTACTGATCAATCTGATGTTTCTACATTCTTTTAAAGGGATAAAAATACTTGTGGAGGGGAGGGGGTGGGAATATCTGTCTTTCTGAATTCAGGAAATTGCACCTTTCTCCCTCTCAAACTGGAAGGTTCCTAATATTTCCTCCAATTAGAACTCAGATTGCCTAAGTTTATATTGTTTCCTTTTAACTAACTGACCTCATTTGATAAATTTCTTTTCACATATAAGAATTTCTCTTTGCCTGTATTTGGGGTGCAGTCCATGATGAGGAAGGGGCCTGCTAAGACTGTTTTGTTGAAGCATTGCCAGGCATGGCTTAATATTTTGATAAGCTTGGAAAACTGAGCATTTATGTCCTCAGTCATTTAATCAATCACTCATAACAACCAGGAAGGGATTTGATGTTTTATAGTGAGGGGAACTGATATTCATAGTGGAGTATAAATGGGTCATGAGTCACACAACTGGCAGTCCAGGGGGAAAGTGAGTGCCAGGACTGAGGGGAAGATGAAGAGATTGGAATCAGGCTGTGGATATGAGGTACCTGGGATTAATGAGGAGATTCGGGAGAGAGGAATTGTGTTTATTCTGCCCCATTCACTGATTACAGCTCTCTCTACCTGGTCATCATGGTTTTTGTTTCTCTAAACTCTCGAAGGTTTGTGGAGTGATTCTCTTACCCTTCACAAAAATGGTAGGAGAAGGAAGAGTCCGGATGTTGGGTACCTGAGCCTTACCTGCAATTACAGAAGAACTGTCCAACAGGAGAGGATTTAGTCTAGTCCTGCTCAGTCCCAGATGAGGATCTGAGGACAAAAGTGTCTTGCAGCTGTAGGTCCTGGTCTTCAGGTCCCCCTCAAGAGATGGACAAAAAGCAAGGGGGGAAGAGGAGGGAGGATGGGGAAAGCCAGATATTTATGCATTTGATTTTGAGTTTTATTTTGTGTTTTAATTTACCTAGTTCTGATAGAACAAGGTTGAGATCCCCCATAGTTTTGCTGTCTAATTCTTGCAGCTCTCAATTTCTCCTCTAGGGATTTGGACGCTATACCATTTGGTGCATATGTGTTTTGGATTGATTTACTTCATTAACTATGAGCAAGATGTAGTTTCCTTCCTTATCTCTTTTAATTAGGTCTATTTTTTCTTTTGCTTGATATGAGATCAGGATCACTACTCCTGATTTTTTTTTTACTTCAGTTAAAGCATAATAGATTCTGCTCCAGCCTTTTAACTTTACTCTGAATGCATCACTCTGCTTTAAACGTGTTTCTTGTAAATAACTTACTGTAAGATTCTGGCTTTTAATTCAGTCTGCTATCCACTTGCATTTTATGGGAGAGTTCATCCCATTCACATTCACAGTTAAAATGACTATTTCTTGCCATCTTGTTTTCCCCAAGTTACATTTTTCTCTTTTCTTTCTTCTTTCCCTCCTCCCTAGATTTTGCTTCTACCACCTCCCTCAAACAGCCCTCCCCTTTTATAGCCCCTTTCCCTTTCTAATACCTTTCCCCTTCTATTTCTCTTCTCCATTCTATTAACTTCCCCCTTTCTTTTCCCCTTTCCCTTTCTATTTCCATATGGGGTGAGAAGTTTTTCTGTGAAGCTAAATATGTCTGATATTCCCTCTTTGAGCCAAATCTGATGAGAGTAAGATTCACACAATGCCCCTTCCCCCTTCCTTCTTTCCCTCATTTGTAATAAGTCTTTTTTGCCTCTTCTTGAGATGTAATTTACCACCATTTTAACTTCATTTTCTTCTTGTTCCAATAGAATCCCTTTTCTTCCTCTATTTCTTGTTTCTGGCCCCTTTCTGCACAGGCCAAGTGAACCTAGAGCCACAGTTTCCATAAAGAAACCAGATGATTGCTTAGGTCTCTCCATGCTATGCCATGCTCTGGTTAGGATTTCCCCTTCAAATTGACTCTTTGTAGTCCAGGGGAGTGATTTTCATCCAGATCAAGAGATTGCTTTCCTTCCAGGATATGATCCCTAGCCCTTTCCTGCCAATGTCAGATTCTTGTTCCTTCTAATAGTAGGCTTACATTGCCTTCCCCATTTCTCTACCAACTCTCTTCGCTCCAACGTCATCCTCTAAAGAAAAGATTTAGTATTCTGTCGGGGTTGAAGGGAAAAGTTTAGAGAAGAACATAGCTTGATATGAAGGAGATGCGATCAGAGATATCTCCTCCTTCATTGGCTGATCCTCCTAAAAAGACTTCTCAAAAGTTCCGTCGGCCCCGCCCCTCAGATACGTCCCCTCCTTTTTGTACTGGGTTGGGCGAAAAGTGCAACAGTGGAGGGCTGGGAAGTTGCTCAGTACTCGGCGGAAGCCTGGAGCCACACCATCCATTCGAAGGGTCCGATACCTCCGTGAGTTACCTTCTCAGGCTTGGATTTGAACGTTATCCTACCGAGACCCAGCGCAGCCAGGAGAATCGCAGGAGCATTTCTCATCTTCCATAATGCCCCAAGTGAGTGTGCTAGGGTCCAGGCTGCGGGTGTCCTTGCCCACGGTATAGACTTAGGGGCCAGGCGTGAGGAATCCTCTGGTATTGATGCTTGGAAAGAATCCTGGATAATGGCGAGAGGTCTGCTCTGGAGATGGAGATGTTCTTCATTTCCTTTCTTTTAGAGCTAGGGCACCTATCTCTTCTCCTTCTCTATTGCCTCACCCTGATCTCCCCAGCCCTTGCAAGGTCTACCCCTCCTGTTACCACCTCCATCTCCATCTTGAAACTGTCCACTATCCGTGGCTACTGGTCCAAGGTCTTGACAAGAAGGTAAGTCTGGAGAGATCCTGTGGGGAGGGGATTTGGGGGAAGTTGAACTTGGCATGGGTGAGAGTTAGGGTGTCCCTTGACAATAAGGAGCTATTTCTTCATAGCGGAGGCGGGGTAGGGTATGGGGAATTTCCCTTTTTTGAGTGGAAAAGGAAGGGAACATTTCGAGGTCTGCAGAGATGAGTCTTTTCCCTTAGGATCCGACTTTCTGAAATGAGTGATTCTCTTACAGAGCTAACTCCATTCCAGCCTGATGATATAGATAAAGTCCAGGCTGAACAGAATTCATTGGAAAACGAGGGAGCTGAAGAAGGCAAAAAGGGTGGGGAGGAATTCCTCAGGTCGCTTCAAATTCTAGCCCCCCCCTCTTTAAAAATAAGACTTATTACATCACAAATACATTTCTTGCCTGTTCTCTAGGAAATCAGTTCATAAAACTATTCACCTCTTCCCACTCAGTCCCTTTTATGTTTCTATTGATTTAGAACAGAAAGGGACCTCACATCTGGGCTTTCTGAGTTTCCTTACCCATCTCCCAGAAGGATGGGGCAGGAGAAGCGAATTTCCTTCATCTTAATGTTTCTGCCAAGACCACCCTTGATTTTCCATTATTTCTGAACTCCAGTTCTTCCTTGCCAACTCCAGTTCTCTGGGGTATAACTAGTTCTTGCCCTTGAGACCAAGACTTGGATCTGGAGAACAGGGGAAGCTCTTCCTGAAAATTTTCCTGGGGAGCATTTCCTTCCTTGCTTATTGGGATGAAGAGGGAGACTGGACAATGGCTGGGCTTATGGGGAAAACAAGGGAAGGTCAAACTAGCTGCCAGGGAGTTTCCCCATTGAGCTAGGGTCTATCTTACCCTTGGGTAGAACCACAGTCTGTCTTTCCTCCTTCATCCTCACCCAAGTGGCTAGGAAATATATGATGCCAGCCAGAGATGGTACTGAGGCAGCCAGTGAGACAAAGCATGGACCTGGAACCTAGACAAAACGTGTATTCCAGTTACATGCATTCCATGTTCTGATTTTGTTGCTCCCTTGTATGTTCTGGGAATGATTACTTCTTGTTTCTTTGAGCCTCAGTTTCCTAATGTATAAAATGAGCAATGGACTGGATTAATCACCTAGGTTATGTCCTCATTTAACAAAGGGAGCAAATGAGATTTAGAGATATGAAGAGGCTTCCTCAAAGCCATAGAGCTGGGACTGACTCCCCATTTTAGCACTAACTGGTTTTTTTGGGGGACTAGATGCTCATGCTCAAAAGTCAGGAGGACCTGAGTTCAAATTCAGCCTCACCCATTTAAAACTTCCTAGCTGTATGAGCCTGGGTTAAGTCACTTAACACCATTTGCCTGCAAAAACAAACAAACAAGAAACAAAAAACTTGCTAACTAGTCTGGGGAGAGTCTGTTTTCCTAGAACCTTTCTGCTGGGTGGTCCCTCCTTACCTGGCAGTCTGAATCCCCTCAGTTCTCAGCCAGACCTAACTTTGTTGTATTTGGTCTCTTCAGAACATTAATGTTATGAATATGAACTTCCAACCTGGAATGGGTGTAAAAGTAAAGGGAGATATACTACCTAATCCCCAGCGGTAAGTGAAAGATGGGAAGGATGAGACAAAATTTAATAATGGGTGAGAAGTGAATTCTTTCACACCTGCTTGCACTTGACCATTAATTAGTCCCACCAAGCTGGTTTTCCCTTAGCATTAGATGGGAGAGCTAGGACTCAGCACCAGGAAAAACTTGTCAACAGGAGCTTCTCAGTAGCTGGAATAGACAGTTTAGATAGGGAGAGAACTACCTGTCTCTAGCCAGAGTACTGTGTGGGATGTGCAAGACCACTATCCAGAATGACTACTCAGAGATCACTCAAAGTAGAAAGCAGAGAGATTGTTTATTAAATTGTCATGAGAATGAGCAGTCCCACCATGAGATAAGCTCACGCTAGGAGGGCTAAAGAATTAGTAAAGATACACAGCTTTTATAGATTTTGTTACAAGAGATTACATCACAAGTAAGAGAGCATTGAGGGAAGGGCTCATCTAATTGGTTGTTGCTATCTGGAGAGATTGGAATGGAAGATTTCTGGCTTAGGCCTTCAGGCTTTAGATAATTGAACCGACAGTGGTCAAGCTAATAGACTAAATATTGATAAATGTCAAACACTGATAAATGTCACCGACTTGGGTTAAGTAAATATAGGCCTGCACATATTGTATTTATGCAGATTATAGGGAGACACAGAAATAATGAAAATAAAATATGGAAAAAGAATTCACACATTCCTGTAAGTTCTTCACCTTATCTCTCCATTCCATGCAGTACCTACCTATGGTACATTTATTAGTCAGGATGGGGGTGGGGGGTGGAGAGAAGGGATACAACAGAAGAGCATCCTTGGTGCTTCAGGTCAGAATAAGATGAGAGTCCTTTGAGGGTTTTTCTAGCTCAGGAATATTCTGGGTGGGGATTTCCAAGGCTTAGAGGGCCTATGTCAACAATAGTGATGTGTTCTCCATTCCTAGATTTCGAATTAACCTGGGCCCGGATGAAGATAACATCGGCCTACACTTCAACCCACGTTTCAACTATCTTACTGACAAAAATACCATCGTCTTAAATACGAGGAAGAATGGCAAATGGGGAGAAGAATAGAGAGATTCTAGGTTCCCCTACATGCCAGGGACAACGGTAGAGGTAAGCCCTTAGATTTAGAGCATGGAATGTCAGAAGGACCCAAGAATGTTTAGGAATGACCCAAGAGATATTCTAAACCATCCCTTACATTTGATGGAAGAGACTTGGAAGCAAACTCTGATGGGGGAAAGATGAAGTGCTGGAGGAGAAAGGGGTCAGTGGGTTTGCAAAGGTCAGTGGCAAGAATTCCAGCATCCCTTGAACTGAGGAGAGTTTGGGGAGAATGGAAGGCAGTTGTGAAGGGCAGTGGTGTCAATGGAATGAGAGAAGACTCTCACATATACCAGGGACATAACAGAACCGTAGAATTGGAGCTGGAGGGGAAACTGAGGGTCAGAATGGAGTCCAATGATCTGACCAAGGTCACACAGTGTGCTGTAGTGAGTGTCTTGAGGTGGAATTTGAATCCAAACCTTCCTGCCTCCAAGCCCAGGGTTCTGTGATCATCTTCTACCCTCCCTCCATTCAGGTCTTTATAATTTTTGAAGCAAAGGAGTTTAAAGTGAAGCTTCCTGATGGCTCTGAGATTGTTTTCCCCAATCGCCTTGAATTAGAAAACATAAACTTCATGTCAATTTCTGATGATTTCGATGTCAAAAAGATTGACTTTGATTTGAGCCCTCCAATCAATCCAGCTTCAGAAGCAGCTTCTGAACCCTTGGTGCTCTCTTATCACTAATAAAAATGTACCTCTGCTTTCTTTCTTTTTTTTTCCTTTGCACCTCTGTTTTTAATGAGAGGGATGTCATTGGCAGTGGAAGGGTATGGGGTGTCTAAGGAGAAGCTGTGTCACAGACTTCCTGGGGCCCATCCTTGAACCTAGTGGAAAAAAAACACTGTACATGGGGTCAGAGGCTCCTGACTCAGTTCTGCTTGGTTTCCATAAGAAACCAGAAGGTTGCTTAGGGCTTTCTATGCTCTGCCATCCTCTGATTAGAATTTCTCCTTCAGATGGACTCTTTGAAGTCCAGGGGAATGATTCTCACTCAAATCAAGGGACGGCCAGAGTACGGTCCCTAACCCCTTCCTGGCAATGTCAGTTTCTTGTTCATTCTAAAAGTAAATTTCCCTTGCCTTCCCCCATCTACCAGTCATTCCAACTGCATCCCCTAAAGAACAGGTTTAGGGTTCTGTTGGGGTTGAGGGGGAAAGATTAGAGGACACAGCTTAATATGGAGAAGGTGTGACCAAAGAGTAATCTCCTCCTTCACTGGCTGAGCCTCTTAAAAAGACTTCAAAAGTTCCGTCGGCCCCGCCCCTCAGGTACGTCCCCTCCCTTTTTGTACTGGGTTGGGCGAAAAGTGAAACAGTGGAGGTGCTCAGTACTCGGCGAAAGCCCGGAGCCACACCATCTATTCACCTCCGTGAGTTACCTTCTCAGGCTTGGATTTGAACGTTATCCTACCGAGACCCAGCGCAGCCAGGAGACTCGCAGGAGCATTTCTCATCTTCCATAATGCCCCAGGTGAGTGTGCTAGGGTCCGGGCTGCGGGTGTCCTTGCCCACGGTATAGACTTAGGGGCCAGGCGTGAGGAATCCTCTGGTACTGATGCTTGGAAAGGATCCCGGATAATGGCGAGAGGTCTGCTCTGGAGATGGAGGAGATGTTCTTCATTTCCTTTCTTTTAGAGCTAGGGCATCTATCTCTTCTCCTTCTCTGTTGCCTCACCCTGATCTTCCCAGCCCTTGCAAAGGCTACCCCTCCTTTTACACCCCCTCACACACCTTTATTTTGAAGCCATCCGCTCTCCCTGGCTACTGCTCCACGGTCTGGACAAGCAGGTAAGTCCGGAGAGATCCCGAGGAGAGGGGAGGTGGGGGAAGTGGGAGTTGACATGGGTGAGATTTAGTGTGTCCCTTGGCAATAAGGGGGGGCTACATCTGCATGAGGGGAGGTAGGGGATGGGGAATTTCCATTTTTTGAGTTGAAAAGGAGGGGGAAAATTCGATGTCTGCAGAGATGAGTTTTTTCCCTTAGGATCCGACTTTCTGAAATGAGTGATTGTCTTACAGAGCTAACTCCATTCCAGCCTGATGATACAGAAAAAGTCCAGGCTGAACAGAATTCATTGGAAAACGAGGGAATTGAAGAAGGCAAAAAGGGTGGGAAGGAATTCCTCAGGTCGCTCCAAATTCTAACTCCCCCTCTTTAAAAATAAGACTTATTACGTCACAAATACACTTCTTGCCTCTTCTCTAGGAAACCATAAGATTATCCACCTTTTCTCACACAGACCCTATTACTTTTCTATGGATTTAGAACAGGAAGAAACCCACATCTGGACTGCATGAGTTTCCTTACCCATCTCCCAAAAGGATGGGGATCAGGAGAACTAAGTTCCTTCACCTTAATGTTTCTGGCAAAAATCGCCTTTGATTGCTCTGTCTTTCTGCTCTCCCTCCTTCCTTGCTAATTCTCATTATCCTGGGCCAAACTGGTTCTTGCTCTTGGGACCAAGACTTAGATTTGGAGAATGGGGAAAGCTCTTCTTGAAAATTTTTCCAGGGAGCATTTCCTTCCCTTCTTATTGGGATGAGGGTAGCCCTAGAAAAATGAGGAGGGGGCTGGACAATGGCTGGGCCTATGGAGAAGGGAAGGGAAGGCCAACCTAGCTGCCAGAGAATTTCTCCATTGAGCTATAGTCTATCTTGCCGTTGGGTAGAACCACAGTCTATCTTTCCTCCTTCATCCTCACCCAAGTGCTAGGATATATATGATGCCAGCCAGAAATGGTACCAGGGCACCTAGTAAGATAGAGCATGGACCTGGAATCTAGACAAAATGTGTATTCTAGTTAAGTACATTCCAGTTCTTATTCTGTTACTTGTGTGCCCTGAGAGAAGTTATTTCTGGCTTCTTTGAGCCTCAGTTTCCTAATATATGAAATGAGGAATGGACTGGATCAATCAACTAGGTTATGTCCTCATTTAACAGAGGGGGAAAATGAGGTTTAGAGATATGAAGAGGGTCCCAGAGCTTTGACTAATTCTCACTTCAGCACTAACTAGTCTGGAGAGGTAGCTAGATGGCTCAGTGGATAATGCCCTCGTCCAAAAGTCAGGAGGACCTGAATTCAAATTTAGGCTGCATACTTAAAACTTCCTAGGGGTATGAGCCTGGGCAAGTCACTTAACATCAGTTACCTGCAAAAACAAACCAAAAAAACAAATTTGGTAACTACTCTGGGGAGAGTCTGCTTTCCTAGAATCTTTCTGGGGGGTGACTCCTCCCCATCTAGAACCTCTGGATCCTCTCTTCCCTCAGCCAGATGTAACTTTATTGTATTTGGTCTTTTCAGAACCTCATTGTTACGAATATGAAGCTCCGACCTGGATTGGGTGTAAAAGTAACGGGAGATATACTACCTAATCCCCAGCAGTAAGTGAAAGATGGGAAGGATGAGACAAAATTTAATGATGGGTGAGAGGTGAATTCTTTCACACCTGCTTGCACTTGACCATTAATTGGTCCCACCAAGCTGGTTTTCCCTTAGCATTAGATGGCAGAGCTAGGACTCAGCACCAGAAAAAACTTGCCAACAAGAGCTTCCCAGTAGATGGAATGGACAGTTTAGATAGGGAGAGAGCTACCTGTCTCTAGCCAGAGTACCATGTACCATAATCACTTAGTCAGGATGGGGGGAGGAGGGATACAGGAGAAGAGCATCCTTAGTGCTTCAGGTCAGGACTTGAGGTGAGAGTCCCTTTGGGGTTCTTCTAGCCTAGGAATATTCTAGATGAGGATTTCCAAGGTTTAGAGGTTCCATGCTAATGATAGCTATGTGTTCCACTTTCCCAGATTTCAAATTAACCTGGGCCAGGATGAAGATAACATCGGCCTACACTTCAATCCACGGTTCACCTATCTTACTGACAACAATACCATTGTCTTAAATGCGAAGCAGAATGGCCAATGGGAAGAAGAACAAAGGGAGTCTAAGTTCCCTTACAAGGCAGGGACAACGGTAGAGGTAAGCCCTTAGATTTAGAGCATGGAATGTCAGAAGGACCCAAGAATGTTTAGGAATGACCCAAGAGATGTTCTCAACCATTTGATGGAAGAGACTTGGAAGCAATCTCTGATAGGGCAAAGGTGAAGTGCTGGAGGAGAAAAGGGGTCAGTGGGTTTGCAAAGGTCAGTGGCAAGAATCCCAGCATCCCTTGAACTGAGGAGAGTTTGGGGAGAATGGAAGGCAGTTGTGAAGGGCAGTGGTGTCAATGGAATGAAGAAAAGACTCTGGGGTATACCAGGAACATAGCAGGACCATAGAATTGGAGCTGGAGAGGAAACTGAGGGTCAGAATGGAGTCCAGTGATCTGACCAAGGTCACACAGTGTGCTGTAGTGAGTGTCTTGAGGTGGCATTTGAATCCAAACCTTCTTGCCTGCAAGCCCAGGGTTCTATGATCATCTTCTGCCCTCCCTCCATTCAGGTCTTTATAATTTTTGAAGCAAAGGAGTTTAAAGTGAAGCTTCCTGATGGCTCTGAGATTGTTTTCCCCAATCGTCTTGAGTTAGAAAACATAAACTTCATGTCAGTTGCTAATGATTTCAGTGTCAAAAACATTGACTTTGATTTGAGCCCTCCAATTAATCCAGCTTCAGAAAAGCCTTCTGAACCCTTGATGCTCCCTTATTACTAATAAAAATGCCACACATGATAACAGCTAACTTTGTTTGTAGTACTCCAGTCTGGGGGATACAGGGCTGAGTTTGGAATTGAGAGGATGGCTGAGTGAGCCTGGACAAGTCATTCATCTCAATGACCCTTTGGTGATTTTCTTGAATGGGCCTTCTCCACTTGGGATCCCTAGGTAATCTTCAGATGGGAAAAATGCTATTTTTACTGTCACTAACTTCCAGTTTGGCTAATATTACTCTGTATTTTTTATACATTGAAAACATTATTCTACTATATATCATGTTACTTGCCTTTTAAACGGATAGGGGAAGCATAACAGGGAGAGAGAGAATTTGGAGCTCACATTTTTTAAAAATGAATTTTAAAAGGAAATTTAAAAGGAAATGTTCAGAAAATGAAAAACAGCATCAACACCATCACATTATTGTGAGAAGGAGTCCCTTAACTTGCCCATACTGTCAGATGCCCAAACTATAACATAAAAAAGATGACAAGCACTGAGGAGAATTGTACAATCTCTGATTACCAATGGGGAATGGATTTCCCAGAGTACTACTTACAGAGAAATCTCTGTATATTAAGGAAGGGAGGGGCCCAGACCAATGGGCAATCCCACCTGTTGGAAAGTTGCTGAGTACAATCAAGAGAAGTCTTCTTTCTCCTTGAGGACCAGTCTCAGGAAGTTTAAAGAGATCTGCAGACAAGATGGGAGCAGAGTGGGAAGATACTCCCTGGCTTTAGAGTCAGAATTATTGGCTTGATTTTGGCCTCTGACATTCACTGCATAGATGATCTTGGAGAAGTCCCTGCACCTATTTCCTCAGGGGTAAAATGAAGAGGTTAGCCTCCCATGAGCTTCTGGCTCTCTACTCCAGTATTCCTATGAACCCAAGTCAATCCCCTGTCTTACTTTCTTCTTCTGTAATATGAGGAAATTGGACTCAATGGCCTCTGAGCTCCTCTTCTGAAGTACAATAAACTCCCAGTGTGTCCTATACATTTGTATTTCACCGCCCTAAACTCTCAGCGCCATAACCTTTATACACTTTGATCCCTTCAAACACCAGACTCTATAATTAAGATGGAAGTGAACTTCCAAAGTCCATTCTATGTCCCTCATTTGATCACTGAGGAAACTGCACTTCCAGGAAGGAAGTGATTTATCCACTTAGCAAGTGCCTGAAATGGGATTTTAACCCAGACCCATCTGACTCCAAGCCCAGCAGCCTGTTCGCTATGAATCAGAAAAAGTGGTTTATCAATCCCACTTCCCAACGATGTAGCTGCATGGCCAAGGCAATTCAATCCACTTTTCAGATGTTCAATTTCCTCATCTGAATAAATGATATAATGGTACTTTCTGTCCATCTACCATATTAAGGTTGTTATGATGAAAGCGATATAGAAAGAGCAAGGAGAACTCTTATGATTGAAATCATGTTGGAGTCCAGCTTCAGTGAAATACCGAGGCCAGGCAGTCTTCACTTATTAATCTGAGCACCAGTGTTTATAGACCTTTTAGGCTAGTGTTACAACATTACTTGCTACCTTTAGTTGACATCATATTCCTCCAGGGTTAATGCATATTCCATACTTTGACATTTCAGTATCTATCTTAACTATCAATACCAAGATACTCATCAAAACAGAAGTGTAAATAGCTTAGTTGTGATGCTCATCAACATCAACAGAATTATAGAGTTGTGATGTTTTATCATTATTAAAGTACTTGTTGAAACAGTAGTAAATAGCAGAAATTGCCATACTAATGTGTATTTACTTTAAGTTTGTCCTTACTTCATTGTTAAGGGGTAAATAGTGTAGTTGAAATGCCTTGTTCCTGTGACATGCATTCTCCTACATTTACCCCAAGTATGTCTTTAAAAGATTGTTAGAAGAGATGGTGATCCAACATGGGCATGAAATTACTGATTTCTACATCTCAAGAGATAGTGAACCAATATGGGCATGGACTTACTGGCCCTCTACATCTCCCCCCCTTTTTTAAAAGACATACCAGAAAGCACAAGGGGCTAAGCCAATGAGTATAAGAATAACAACACATGCAAGAGGAACAAAATGCAAAAGCATAGAAGTCAGATTATTTACAGGATTTATCTTTTTTAACCACTCAAATATTTGGTTTGCCCTGCTATCAGCATCAATTCCAGGAAAAGTACTTTTTGCCATGTTTTCTGCCAAGGCAGATAATTCAGATATATCCCAAGTGAGCTTGGAATTATAAATAGCTCCATTTATTCTGTTCTTTATTTGAAACTATGTCACATTGGTGATATTATTATCCTTTCTGTTGAGATACTGGCCCTCTACAAAGTCAGAAGAGCTGAATTCAAATCCTGGCTCTGCCCTTTACTGCCTGCAGAGATCCCTCCTAGGGCAACAATGTTCTTTATAATATCTATCATAAGCCTATTGCTTGAACATCCTTAATGGTGGGGGTCTACAGCTTGTTTAGCCATTTCCCAGTTGATGACCATTTCCTTAGTGTCCAATTCTTTGATAAACTTTTCTTGCTTATTAAAAATAACTATCTAGCATTAAACTATATGTAGTGAAAATTCCCATTTGAGATAAAAGCTCCTGGTTCTGTAATTAATATTGTTTTAAAGTTTTTTTAGATATAGTTTTCTGATAGACCACTAAGTTAATTATCCTCCATTCAAGAGAAATACCATAAGCTTATTGAAAGTAGATATTATGGGTGGAGGAGGTCTGTATCTGGGAAAAACCAAGAAGATGACTTGGGTATAGCCAAAGATAGAATTATTTTGACTCAAATTCCCCTCACTGATCAGCAGTTTTCCACCTGGTTATTCTTGAAGCTGGGTATGAGGTACGATCGTTACTGTATGCTTGCTTGACAAATTATGATTCTTACCTGATGTCAATCAATTAAGGATACCTTATCTTACCATACATGTTGAGTCTTTTTGTGGCCTTAGGTCAAGGTCTGATGGACCATTTTGCTTTTATAATCTTGTCCCTGCCTTTTCTTCTTTAGCAAATTTCTAGAATCAGAGCAAGTTGAAGACATCAGAATGATAGAAGTATGTAAGATCTAATTGTTAACAATCTGATTCTTTATCCCCTCAAACTAAGTAAATTAATATTTGGATTTATCATCTGCCTGCTAACACAGTTATCTGTTCCACATCCAGTGGGTTAGAAGTTCAGTAATATGAAGAAATTGACTGAATATTGTGGCCTTCTATTTGTACCAGTTAAGAAGTTTGATTTTTTTCTTTTTCTTTTCTGTGTTTATAGTACCTTATTATAAAATTTGGGTTAAGTATTTGGTTACAGTGTTTGTGTCATCTGCTAAGCACTTTGTACCCTAAAGGAGAGAACCTTTAGGCTCAGATCCTGCCTTAGACACTTAAAATGCTGTGACCATAGGGAGTATGTAGGTGATCAGGGAATACTTGTCCCTCTAGTGTGATGACTGTTCATTCACCTTTGCAGACTATGTAGGATGTTCAGGGAGGCCTGGCACCTCTGGAGTGAGGGTTGCACATCCACCTTTGGTGTCCAGCTGCCACCAACCTTCATCTTCAGCTTCAAAAAGCTGTAGAATACCCAGTGTCCAAATTCCAGTAAACAGTTTTAACAGACAGTCTAATCAAGATTGACCCCAACTGCCAGGTATCAACCGTGTTGGTAAGTTAGAAGAGGTGTCTATCATAAGCCTGGGAAGAATTTCCCTGGTGGAATGGGTATAGATCTGAACAATTTGATCTAATGGTCACAAAGATAGCTTGGGCACTTAGAGTTTGGTCAGACATGAAATGTACTCAAGTTCTCTGCTGAAGCCGTTGCCAGTCTTCTTGATTTTTGTCTTGCAATTGAATTCCAGTGATTCTGGAAGAGAAATTGAAGCTGATGACTTGCCACAACATCGCCTTACTCAAATTCAACTTGTGTATTATTCAAAAGACATCACTTGTACCATTTTATCATTTTTACCTATCTCAAACCTTTGAACCAACAAGTGATAAGCAGCAGGAGTGAATACACATGGGAACTGTAGTTGCAATTCTGCATACAGTTGGCCCAGACCTTGTGGTCATTTCTCTGAGTCAAAGCAGCAGTCATTTGACAGCCCTCTGGATGTCTGAACAGACTTTTTAAGATGATATGAGGAAGGGTTTTGAAAAGTTGATATTAAAATTGTCTGCTTTACCTAACTTCACAGGCTGGGATCATAGCCTGTGGTCAAAATACAAATACATATATATATATATATATATATATATATATATATATATATATACATACACACACACACACACACACACACACACATATATATATATATATTTTACAAAGATGATTCCACTCATTATTGGTACATGAAATGTGTCTACACTTTTGATGAATAAAAATTCTGGTAGACTTGAAAAACAAAGTTCTTGTTCGGATAGAACTCTAAAAGTTTCATATCAAAATAGCCCCTGAGTGAAACAAAGCTAGAAAATTAAATCCAGCTTACTGAAATAAGTGATGGATACCCATTTTTTCTCCTGGAGGTTCAGCAGTGAAGTAGAGCACAATGAAGTTGGTATAGGTTTTGTAATACAAACGAATCTGGTCAATAAGCTTCTATACCTACCAAAATGAGTGAATGACAGACTCATGATAATGGGATTGCCACTTGCAGGAAAGTTAGCACACCATCATTATCAGTGCCAAACTCTAAACTTTCTAAAGAAAAATTTTATAAAGATCTAAAGATCCTCATCATCAGTCACATTATACAGTTTCATTATACACGGCAACAAGACGACTATACAATGACCAAATCTGATCTCCAACAATGAGATGAATGATGCCAGTTCCAATGATCTTGTGATGAAGAGAGCCATCTACACACAGAGAGGAGTGTGGGAACTGAATGTGGATCACAACGTAATATTCTCACTCTTTTTATTGTTGTTCACTTGCATTTTGTTTTCTTTCTCATTTACTTTCTTTTTTTGATCTGATTTCTCTTGTACAGCAAAAGGATGGTATAACTATGTTAACATATATTGGATTTAACATGTATTTTAACATGTTTAACATATATTGAATTGCTTGCCATCTAGGAGAGGGGGTGGGTGAAAGGAGAAGAAAATCTGAAACGCAAGGCTGTGCAAGAGTCAGTGTTGTCAAATTATCCGTGCATGTTTTGAAAATAAATAGTTTTATAAAAAAAGGATTCTTCTTGAGTGCCAAAATTCCTGATGTTGATTCTACTCCAACTGATTTACAAAGCAGGGGGTTCAATGCTCATACAAAAGCTTGCTGAAAATTTCCAGGTTATATGGCAGGACGATATTATCTCTCATGAGGTCATGGATTTCTCCACTATCCATTTTTATAAAGGTAAAGGAAGTAAGTTATCCTATGACAATCTTTGTCACTGCAAAGAAGATTCTTGCCGGAGCCCTCTTTAATAGGCTGGTCCTTCACCTGGGAGATGGGCATGTACTACTTTGTTTAGAGTTATTATTTAAAGGTATTTGGAGGGGGTTGGGGGGCAGCTTAGGTGAATCCCTTTACTTATTTTTAAATAGACATCTTAACCAAGCCTCCTTTATATGGTTGTTGTAAGAACCAATAATAATATTGATCTATAACTCAACAAGGTTTGCATAATACTTTACAAATATTACCTAATTTATCCTCACAACAACTCTGGGATATTATTAAACCCATTATATAGATGGAGGAAACTGAGATAGGTAGAAGTTAAAAACTTTATCCTGACTCCAAATCCAGGGTAATGTGGCACTCTGGCACCCTCTACCGGCTCTGGTTTAATGGAATCGCCTTATACTTCTGTTTTCATTGTGTCTCATCATCAGGGGAAGGATCTGTTGGGATATAGAGGGAGGGAGAGGCAGGGTCCCCAGTGAACTTCCAAGTACAGCCAGAGAATGGGTTGCCTTACACCTCTCAGATTGGCTAAAATGATAGGTAGAGATAATGACGAATGTTGGAGGGGATGTGGAAAAACTGGGACACTAATACATTGCTAATGGAGTTGTGAACTGATCCGATCATTCTGGAGATTAGGGGCCCCAGAAAAGTCTGTGACGTGCTCTCCCTTTAGACACTGAGGGAAAAGAAGGTATCTTATTTTCCCCCTCTTGCCTCCTGTTTTACCATTAGCTCTTATTTCTCTCTTGAGGGGAACCTGAAGGTCAGGACCTGCCATTGCAAGTCACTTCCATTCTCTGACCTTCAGTTTCCTCATCTGTAAATTGAGATCCCAAGAGAATTAAAAGTAGGGCATCAAAGTAGATCTAGATCCATTCCCTCAAAGATAAAAAGATCTGATTTCAAATTCCACCTCCCATCTTCCCTAACTTCTCAGCACTTGAGGTAATGCTCTAAGAGAAGCGTTCTAATGCTGGCATTCATAGATGTCTCTGGGGTCCATGCATAGATTCCAGAGGATTTGTGAATTTGGAGAGGAAAAAAGGAATTTTTTTTACTTTATTTTCACTGAACTTGAACTGAAATGTACTATTTCTTTCTACTACTTAAAAAATGACAGTTTTCTCAGAATAGCTTCACCATAGTGCCTAGAGGATCTATGGCATGGGGGCAGCTAATTGGTGCAGTGGATAGAGCACCAGCCTTGAAGTCAGGAGGATCTAAGTTCAAATCTGGCCTCAGATACTTAACACTTCCTAGCTGTGTGACCCCGGGCAAGTCACTTAACCCCAATTGCCTCAGCAAAAAAAAAAAAAAAAAAAAAAAAAAAAAGAAAGAAACACTGTAGCACAAATCAGTTATAATTGAGGCATTTATCTTCTGCTGTAATACTAAGTAGACAGTATGGGGGGGAAGGGTAGAAGTTCCATATATATACACTGTCATCACAGATTGGGTGTCGTTTTCTATCTCCTGATAGAATCCTCAAATCTCCACTTGGAAGGAACCTTATGTCTATTTAATAAAATCCTTCTCTTAAACTTTTTCCCAGATGGTCATCTAGACTCCCTTTGACGACCTCCAAGAATGAGAAATTCACTTCCTAAGGGATCAGTTGGTTCCATTTTTGGACAGCTCCCACCATTGGATTGATTGGACAGTTCTCTGCAGTTTTCCCAAATTCCTCCTAGGTCAGCCTCTAGGACTGAGCAGGATTCAGGTTAAAGCCTTTCCTGTCGGTCAGCCTCTCTGTATTTGCAGGTGAGAGTCAGGTGCCCAAATCCAACATACCCATCTAGTCTTTTTCATCTGATCTTTCTCTCTTTTTTCTTTTTAATTTTCATTTTTAAATATTTAAAAATATTTTTCTCTAGTTACATTTAAATTTTTTACATTTGTTTTTAAAAATCTCCTTTATCCCATCCACAATTAAGAAACCATATGTGAAATTATGTAAAATATTTCCATAGAAGTCAAGTTGTGAAAGATAATCATGTGACCTGTGAAAAATGCTCTAAATCACTATTGATCAGAGAAATGCAAATTAAGACAACTCTAAGGTTGTCTTACACCTCTCAGATTGGCTAAAATGATAGGTAGAGATAATGATCAATGTTGGAGGGGATGTGGGAAAACTGGGACATTGGTACATTATTGGTGGAGTTGTGAACGAATCCAATCATTCTGGGGAGCAGTTTGGAACTATGCCCACAGACCCATCCAACTGTGCATACCCTTTGATCTACTGGGTCTTTATCCCAAAGAGATTATAAAAGAGGGAAAAGGATCTATATGTGCAAAAATGTTTGTGGCAGCCCTTTTTGTAGTGGCAAGAAAATGGAAACCGAGTGGATGTCCAACAGTTGGAGAATGGCTGAATAAGTTATGGTGTATAAAAGTTATGGAATATTATTGTTCTACAAGAAATGATCAGCAGGATGATTTCAGAGGGGCCTGAAGAGACCTACATGAACTGATGCTGGGTGAAGTGAGTAGAACCAGGAGATCATTGTACATGACAACAAGACTATACAATGATCACTTTTGATGGAGGTGGCTCTACTCAACAATGAGGTGATTCAGACCAATTTCAATGATCTTGTGATGGAGAGAACCGTCTGCACCCAGACTGTGGGGACTGAATGTGCATCACAACATAGTATTTTCACTCTTTTTGTTATTTGCTTGCATTTTGTTTTCTTTCTCATTTTTTCCTTTTGGTCTGATTTTTCTTGTGTAGCACAATAATTATGAAAATATATATAGAAGAATTGCACATATTTAACCTATCTTGGATTACTTGCCATCTGGGAAGTGGAGGGTAAAGGAGGGAGGGAGAGTAAGGGAGGGAGGGAGAAAAATTTCGAACACAAGGTTTTGCAAAGGTGAATGTTGAAAATTATCTCTGCACATGTTTTGAAAATAAAAAGCTTTAATTAAAAAAAAAAAAGA
Organism: Sarcophilus harrisii; assembly: GCF_902635505.1. Lineage (NCBI taxonomy): Eukaryota > Metazoa > Chordata > Mammalia > Dasyuromorphia > Dasyuridae > Sarcophilus > Sarcophilus harrisii. The sequence continues at coordinate 13,692,831 of NC_045430.1, read as the reverse complement.
AAATCATAGGACCTATCTCAAGAGCAAGAGGAACACTTCACAAATCTTGAAGAGATTAGTGAAATAAACACAAAGCAAAACAAAATGAAAGCCATGATCAGCAGGCAGAGGGCGCTCCCAGCAGCACAGTGGGCAAAACAGACTCTACTTTCTTCCTCTCAAGTTTCCCCAAACCTCAAGTGATTAACTATCTGATTCTGATAAACAGCCCTTTCATCTCTCACAGTCCTGGCAAGGTCAAGCCCCATTTTGGGGTCTCTTGCTTCCTTTCTCCCCCACCCCCAATGCTGGAAGTAGATGAAAAAGGGGGGAGCAGAGCTGGGCTCCAGCTGCTGGTTGAGGGCATGGCTTCCCTTTCCTGTCCCCTGTCCCCCAAAGACCTCATTGCTATTGGGGAGAATGGGAGTGCTGTAGAAGGCTTCATTTTCCTCTCACTTAGGACCTCAGGAAACTTTAATTGTAGGGAAGAGAGGGAGAGGTCACATGTAGTAGAGTTTGAGCCCAGTTCAGCCTTATTGACATCACCTTCTACCTATAGGGGCTGGGGATGAATTGGCAGCTTTGAAAACACACACACACACACACATCCTTTTCAAGAGTCAACATTTCACTATTAATCATGTACTAAACACCTACATTTTACATAATGGGAAGCTGAGACCTAGGGAGGTTTCCCCCTCTCTTAGCAGGCTCCCAGTTGAGACATTTATACTGCTCTACCAGTCAGTAGGAGGCCAGGAGATTCCGCCCTACAAAGGATCATAGGATTTAGGTCTGGCTGGAATCTTAGAAAGCAAAGGAGCCGGAAAGTGGCACTAGAATGGACCCTCCAGGTCAAGTTGGTTCATATCCATCTCCTATCTGTGAGTGTCTCCAGTCTAAGTAAACCCATGGTTCCCCTGCCTTTAATTTGAAGAAGAGACCTGTTGTCAGAAAGCCCTCCCTGCCCAGTCTGTTATGAGACTACAGGGAGGCAAGTTGAAGTTCCTCAGAAAGTCCTACCATCTTAAGGAAGGGAGCAACAGGGACTCTACGGGAGTTACTGATGCTACCAGAAAATGGGACCCAAGCTAGGGACCTGTGATATATCTTCCCCTTAGCTATCCACAGACACCCTCCCTGCCAATGAGGTCTAATGAGAGAAGAGGTAAAAGGACAGAGGTTATGGCATCACTTTTTCAGGATCATCAGCCTGCCTCCCTCTGACTTCATGATACAGACTGGACAAAATGCTTTCTCACAGCTGGTCAGAAAAACAGCCTTCTGAAAGAGTGGAAGGAGCAATGGACTTGAGTCAGAGTCCTGGTTCAACTCCTCATTGACCAAGGGAGTCTAAGGCCTCAGTTTATTCATTTGTTAAGAAACCAAATGCCATCTTTTCATAGGATTTCCTTCTTCAGATGGATTCTAGAGGCCAGGCAACCGACTCTCACCAAGAGTGTGGCCTTCCTCAAGATGCCCCTGCCCCTTCCTGAGAAGATCAAATTCTTGTTCATTGTAAAAACAGTTTTCCCTTGGCTGTCCCAGTCAATCATTTGGCCAACCCCCACCCCAAAAGAACAGGTTTTGAGGTTTGGGTGTGTTGGGGAGAAGGCCACAAAAGGAAAGTTCTTGATGTGCTAGGGGTGTGGCCAAGGGCTTCTGTCCAAGAAAAACTCCGAAAATTTGACCAGTCCCGCCCCTGGGATACACCCCTTCTTTTGTGCTTGATATTGGGGGAAGTGCCAGAGGGTTGGGCTGGAGGTATGTGGAGGTGGGCTGTCTGAGTAAATTTGGGGACCCGGCAGCTATTTGAAGCATCTGACAGCACCTTGGGTTACCATTTGGGGATCAGAGTTGGTCATTATCCTTCGGGGTACCAGAGCAGCCAGGAGAATTGCAGGAGCATTTCCCATCCTCTTCATGGCCTACGTGAGTGCTCCAGGGGATCCTTACTTGTCCTGGACATAGACTGGGGATCCAGAAATGGGACTTTGTCTTTGGGTGAATCCCAGAGACTTGGGAAGGGTGTGGGGATGCTCTACCTTTCTCACCCTATCCCCATGGGCAGGGCTTCCTTCCCTTTTCTTTCTCTAACCCCAACCCTGACTTCCTCAGCCCTTCAAAGGCTATCCCTTACATTACCTCCCCCTTGCACCTTGTCTTTGACAAGCTGGTGATCCAGAGAGATTCTGAGGAGAGGAAAGCAAAGGGTAAGTGGGCTGTGGCATAGATTAAGATTAGGATGTCCCCTGGTTCAGAGGGATTTCATCTGAGTGGGGATAAGGAGATATCCCCTTCCTTCAGTTACAAAGGAAGGGGGAAAGGAAGCAGAATAGGGATAGAAATGAATCTTCTGCCAGAGGATCAGATTTTCTGGAAGAAATAATGGTCTTACAGAATCAGCTCCACCCTAGCCTTATGGTACAGAAAGAGTTTGGGCTAAATAGACTGAACTAGAAAAGGAGGAAGGTGGAGATCAAAGAAAGAGTGTAACAGGAGGCAAAAGATTCCCTATTCTGGGCCTTCCTATCCCACCTTTAAAAATAATACCCAAGTCAACTTATAAACATACTACTTCCCTCTTCTCTAGGAAACCCTTAATAAGTTAATAAGTTACCCCTTATCTTGCCCCCAATTGCTTAATGATTTAGAATAGAAAAGGATTTCACATCTGTGCTCCTCAAGTGTCTTTGTCCATTTACCCCTGATAGAAGAAGCTAAATTATTTGTCTGTAGTATTTCTGCCAAGATAACCCTTGATTCCCCTTTCTTTTTGAATCTCTTCCTCGCTTGACAACACTCTTCCTCCTAGACATGGTTGGTTCCTCTCCTTGATTGGGGCCCTGGAAAGTGGGCAAAACCCTTCCTGAACACTTTTCTGGGGTGGATTTCCATCCCAGTTTAATGAGATGAGGACAGCTTGGGGAGAATGAAGAGGAGGGCAGGGTAATGTCTCAGGAGTATGGGGAAGACAGGCTAAGTCTGACCTACCTAGCAAGGAGTTTCCTCATAAAGTTATAGTTTATCTCCTATCCTTGGGGGAATAACCGCAATCCTTCTTTTCCCCATTCCCTACACACACACACTTCATCCTTGAGCAAGGGCCAGGTTACATGTCATAGCAGCCAAAAAAAGGCTCTGGGGCAGCCAGTGGGACAGAGAGAACATGAATCTGGGACTGAATAAAAACGTGTAGTGTGGTTCTGATTCTGTTGGTCCCTCATGTGACATGGGACAGGTCCCTTCCGATTCTTTGTGTCTCTGATTCCTGATATGTAACATGAAGAATGCACTGGGTCAGTCCTCTAGTTCTCCATTAAATAGATGGGTAAACTGAGGCCCAGAGACATGAAAGGGCTTCCCCAAGGTTAAAGAGCTAGGACTGAAACCCACTTCAGCACTAATTAGCTTAGAGGAGAGTCTGGTTTTCTAGAATCAGAGGGTTCCTCCCAACCTAAAAGTTCTAGGTCCCCTAACCTCCCAGACAACCCTAAACTTGCTGTGGTCTCTTCAGGAAATTGTCGCCTCTAGGATCAACCTGAAACCTGGAATTACCCTAAAATTAGTGGGAGACATATCACCTGATGCCAAGCAGTAAGTGAGATATGGGATGGATGAGTCAATTTAAATATGGGTGAGAGCTGAATCCTTTACACACCTGCTTGCACTTATCCTTGATTACAACCATCACATACTTTTTGCCTCAGCCCCAGATGCTGAGCTAGAACTCAGCATCAAAATATTTTCTAATAGAAACTTCCTAGCAACTGGTGTAGTTAGTGAACTCCCTGTCTCTGGAGGTAATGAAATGTGTAAAAGATCACTTGTTGGACAGTTTGGGGAGAGGAGGGATACTGCAGAAGACTAGTCATGGTGCCTCTGGTCAAGATTGGGTGATTGTTCTTTGGGGGGCGGTTTTCAAGCTCAGAAATTCTCTGATTGGAGGTCTCCAAGGCTCTAATTTCATGTGTTCTCTACTCTCAGTTTTAGAATTGCACTGGGCAATGATGGTCAAGGTAATATTGCAATGCACTTCAATGCACGCTTCAACTACTTAGGTGATCACAATGTCATCGTCTTAAACACCATGCAGAATGGAAATTGGGACAAGGAAATAAGGGAGAAAAACTTCCCCTTTATGAAAGGGACCCAAATGGAGGTAAGACCCCAGAATCAGAGCTGGAATATTTCACTGGAAAGAACCCAAGAGATGATCTTATCCACCCCTTATATTTGACAAAAGAGTCCTTGAAGCAAACTGTGATGGGGGAAAGATAAAAAGCTAGAGGGTGAAAAAGTAGTGGGTTTCCAAAGGTCAATGGCAGGACAGCCCAGTATCCTTGAGCTAAAATGGGAAAAGAAAGGGAAGGAGTTATAGAGGGCCATGGCCCAAACAGGATTAAGAGAAAATTCTGGAGTTTGTCAGGACACTTGATTTAGAATCGGAGAGGACATCAAGAGCCATCTCATCTGACACCTTCATTTTTCAGAGGAGAAAAGTGAGACTCAGAATAGAGAAATGCCTTGCCCAAGAACACACTTTCTTGTGATGTATCTTAAGCTGGAATTTGACCCAGCTCTTCCTAACTTTGATCCCAGGTTTCTGTGTTGACCTCATTCTGCCTTCTCCACTTTCAGATCACCTTGCACTTCCAAGAGGATTCTTTTTTAGTGAAGCTTCCTAATAATCAAGAGGTAACTCTTCCCAATCGCACTGAGGTAACAACTATCGACCACTTGAAAACTAGTGCTGACATCAAAATCAGATCATTGGCCTTCGAATGAGCTCTGCAATGCAACAACCTTCAGAGCATCCTTAAGTCTTGAGGCTCTCTTAGTCCTAATAAATGTGCTACTAATGATAACAGTTGACATGGTCTGTGTTATTCTGGTCTGGGGTACAAAAAGTTTGGTTTAGAGTTGAGAAGGATGACTGAGTAAAGGGGACAAGTCCCTTTAGCTCAGTGTCCCCTTGATGATTTTCTAGGATCTGGATTTTCCACGTGGTATATGTGTATAATATTTAGGTGGGGGAAAATGCAATCATGACCACCTATGAAAGACTTGGCTCTTGTCAGTGGTTCAGCGATCCAAAGCAATTCCAATAAGCTTTGGATAGAAAACACCATTTGCATCAAGGGAGAGAACTATGGAGACTTAATGTAAATCAACACATGCTAGGTTCACTTTTTTTCCCTTTTTCTTCTGTTTTTTTTTTCTCTCATGATTTTTCCCTTTTGTTCTGATTCTTCTCTTCCCACATGATTCATAAAGAAATATGCATTTAAAAATTATTGTACATGTATAACCAAAAAAGAAAACAATAAAATTTTTAAAAAGGAAAAAATGCAACCGTGGTTGCCTTAACTTCTAGTCTTCCTAATATTTATCTTTTTTATATATGTAAAAACACAATGATAATTCATATCATATTTTTGGCTTTTCAACGGGTAGAGGAAGAATGAGAGGGAGGAAAGGGATTTGGAACTCAAAAGAAAAAAATGAATGGCAAAAATAAACAAAATAAAACTTCTCAAAGGGACAAACAAAAACATCAATACCATCATGCTATTGTGAGAAGAGGTCCATGGATTTGCCCAGAGTATCAAGAACCCAGGCTATAACACAAACAAAGGTGATAAGCACTTAGAAGCTTCCACATTCGCTGATAAACCAATGGGGAAGATTACCTCCAGTGTAATAACCTGGGGGTATCTCTGTGTATTAGGGAAGGGACTTGACCACAGACTCTGACCTTGTCCACTTGCTGGAAAATTGCTGAATCCAAACCAGTGAGACCCTGTGTCCCTTTGAAGACCAGCCTCGGAAAGCTCAGAGAAATCTGCAAACATGATGGCAGGTTCTGGAACTCCCTGGTTCTGTAGTCAGACATATTGAGTTAAAATTTGGCCTCTGACACTCACTGTCTAAATGACCTTGGAGAAGCCTCTGAGCCTCAGGTTCCTCAAGGGCAAAATGAAGAGCTCCCAGCTCCTTCCAGCTCTATACACTTGCACTCCCATGAGTCTAAGTCATTCCCCAGCCTCAGTTTCCTCATCTGTAACATAAGGAAGTTGGACTCCATGGAAATCTGAGGTCCCTTCCCTGAGCCTCTGAGCTCTGCTCTCTTCTGAAGTACAATAAATTCCAGAATTTCTTCCCACCTGGAGGGGAAAAATATAAGAGATCATATGACCTCTAAGGCCATTCCAGTTCTGAACTGATGATCCCAATGGACCATTTCTTGGAAGACTCTGTGTCATTAATTCCTAAATTCCTTATTCTGTCTGGGTCCGGGATTTCCCTTCTTTCATACATACCCTCCCCTGATTGGTCATGGACCTTCAATCTTAAAGGAGACAGCATCTCTATGTTGAGGTGAAAGTATAGTATGTCTGTTTGTTACTGATCCAGTCAATAGTAGCTCAGAATGTTCTACCACAGGGCTGGACAAATCTTCCATATGACCAACTTCTATTTCTACAGGTAGTTAAAGTTTTCAAGGTACTGTCTTCCAAACAACAATTTATTTTCTCATTATTAAGTATTTCTTGGTTAACCTTAATTGAATACAGAAGTATTAAATTTATAAGTCAGACCCTCATGAATTATTTTTTAAGATTCTCATATCAGATTCATAATTGAGTTAAAGAAAAAATAGTAAGTGGTATAAAAAAGTTTAAATTCTTTGAAGTTTGAGAAACGTAGAATTAACTTTAAGACACTGTGCTAAATTGCATGAAGTTTTATTACTGGCAGATTTTAGCAGAGTTATCTAGGTACCTTCTACAAGTGATATGGAACCAGAGAGGGAGAACCTCCTTCAGAACAGTCCCAAGAATGAGACCTTTTTCAGAATGTCCAAGAGAAGATATTTCCTAGCACCCAGAGTAGTAGCACACACCATGTCTGGGGTTCAAAGTATGCTGATTTTTATGTTAAATTTATCTTGGTGAAGATAATGAGATGTAAATCTCCCTTCTCAAAATTAATCCGTTGTTTGTCCTGTATATAATTTAAATTATAACCTGATTTTGGTAATTCTGATGATCAATTTATCAAAACTCTTTATGGATTTCATTTATGAAGGTGATTCATAGCAGAAATGAGTTTTCCACTCCATGATCAATTTAAAGGGGGAATTCTGGAACTAGCCCCGTTCCCTTAATATTCAATTTTGGGTCCATTGAGGCTCTTTTTTTTATGTTTTGGAAAGTCTTTATTATTTTTTGTCTATTAGTTAATTCTAATGAAATATCATCAGGTAAACTTTAAAAACCTCTGTTGTTTATTCCACATTGATATAATCTCATGCAGTCACATTGCAGCCCTTTATATTCATACCATATATTTTTTTTAATAATTGTAATTTTTTATTGACAGAGCCCATGCCAGGGTAATTTTTTACAACATTATCCCTTGCACTCACTTCTGTTCTGATTTTTTCCCCTCCCTCCCTTCACCCCCTCCCCCAGATGGCAAGCAGTCCTATATATGTTAAATATGTCACAGTATATCCTACATACCATATATGTGTGCAGAGCTGAACAGTTCTCTTGTTGCACAGGGAGAATGGGATTCAGAAGGTAAAAATAACCCGAGAAGAAAAACAAAAATGCAAACAGTTTACACTCATTTCCCAGTGTTCTTTCTTTGGATGTAGCTGCTTCTGTTCATCATTGATCAAGTGAAATTGAGTTAGATCTTCTCTTTGTCAAAGAAATCCACTTCCATCAGAATACATCCTCATACAGTATCGTTGTTGAAGTATATAATGATCTCTTGGTTCTGCTCATTTCACTTAGCATCAGTTCCTGTAAGTCTCTCCATGCCTCTCTGTATTCTTCCTGCTGGTCATTTCTTACAGAACAATAATATTCCATCACATTCATATACCACAATTTACCCAACCATTCTGCAATTGATGGGCATTCATTCATTTTCCACTTTCTAACCAGTACAAACAGGCTGCCACAAACATTTTGGTACATACAAGTTCCTTTCCCTTCTTTAGTATCTCTTTGGAGTATAAGCCCAGTAGTAGCACTGCTTGGTCAAAGGGTATGCACAATTTGATAACTTTTTGGGCATAATCCCAGATTGCTCTCCAGAGTGGTTGGATTCATTCACAACTCCACCAACAATGCATCAGTGTCCCAGTTTTCCCGCATCTCCATTGAGGTTCAAAGGAGACCGCAAAAGGTTGGGGTTTCAGACCAGTGTCATAAAGTGTCTCAAAAGAATTTGCAGGTTTGAACCCATCTCAAACTAAGGTCTCCCATCTTGAACCCATCCAAGGGGCAACATTTATTATAATTGTATAACCAATTGAGGCAGATTAAATTCCAAAAGAATTTAGCAGAGAACCAGAAGCAAGAAGAACTAAGAAAAAGTTAGAGAGATCAGGAGTTTCATGTTACTTATTTGCTGATTTTATGGCTTATAGGTAGATCTGAGGAGTGGTCTATCCACTGTTGTCTCAGGAAATTTGTTATCACTGACCAACAGATTGCAAATCTGACAGTCAGCAATGTTGGTAGGATTATGGTACTTCTAAAGCCAGGGAACCTCAGAGTTATTGTTTTTTTCTTCCCTAAAAGCTAGGAGAAGAAATATATAAATTACTACAGTATTTTGAAGGTCAGGGGAATTTAGGATTATTGACAGGTTGTTAGAACAATCGCATTTCTAAGGCTAGGGGGCCTCAGGATTATTGTGTCATTTCCCCTAGAAGCTGCATCCCACCCAGTCTAATACAAATTCTTTCTTTGAGAAAACATTTTTTTTTGAGAAACCATTTTTGATTAGGGAAAAGATTTACTTTATTTTTTGAAACTGGTCCTGCATGGCTGACAAGCTGGACCAAATATACCTGCTACTTAGAACTCCTTACCTAAGGACCTAAGTTATGCTGACCTGAAAACAGATCAGATCCAATTGCTATCACAATTATACATTTCTCTATATTATATATATATATTTATATATTGTATATAATATACATATTATATATATCTTTATATATATATTATACATCTATATATATTATGCATCTATACAACCTGTATGTTTTATCTGAAAAGCAGCATGTACTAATCAATTGGTTGTTTCAACATCCTTTGATTATATGAAGGTACTTGGGATAAGGGAATGGGACACCTGTTTTTCTGAATTCAGGAAAGTGCACCTTGTGGGTTCTCCCCCTCTCAATGTGGAAAGTTCCTAATATTTCCTCTGATTAGAAATCAGATCACTAATGTTCTATTGTTTCTTTTTATTAGTTGGCTTCATTTTATTAGTTGTTTTCATGTATAACAATGTCTCTCCCTGTATTTAGGGTGCTGTCCAAGGTGAGGAAGGGGGTCTGCTGTTGATTTGTTCAACAATTTCCAGGCATTGATTAATACATGGATAAGTTATGAAAACCAAGCTTTGTAATCATTCACCCATAACAACCAGGAAGGGGGTTGGTGAAAGGCTTTTTGTCTCTTTTTTATAGAGGAGAAAAATGAGATTGGAGTGGGGATATGAATTGTGCATGGGTCACCGAAATGGCAGGGCAGGGAAAAGGAGAATGGGGTGCTTCCAGGGTTGAGGGGGAGGTAAAGGGGCTGGAATCAGGCTCAGAATGGGAGGCACCTGGCATTGGTGGGGGGCTTGGGAGGAAGGAAGCTGGGTCTATTCTGCTCCACTTATTGCTGGGAGCTTTCTCTGCCTGGTGATCATGGTTTTTGTTTCTCCAACCTCTCCAAGGTTGATGGAGTGCTTCTCTTATCCTCAAAATAGATGGTGGGAGAAGGAATACTCAGGGATGTTGGCCTGAGTACCTGAGTACCTGAGCCTTGTCTGCCAATACAGAGGACCTATGACCCAGAAGAGGATTTAGCCTGGTCTTGCCTAGCCCCAGAGGCAGAATCAGGAGGAATTTAGGGAAGGCACTATTCAATCCAACAACTGGAGCTTTCTTTTTTTTTTTTATTTAATAGTCTTTTATTTACAGGTTATATGTATGGCTAACTTTATAGCATTAACAATTGCCAAACCTCTTGTTCCAATTTTTTACCTCTTACCCCCCATCTCCTCCCCCAGATGGCAGGATGGCCAGTAGATGTTAAATATATTAAAATATAAATTAGATACACAATAAGTATACATGACCAAACCGTTATTTTGCTGTACAAAAAGAATCAGACTCTGAAATATTGTACAATTAGCTTGTGAAGGAAATCAAAAATGCAGTTGGGCATAAATATAGGGATTGGGAGTTCAATGTAATGGTTTTTAGTCATCACCCAGAGTTCTTTCTCTGGGCATAGCTGGTTCAGTTCATTACTGCTCCATTGGAAATGATTTGGTTGATCTCGTTGCTGAGGATGGCCAGGTCCATCAGAACTGGTCATCATATAGTATTGTTGTTGAAGTATATAATGATCTCCTGGTCCTGTGGAGCTTTCTTTTTTAAGGACCATCTGTTAAACCCAAATCACTCTGGCTCTTATGAATTGGCCAACAATAGGTACCAGGCCAATCTCAATGATTATTCCTTTTCTCACCATCTATCCCAAGGGCAAGAGAAGTACTCCAAAGTTGGAGAAATTAAAAAAAAACATTATTACTAGGCAGATGGAGCTCTCAACAGTTAGTGGGGAAAACACATACAATTCCCTGGTCATTATTTGGGCCCTGATTCCCTCAGAGAAGATGGACATAGCAATTATTTTTCTTTTTGACAGAAACCCTGAGGATTTTCTCATCCCAGAGTACACACACACACACACACACACACGACTATTTAAAAGAGGCCATTCTTTGCCTCATTTCTTATCTAACCTTAATTTCTGGATGGGCATTGGCTCAGTCAAAGTGAGACTTGTTAAAGACCTTAACTTAACAATGTCAAAGTCTCCCACTGCATCCAGGGCCATCTTCAGCCATCCTGATCTATTTTGCCAGTGGACCCATCTCATCCTCATGGTTAAAGTCAGGCTGGTGACTTTGCACAGCCTACCCTCACTTAAATCCAATTAATTTGTATGCATGACATTGCTCCCTCATATTATGGTCCTCTTTGAGAATGAAGGACAAACAATAACTTATATGAGTAGAGCTGTCCCACTGGGGACCCAACTGGAACTCGTCAGTTGGACAACAAAATCTCCTTCCTTCTTTCCTTTCCTTCCCTTCTTTCTTCCTATGTTCCTCCTTCCCTGCCTATCTTCCTCCATCCCTCTCTCCCTATCTTTCTTCCACCTTCTCTTTTTCCTCCCTTCCTCTTCCTTCCTTCCTCCCTTCCTTTTCCCTCCCTTCCTTTTCTTTCCCTCTCTATCTTCCTTCCTCCCTGCTTCCTCCCTTTCTTCCTTCCTCTTTCCTCCCTTCATCCCTCCCTCCTTTTTTTCTATCTTCCTTCCTTTTCCCCCTCCTTTCACACAGAGTATCATATTCTTACTGTGGGAGCTTTGTTTTAATCACTGAAACCTCCCAAGATATCTTGGTGTTCACCAGCTAGATTTCTTTCTTAAAGTCCATGCTTTAAACTCAAATTATTCTGGCTCTCATTGACCACTAGTAGGGAGCCCCAATTGGTCATTATTTATGCCCTAATGGAATGTAAATAGCAACTCTTTGTGTTTTGGTCAGAAACTTTGAAGGTCCTCTCCTCCCAGAATGATTTTTCTTATTAATTGTAAGAAATCACCTTCTGCCTCATACTCTTGTTAAGGCTCATGCCCCTTGGTGAGGGAGCAGGTCAATTCTCCGAGAGCCTCCACAGCTGTGAATAATAAACTTGAAGGTGTTGCAAAGCAGCCTTTGCTGATGCAGGTATTCCTTGTGAATTGGGAATGAAATAAATTGGAGGCAAAAGGGAAGAGGAGGGAGGTCAGAGAATGTAATTGCTTCTCAATGGAGGTCAGACAACATCCCTGTCTCTCAGTTTCCTTGTGTCATCATCATCCTCTCACATGAAGAGATCCATTCTATAGGTCTGAGTTAGCCCTCCAGCAGTCACTGGCAGGTGGCTCCTGTATCACAACATACCTTACCTAGCCTTAATCACTGAATAAGTCCTGCCTGAGACAAACAGAGACCTGGGAGGCAAGGTAAGGCTTATCTAGCTACTAGGAAATTTCTCGATTGAGCTATAGCATATCTTCTACCCACTGTCCTCCTTTGCCCCTTCATCCTTGCCTAACTACAAGATAATTATGATGCTAGCCAATATTAGCACTAGACTGGTCCATGGGGCCTCCTCTTGGATCCAGGAAATTCATAGTATCTAATTCTTCTGTTACTTGCTTGTATGTCTTGGCACGTGTTATAACTTGCTTCTTTGGGCCTCAGTTTCTTAATATGTAAAATGGGGATTAGACTGGCTCAGCCATGCAGATTAGTTCCTTATTTAACAAGTGGGTAAACTTTCAGCTCTATACACCTATGCTCTTTGGGTCTGAGTCATTCCCCTGCCTCAGTTTCCTTTTGTGTAACAATAGGGAGTTGGACTAGATAGCCTCTGAGGTCCTTTTGTGAGCCTCTGATCTCTTTTCTCTTTTTCTGAAGTATAATATATTCCCTGAGTGTTTCAAGTATCACAACCAAATCCATGAGTGAAACACAGCTGGCGAATAAAGACCAGCTTACCATTTTCTTTCTGGAGGTGTTTCAGTGGAGAAAAACACCATTAAGCTAGTGTAAATTTTGTGATCCAAACCAATCTGGTTAATAAGCTCTTATGCCTACTAAAAAGAGTGAATGACAGTTTCATGATAATGGGATTGCCACTTGCAGGAAAGCAGCTTGCCACCACCAGCAGTGCCTATGGTCCCACCATGATGAATCCTTATGAGGTTAAGGGAAATTAAAGAAAATTCTCTCTCCTGGATCTATTTTCTATGGCAGTTATTTTTCCAATGATATATTTCACATTGTCTTTTTTCATTCTTTCATTTCTGTTTTATTGTTTTTTATATCCTCATAAAGTTGCTTGATTTTGCTGAATTCTAATTTTTAAGAAGTGATTTATTTCAGTGATCCTTTGTACTTCCTCCTCTTGGCCAGTTCTACTTTTTAAGGAATTTTTTTTTTCTTCAATGAATGTTTATGCTCCTCTTTCCATTTGGCCAATTATTTTCCTCACTGGCTTTTTGTATGCCTATTTTATTCTATTGTGAAGGTGTCTTTTTTCCTTTAGCATTCCTGTGTGTATGTTTCCTTTTCCAAACTGTTGACTCATTTTTCACGACTTTATTTTTTTTGCCTTCCATTGCTTTCTCTTCCCAATTCTTTTTTCTCTATATCTTGATTTTCTCTATAACTTGATTTTCAAAATCCTTCTTGAACTCTAAAGATTGTTTTTCTTGGAGGCTTTGGATGTATGAGCTTTGACTTTATCTTCTTCTGAGTATGTGTTTTGATCTTTGTCAACACAGAAACTTTATATGATCAGAATCTTTTACTCTTGTTTATTCAGTTTTCCAGCCTATTCCTAGGCTTCTAACTGTTTGTTAAACTAGGGCTCTGCTTCCACGGTAGAGAGTGAACTGTTCCAAGCTTTGGGGGTTTTGTGCAGCTGTTTTTAGAGATGCTTCTAAGAACCTATAAGTTTTTGGGTTTTCCAAGGCTGTATTATGTAAATAGAGTGATTTACTAATCTTGTTTTGTGCTCTGATCTGTGAATGACCACAAGTATTCGTTTCTTTCCTGGAACTGTGGAGAGGGTCCCTGTTTCCCTGTGACTGGAATCTCTAGTTTACTAGTGCTCCTTCATGTGCAGGGGACTACCATCCAGGCATGCAACCTGGATTACAGTATGGATAAAGCAATAAAGTCCGGCCTCTGTGCTAGCAAAGGGATCCCTGTAATCTCCTTCTGCACAGCTGTTAAACACCATCACTCCTATTGCCTGTGGACTGAGATTTCCAGAACCAGGAACCGCTGCTGCTGATTCAGTGGCTTTTAAGGCCTACTCCAGGTTTTCTGGGGTTGGGGCTCTCCTGGCACAGCCTGTGCTGGACTGCACTCCACTCTCACTGAGGTGCAACAGACTTTTCCTGCCAACATTCTAAGTTATATTGGCTTAGAAAATTGTCACTCAGATTTTTTGTGGGACCTGAAACTGTAGAATTTGTTTAGTCATTATTTAACAATATAAGGAGTGTATTGGGGGATAGCTCAGGTGAATCCCTTTGCTGATTTTTTTTTTAACAGGCATCCCAATTAAGGTGTGTGTGTGTACGTACTCGTACACTCTGGGCTATTATTGTATCCACTATAGAAATGGAGGAAATTGAGGCAGGTAGAACTTCAAAAACTTGTCTAAAAAAATGCTAGACAGGCATTTCCTGACTGCAAATCCAGTACAACCTGCACTATAGCACACCCTAGTGACTCTAGTTTAATGGAATAGCCTTGTGTCTCTGCTTTCATTGGGCTTCATCTTCAGGGGAAGGACTTCTGGGATGTAAAGGGAGAAAGTGGCAGAGATCCCAATGCCCCCTCCCCCATGTATAGTCGGAGGATGGAACTCATTCTAGGGGACTCAGAAGTGTCTGACATATCCTCCATTTAGACAGTGGGTGAAAAGAAGGGTTTTTATTTTTCCCATCTTGCCTCCTCTTTCACCCTTAGCTCTTGTTCCTCTCTTGAGGGGGAACTTGAGATCAAGACCTACAGCTGCAAGCCACTTCAATTCTCTAATGCTGTTTCCCCATCTATAAATGGGGATCCTGGCAGAATTAAAAGCGGGATTTCTTAACCCTATATGGGATTACTTGCTACCCAGGGGAGGGGGGAAGAAAGGAGAAAAATTTGGAACACAAGGTTTGGCAAGGGTGAATGTTGAAAATTTGCATGTATTTTGAAAAATTTGAAAAAAAAGCTATTATGAAAATGCAATTGAAACATGTTTTAAAAAATAAATAAAAATTTAATACAATATAAAAGTATTAAAAGCAGGGTGATATAGTGTCTCCTTGAATGTCAAAAAGAACTGTGTTCAAATCCCACTTCACAAGTCTCCTAACTTCTTAGTGATTGAGGAAACTTTGTAAGATAGGAGTTCATAATCTGGGGGTTTACAGATCTCCCTAGAGTCCATGGATGGAGTCCAAGGGATCTGTGAACTTGAGAGAAAAAAATTCTTAATTTTACCAAACTTGAATGCAAATGCACTATTTCCTTTTATACTTAAACAAAACATTTTTTTCCTTCTTAGAAGAAGGCTCTAAATACTTCTGCTCGAATTCTATGTCTGGGGGAGGAGTGAAATCCCCTATGTATACAATGTCCCTGCCCTGATGGAATCCACCAATCTCCACCTGGAAGGGACTTCATAACATCTATTCAAATAAAATCTTCCTCTGAAACTTTCTTCCCAAGTGGTCATCTAGATTTCCTTTGAAGACCTCCAAGAATGGGGAAATTCACTTCCTAAGGCATCAGCTAATTCCTTTTTGGACAACTCCCAGGGGACTGAATAGAAAGTCCCCTCTGCAGGATTCCCAAATTTCTGCTAATTCTGTCTCCAGGGCTGAGTAGTACCAGGCTAAATTCTCTCCTGTAGGACAGCCCTTTTGTATTTGCAAGGCAGGGCAGCCCAACACCCCTGAGTATTCCTTCTCCTGTCATCTGTCTCAAGGGCAAGAGAATCATTCCATGAAACTTGGAGAAGTTGGAGAAACAAACCTTGATCACTAGGCTGAGAGTTCCTAGCAGTGAGTGGGACAGAACAGATACAACTCCCCTCCTCTCAAGCTTCTAACCAACTCCAAGTGATTCACATCCTGAACCTGACTCCAGTGCCTCCATCTCCTGGCAAAGTTGAATACCTTTCTCCATTCTTACTTCCCCCCCCCCCCCACTCAATTTCAGTGCTGGAAGCATATTAAAGAGGAGGGGAGCAGAGCTGGGCTCAAGCTGCTGACTGTGGGTATCCTGCCTTGCCCTTCAAAGTTCATATTGCCACTGGGGACAATGGAGAGAGTAGAATGGAAGGCTTTATTTTCCCCTTAGCTGAGACTTCAGAAAATTTTAATCATAGGGAAGGAAGGGGGAGGACAATGTAGCACCCTTGGGACCCAATTCAACCTTACAAATGTCACCTTCGATCTAGAGGGGTTAGGAATGAATTGGCAGCTTTGACAACACACACACACAGTATATGACAATAAATTTGATAATTTTAGTGAAATACAAGAACATTTACAAAAGTATATAGATTGCTCAGGTCAACAGAAGAGGAAATATATTATTGAAATAGTCCCATTTTAGAAAAAGAAATAGAAAAAGTTATTCAACTCCTTGAGAATCTCCAGGACCAGTTGAATTTACATGTGAATTCTACCAAACATATAAAGAATAATTAATTCCAATACTCTATAAACTATTTGGAAAAAATGGGGTAAGGACTCCTACCAAAATCCTTTTATGACAGACATGGTGCTGATACCTAAACCAGGTAGGGAGAAAACAAAGAAAGAAAATTAGACCAATTTCCCTAATGAAGATTGATGCAAAAATCTTATAGTATTAGCAAAAACATTACAGAAAATCATCCCCAGTATAATACACCATGACCAAGTAGGATTTATACCAGGATTGCAGGGGTGGCTCAATATTAGGAAAACTATTAGCACAATTGACCATATCAATAACCAAACTAACAAACCACACGATCATTTTTTTTTTTAAACAAAAAAACAGGTCCAACAGATTAGAGCCCCGGTGTATAGCTATTTACATCTCAATCTATTTTTACTCCTCTCTTCCAATATCTGCAATTTCTTGTTTCCAGTCTTAACACACATACCAATTTAAAGTTATTTTAAAATTAACCAGTACTTTAGTTTGTGAAATTTCCTAAAATTTACCTAGATATTCCATTCAAACTTCTTTAGTAAGCCAGGAAAGGGTTAAGCACCAATCCTTGCTTTACCTTGAAAAAAATTTTTTTTTCTGGCTGAGTCCTGATAAGACTCCTTCTTTACAGAAGTGATAGCCACTGTTCTATTTTCTCAAAACTTTTAATCTATGTTTTTATTTTTTTCCCCTTCTCTCCCCCTTCCTGCAAAGCTGCTGCCAGAGGCAGAGGGAAAGAAAAAGATTTTTTTTTTCCTTGAAGCCCAAAACTAGTTCCCAAATTACCAATACATTCTGAGCCATTCTGAAAAAATTACTACTCTGAATGAATTCCAATTCCCACAATTCAGACTGATTTTTTTTTCTAAGTCTGTAGCACAGAGGCTGAATTCTCATCTCTTACGAATTTGCTAACTTAACACAGAACAAAATGCAAAGCAGGCATAGATACAAACACATGCTATTTTTACCTTTTACATACAGATTTAAATCTGATATACCTAAATAGTCCTGGGATATACATCCTCCCACTTTTCTTCTTTTATATCTGGGAAGTTCATCCCAGTCTTGAATTCCCTAGCTAACATCCTGATACAAATTCTTGGACTGCTTCTTTACCATCCTGGACCTGGTCCAGATGTTGGGGGAGCCCCTATGTTATCCTCACTCCCTGGGTGGAGGTCCTTCTTTATCCTCACTACCCCACAGGCACCTGAAAGCCTCCTTAGGAAAAGTCCTTTGTCATTGGGATCCACAGCAGTCCATACCAAAAACAAATTTAGGAGGACTAATCCCTCAAGGTCTCTCTCAATCCAGCCAATGGACCCCCAGACCCCTGAGAGCGTTACCTCAAGTTTACACATGTACATATCTTTCAGGCTGCAAATGCTGGCCATTAGGACTCTACTTCCTTCAATGCTCAATTCTGCTTTCCACTGAGTATCCCTGCCTCAGGTTGCAAAGTGGGGAGGGGGAGGTTGCTCACCCAGAGCTAGAGACCATAGAGAAAACTACTCCGTGGGCGCCTGTCCCTGTCCAGGGTGCATATAGCCATCTTCCCCCAAAGACTCCATCCCGGACAAGCCCCCAACTGTAAGACCCTTACCCTTACTATTCAAAAATCATTCAGTAAAAAGCAGAAAAGTTGTTTATTGAAAACCTCTGGAAGATGAGCCATCTCATCACAAGCTAAGAAAGAGAAAGCTCGTGGTAGGAGGGCTCATCCTCTGGAGGTTTTCAATAAACAACTTTTCTGCTTTTTATTAAATGATCTCTGAATAGTCATTTTGGGTAAGGGTCTTCTACATCCCTCACAATATGTAACCAGAGAGGGAGCTCCTTCAGAGCAGTCCCAAGAATGAGACCTGTTTCAGAATGTCCAAGAGAAGCTATTTCCTGGCCCCAGAGTAGTAGCACACACCATCTCTAGGGTTCAAAATATGCTGATGTTTATGTTACATTTATCTTGGTTAAGTTAATGAGATGGAAGTATTCTTTCTCAAAATTAGTCCATTGTTTCTCCTCTAAGTAATTTGAATTATAACCTGATTTCAATAATTCTGATCAATTTATGAAAACTCTTATGGATTTCATTTATAAATGTGATCCATAACAGAAGTGAGTTTTCTGCTACATTATCAATTTAAAGAGGAAACTGAGGGAATTCTGAAACTAGCTCAGTTTGCTTTATATTCAATTTTGGGTCCATTGAAGTTCAAAGGAGGTCCCAAAAGGTTGGGGTTTCAGACCAGGGTCATAAAATGTCTCAAGAATTTTCAGGTTTGAAACCATCTCAAACTAAGGTCTCCTATCTTGAATGCATCCGAGGGGCAAAGTTTATTATAATTATAAAACCAATTGAAGCAGGTTAAATTCCAAAAGACTTTAGCAGAGAACCAGAAGCAAGAAGAACTAAGAAAGTTAGAGAGATCAGGAGTTTCATGTTACTTATTTGCTGATTTTATGGCTTTCAGGTAGGTCTGAGGAATGGTCTATTCACTGTTGTCTCAGGAAATTTGTTATCACAACAGATTGAAAATCTGACAGTCAGCAATGTTGGTAGGATTATGGTACTCCTAAAGCCAGGGAACCTCAGAGTTATTGTTTTTTCTTCCCTAAAAGCTAGGGGAAGAAATATATAAATTGCTATAGTATTTCGAAGGTCAGGGGAATTTAGGATTATTGATAGACTATTAGAACAATAGCATTTCTAAAGCTAGGGGGCCTCAGGATTATTGTGCCATTTCCTCTAGAAGCTGTATCCCGTCAAGTCTAATACAAATTCTTTCTTTGAGAAACCATTTTTGATTAGGGAAAAGATTTACTTTATTTTTGAAACTGGTCCTGCATAGCTGAGAGGCTAGGCCACCTATACCTGCTACTTAGAACTCCTTACCTAAGGATCTAAGTTATACTGACCTGAGAAGAGATCAGATCCAATTGCTATCACAATTGCACATCTGCCTATATTATATATATATACATCTTTATATATATTATACATCTACATATATTATGCATCTATACAACCTGTATGTTTTATATGAAAAGCAGCATGTACTAATCAATTGGTTGTTTCATCATCCTTTAACTATATGAAGGTACTTGGGATAAGGGAATGGGACACCTGTATTTCTGAATTCAGGAAAGTGCACCTTGTGGGTTCTCCTTCTCAATGTGGAAAGTTCCCAATATTTCCTCTGATTAGAAATCAGATCACTAATGTTCTATTGTTTCCTTTTAATTAGTTGGCTTCATTTTATTAGTTGTTTTCATGTATAACAGTGTCTCTCCCTGTATTTAGGGTGCAGACTCTAGGAAGGAGTCTGCTGTTGATTTGTTCAACAATTTCCAGGCACTGATTAATACATGGATAAGTTATGAAAACCAAGCTTTATAATCATTCACCCATAACAACCAGGAAGGGGGTTGGTGAAAGGCTTTTTATCTCTTTTTTATAGAGGAGAAAACTGAGATTGGAGTGGGGATATGAATTGTGCATGAGTCACCGAAATGGCAGGGCAGGGAAAAGGAGAATGGGGTGCTGCCAGGGTTGAGGGGGAGGTAAAGGGGCTAGAATCAGGCTCAGAATGTGAGGCACCTGGCATTGGTGGGGGGCTTGGGAGGAAGGAAGCTGGGTCTATTCTGCTCCACTTATTGCTGGGAGCTTTCTCTGCCTGGTGATCATGGTTTTTGTTTCTCCAACCTCTCCAAGGTTGATGGAGTGCTTCTCTTATCCTCAAAATAGATGGTGGGAGAAGGAATACTCAGGGAGAAGGATGTTGGCCTTAGGTACCTGAGCCTTGCCTGCCAATACAGAGGACCTATGACACAGAAGAGAACAGCCTGATCCTGCCTAGCCCCAGAGGCAGAATCAGAAGGAATTTAGGGAAGGCACTATTCAATCCAACAACTTCAGCTTTCTTTTTTAAGGACCATCTGTTAAACCCAATCATTCTGGCTCTTATGGATTGGCCAACAATAGGTACCAGGCCAATCTCAATGATTATTCCTTTTCTCACCATCTATCCCAAGGGCAAGAAAAGTACTCCAAAGTTAGAGAAATTAAAAAAAACATTATTACTAGGCAGAGAGAGCTCTCAGCAGTAAGTGGGGAAAAACACATACAACTCCCTGGTCATTATTTGGGCCATGATTCCCTCAGAGAAGATGGACATAGGAATTGTTTTTGTTTTGGACAGAAATCCTGAGGGTTTTCTCATCCCAGAATATAAATATATGTGTGTGTACACACACACACACACATATATATATATATATAAAACTATTTAAAAGAGAACATTCTTTGCCTCATTTCTTATCTAACCTTAATTTCTGGATGGACATTGGCTCAATCAAATTGAGACTTGTTAAAGATCTTAGCTTAAAAATGTCAAAGTCTCCCACTGCATCCAGGGCCATCTCCAGCCATCCTGATCTATATCTTGCCACTGGTCTCAAATCATCCTGAGGATAAAGTCAGGCTGGTGACTTTGCACAGCCTACCCTCACTTAAATCCAATTAACTTGTATGCATGACATTGCTCCCTCATATTATGGTCCTCTTTGAAAAAGAAGGAAAAACAATAACTTATATGAGTGGAGCTGTCCCACTGGGGACCCAACTGGAACTCATCAGTTAGACAACAAAATTTTCCTCCCTTCTTCCTTCCCTCCCTTCTTCCTTCCCTCCCTTCTTCCTTCCCTCCCTTCTTCCTTCCCTCCCTTCTTCCTTCCCTCCCTTCTTCCTTCCCTCCCTTCTTCCTTCCCTCCCTTCTTCCTTCCCTTCACACAAATTACTGTGGGTACTTTGCTTTAATCACTGAAACCTCCCAAGATATTTTGGTGTTCACCAGCTAGATTTCTTTCTTAAAGACCGTGCCTTAAACCCAAATTATTCTGACTCTCATTGGCCAATAATAGGTCTCAGGACAAGCCCCAGTTGATCATTATTTGTGCCCTGATAGATTGTAAATAGCAACTGTTTCTGTTTTGGTCAGAAACTTTGAATGTCCTCTCCTCAGAATGATTTTTCTTATTAATTGTAAGAAATCATTTTCTGCCTCATACTTTTAAGGCCCATGCCCAGGTGAGGGCGCAGGTCAATTCTCTGAGAGCCTACACAGCTGTGAATCATAAACTTGAAGGAGTTGCAAAGCAGCCTCTGCTGATACAGATGTTCCTTGTGAATTGGGAATGAAATAAATTGGAGGCAAGAGGGAAGAGGAGAGAGGTCAGAGAACGCAATTGCTTCTCAGTGGAGAGGTCAGATAACGTCACTGCCTCTTAGTCTCCTTGTATCATCATCATCCTCTCGCATGAAGAGATCCATTGTACAGATCTGAGTTAGACCTCCAGCAGTCACTGGCAGGTGGCTCCAGTATCACAACATAACTTACCTATCCTTAATCACACAATAGGTGCTGCCTGAGACAAACAGAGACCTGGGAGGCAAGGTAAGGCTTATCTAGCTACTAGGAAATTTCTCCATTGAGCTATAGCATATATTCTACCCACTGTCCTCCTTTGCCCCTTTATCTTTGCCTAAATAACAAGATATATATATGATGCCAGCAAACGATAGCATTAGGCTGGCCCATGGGACAGAGACAGCACAGATCTTGGACCCAAGAAAAGCATAGTATCTAATTACTTGCTTATATATCTTGACAAATATCAAAACTTGCTTCTTTGGGCTTCAGTTTCTTGGTGTGTAAAATGGGGATTGGACAGGCTCAACCATGTAGATTAGTTCCTCATTTAACAAGTGGATAAATCTTCAGCTCTATATACCTATGCTCTATGGGTCCGAGTCATTCCCCTGTCTCAGTTTCCTTTTCTGTAACATTAGGGAATTGGACTAGATGGCCTCTGAGATCCTTTTGTGAGCTTCTGATCTCTTTTCTGTTTTTCTGAAGTATAATATATTGCCTGAGTGTCTCATACATTTATGTCGCCATTCCCAATTCTCATGCCCTTTATACATCTTGACCATTTAAAAGTACTAGACCCATAATCAAGAAATAGAAAAAATGTATCAATGGAATAGGGTCCCTGGGCTTGTTCATACCATCAGAAGTCCAGGCTTAACACAAAATTACAAAATAAGCACTTCTAGACAATCCCTGAATAGTAATGGGAAAGGGAATTCCCATACAAGTCACAATAGTAAATGACTATAGTAATCTACTGTTGGATAAACTCAAAGGTCTCCATCTTCAAGGGTAAGAACTCACTATTTGACAAAAATTTCTGGGAAAACTTAAAAATTCTAAGGCAGAAATTAAGGACACATTAATATCTCACACTCTATACAAAGATAAGGTCTAAATGTATTCATGATTTAGACATAAAGGGAGATAATATAAACAAATTACAAGAGCAATGGATAGGTTATATGGTAGATCTTTAGAGAAGGGAAGAATTTATGATCAAACAGAATTAGAGAACATTATGAATTGCAAAATGGATAATTTTGATAATATTAAATTTTAAAAGTTTTGCATTAACAGAAGTAATGCAGCCAAGGTCACAAAAGCAGAAAGTGGGCAGCAATTTTTATACCGAGTGTTTCTGAAAAACACTTCATTTCTTAAATATAAAGAAAACTGAGTCAAATTTATAAGAATACAAATATTCCCCAATTGATAAATGGTTAAAGAATATAGGCATGTAGTTTTCAGATGAAGAAATTAAAAACATCTACAGTTACATGAAAAAATGTTCTAAGTCACTATTGATTGGGAAAAATGCAAGTTAAAAGAACTCTGAGGTACCACCTCACACCTTTTGGATTGGCAAAGATGATAGGAAAAGAAAATGATAACTATTGGAGGTTAGATTAAAAAAACATCTATGTACATTATTGCTGGGAGTTGTGAAATGATCCGATCATTCTAGAGAGCAATTTGGAAGTAAGCCCAAAGGGCAATCAAACTGTGTGTTCCCTTTGATCTAGCAGTGTCACTATTGGGTCTGTATCTCAAAGAGATTATTTTTAAAAAGGGAAAAGAAACCACATGTACCAAAATGTTTGAGAACTTTTTGTGGTAGCAAAAAATTATACATCTATGAGATGCCTATCAACTGGGCATGATCCTGATCTCTTATGGAGAGGGGCTGTATCTGAAGGATAGCCAAAAAGACAATCCGGGTACAGTCAAAGGTAGGATCCTTTGGCTCAGATTCCCATCACTGAACAGGAATGTTTTCTCGATAAATGAGGCAGAATCATTACTGCATGATTAGTTTACAAACTATGACTCTTACCTGAAGTCAATGGACTAAGGATGCCTTATCCTACTCTACATGTTAAATTATGCTGTACCTTTAAGTCAAGGTCTGTAGTACCATTTTGGAGGCTGTTATAGACTTGTCACTGCTTTCTTTTTTCCCCTTTTTTGATATATTTTAATTTTTAAGGTTACACATGCACATTCAATTTTTTTGCATATTACCATATTAGTCATATTGGGAGAGAAAAATCAGAGCAAATTTTAAAAAACAGAAGAAAGAAAACAGAAGAAAAAAGTGAAAATAGTATGCTTTTATACACATTTTCCACCCAAAGTCGATTGGAATTGTCTTGGATCACTGCCTCACATTATCTTGCTGTTGCTGAGTATAATGTTTTTCTGGTTCTGCTCACTTCACTCAGTATTAGTTCATATCTTTACAGAATTTTCTGATATCAGCCTGTTCAATCATTTCTTATAGAACAATAAAGTCCTGCCTCTGTGCTAGCAAAGGGATACTTGTAATCTCCTTCTGCATAGTTATTAAACACTATCACTCCTATTGCCTGTGGACTGAGATTTCCAGAACGAGGAACTGCTGCTGCTGATTCAGTGGCTTTTAAGGCCTACTCCAGGTTTTCTGGGGTTGGGGCTATCCTGGCACAGGCTGTGCTGGACTGCACTCCACTCTCACTGAGGTGCAACAGACTTTTCCTGCCAACATTCTAAGTTGTATTGGCTTGGAAAATTGTGTCACTCAGATTTTTGTGGGACCTGGCATTGTAGAATTTGTTTAGAGTCCTTATTTAACAATATAAGGAGTGTATTGGGGGATAGCTCAGGTGAATCCCTTTGCTGATAGCTTTTAAACAGGCATCCCAATAAAGCTTCCTTTATTTGGTTAGTGTGAGTATATGTGTGTGTGTGTATAAGGATTGCAAAGCACTATACAAATATTATCTCATTTGATATATACAACTCTGGGCTATTATTACACCCACTATATAGATGAAGGAAACTGAGGCAGGTAGAACTTTAAAAACTTGTCTGGGGTCAGAAAGCTAGATAGGCATTTCCTGACTGCAAATCCAGTACAACCTGCACTATAGCACACCCTAGTGACTCTAATTTAATGGAATAGCCTTGTGTCTCTGCTTTCATTGGGCTTCATTACATTGGGATGTAAAGGGAGAAAGTGGCAGAGATCCCAATGTCTCCCTCCCCCACGTATAGTCGGAGGATGGAACTCATTCTAGGGGACTCAGAAGTGTCTATGACATATCCTCCATTTAGACAGTGGGTGAAAAGAAGGGTTTTTATTTTTCCCATCTTGCCTCTTTCACCCTTAGCTCTTGTTCCTCTCTTGAGGGGGAACTTAAGATCAAGACCTACAGCTGCAAGCCACTTCAATTCTCTAATGCTGTTTCCCCATCTATAAATGGGGATCCTGGTAGAATTAAAAGCAGGATTTCTTTAACCTATATGGGATTACTTGTTATTCAGGGGAGGGGAGAGGAAGGGAGGAAAGGAGAAAAATTTGGAACATAAGGTTTGGCAAGGGTGAATGTTGAAAATTTGCATGTATTTTGAAAAATAAAAAGCTATTATGAAAATGCAATTGAAACGTTTTAAAAAATAAATAAAAATTTAATACAATATAAAAGTATTTTTTATTTTTTTTATTTAATAGCCTTTTATTTACAGGATATATGCATGGGTAACTTTACAGCATTAACAATTGCCAAACCTCTTGTTCCAATTTTTCACCTCTTACCCCCTACCCCCTCCCCCAGATGGCAGGATGACCAGTAGATGTTAAATATATTAAAATATAAATTAGATACACAATAAGTATACATGACCAAAACATTATTTTGCTGTACAAAAAGAATCAGACTCTGAAATATTGTACAATTAGCTTGTGAAGGAAATCAAAAATGCAGATGGGCATAAATATAGGGATTGGGAGTTCAATGTAATGGTTTTTAGTCATCACCCAGAGTTCTTTCTCTGGGCATAGCTGGTTCAGTTCATTACTGCTCCATTGGAAATGATTTGGTTGATCTCCTTGCTGAGGATGGCCAGGTCCATCAGAACTGGTCATCATATAGTATTGTTGTTGAAGTACATAATGATCTCCTGGTCCTGCTCATTTCACTCAGCATCAGTTCGTGTAAGTCTCTCCAGGCCTTTCTGAAATCATCCTGTTGGTCATTTCTTACAGAACAGTAATAATATAAAAGTATTAAAAGCAGGGTGATATAGTGTCTCCTTGAATGTCAAAAAGAACTGTGTTCAAATCCCACTTCACAAATCCCCTAACTTCTCAGTGATTGAGGAAACTCTGTAAGATAGGAGTTCATAACCTGGGGGTTTACAGATCTCCCTAGAGTCCATGGATGGAGTCCAAAGCATCTGTGAACTTGAGAGAAAAAAAATTCTTTTTTAATTTTGGTAAAATTAATGCACTTGAATGCAAATGCACTATTTTCTTTTATACTTAAACAAAACACATTTTTTTCTTAGAAGAAGGCTCTGTGAAACAAATTAATCTAAATACTTCTGCTCGAATTCTATGTCTGAGGGAGGGGTGAAATCCCTTATGTATACAATGTCCCTGTCCTGATAGAATCCTCCAATCTCCACTGGGAAGGGACTTCATAACATCTATTTAAATAAAATCTTCCTCTGAAACTTTCTTTCAAAGTGGTTATCTAGATTTCCTTTGAAGATCTCCAAGAATGGGAAATTCATTTCCTAAGGCATCAGCTAATTCCGTTTTGGACAACTCCCAAGGGACTGAATAGAAAGTCCCTTCTGCAGGATTCCCAAATTTCTGCTAATTCTGTCTCCAGGGCTGAGTAGTACCAGGCTAAATTCTCTCCTGTAGGACAGCCCCTTTGTATTTGCAAGGGAGCAAGGGAGGACAAGAGAATCAGTCCATGAAACTTGAGGAAGTTGGAGAAACAAAAACCTTGATCACTAGGCTGAGAGTTCCTAGCAGTAAGTGGGGCAGTACAGATACAACTCCCCTCTTCTCAAGCCTCCAACCAACTCCAAGTGACTCACATCCTGAACCTGACTCCAGTGTCAGTCTTGTCAAAGTTGAGTACCTTTCTCCATTTTCTTCCTTCCCCCCACTCAATTTCAGTGCTGGAAGTATATTAAAGAGGAGGGGAGCAGAGCTGGGCTCAAGCTGCTGATTGTGGGTGTCCTGCCTTGCCCTTCAAAGTTCATATTGCCACTGGGGAGAATGGAGGGAGTAGAATGGAAGGCTTTATTTTCCCCTTAGTTGAGACTTCAGAAAACTTTAATCATAGGGAAGGAAGGGGGAGGCCAGATGTGGCACCCTTGGGACCCAATTCAACCTTACAAATGTCACCTTCGATCTAGAGGGGTTAGAAATGAATTGGCAGCTTTGACAACACACACACACACACACAAAGTATATGACAATAAATTTGATAATTTTAGTGAAATGCAGGAACATTTACAAAAGTATAGATTGCTCAGGTCAACAGAAGAGGAAATATATTATTGAAGTAGTCCCATTTTAGAAAAAGAAATAGAAAAAGTTATTAATCAACTCCCTGAGAAAAAATCTCCAGGACCAGTTGGATTTACATGTGAATTCTACCAAACATGTAAAGAACAATTGATTCCAATACTCTGTAAACTATTTGGAAAAACAGGGAAAGGACTCCTATCAAAGTCCTTTTATGACATAGACATGGTGCTGATACCTAAACCAGGTAGGGAGAAAACAAAGAAAGAAAATTATAGACCAATTTCCCTAATGAATATTGATGCAAAAATCTTAAAGTATTAGCAAAAACATTACAGAAAATCATCCCCAGGATAATACGCCATGACCAAGTAAGATTTACACCAGGATTGCAGGGCTGATTCAATATTAGGAAAACTATTAGCACAATTGACTATCAATAACCAAACTAACAAATCATACGATCATTGCAATAGATGCAGAAAAGGCATTTGATAAAATCCAACACCCATTCCTATTAAAAACACTAAAAAACGGGGGGCAGCTAGGTAATTCAGTAGATAGAGCACCAGCCCTTAAGTCAGGAAAACCTGAGTTCAAATCTGTTCTCAGACAATAAACACTTCTTAAGTGTGTGATCCTGGGCCCCAATTGCCTCAGCAAAAAGGAAAAAAAAAAACACTACAAAACACACACACATCCCTTTAAAGAATCAATATTCCATTAAAACATCCTATACTGGATTCTACCAGCCAAAGAGAGGCCAGGAGATTCTGCCGTACATAGCAACATAGGATTTACTGCTGGACAGCACCTTAGAAGCCACAAGAGTATACAATTTAAATTAGAAAAGCCTTTCCAGGCCAAGTTGGCCCACCTCCATCCTCTGCTGTCTGTGGGTGTCTCTAGTCTTAGCCTCCTGGAGGTTCCCCACCATGCCTTTACATAAAAGGAGAGAAAGATGGGCAAAGTGCCCAGGGCGAAACCTGTGGTTTTCTGACCTGCTGTCAGAAAGCACTCCCTACCCAGTTTGTATCAGGAAGCTGGAGGGAGGCATTCTGAGGTTCCTCACAAACCCCTGCCATGTCAGCTCAAAGAAGAGAATGATGGGGACCCCAGTGGGCGCATTGGTGCTCACTGAGGCTAAGGATCTCTGGTAGCCTGTGACACATTCTCCCCCTGGGCACCCATAGACAGAGAGGATGTGGCAAAAGGGTTGTGTTCCTATAATTTTGGCTGATCTTCCAAGAAAGACTTCAGAAATGGGGCCAACCTCACCCTTGAGATACACCCCCTTCTCCCTTTGTGCTCCATATTGGAGGAAAGTGCCAGAGGGCTGGGCTGGAGGTGTGTAGAGGCGGGCTCCCAGAGGCAGCTCACCCAGGTATTTGAAGAATCTGATACCTTCCTGAGTTACCATCTCTCGATCAGAGTTGGTCCTTATCCTTCCAGGTCCCAGAGCAGCCAGGAGAATCGCAGGAGCATTTCTCATCCTCTGTCATGGCCAATGTGAGTGCTTCAGGGGGCTCTATGGTCCAACGGAGACTCCAGAAGTGGGCATCCTCTGGGCTTGATGCTTGGAAATGAGCTCAGAGACTAAAGAAGGTGTTCAGGAAGGGCTGGCGATGTTATAACCTCCCATCCTACCCCCATAGGCTGGGACTTCTTTCTCTTCTCTAACCCCAACCCTGACCTTCCCTTCAAGGGATGCCTCTTCCATGGCCTCTTCTTTGCAGCTAGTCTTCAGCAAGCTGGCAAATCCAGAGAGATCCTAGGGAGAGGGGAGCAAGGGGAAAGTAGGATTAAGGTTAGGGGGTCCCTTCCTCGGAGAAATTCCATTTGTGTGGAGATGCTGAGGAGGAAGTACGATGTGGAGGAATCTCCTTCCTTCAGTTGAGAAGGAAGGAAAAGAGAAGAGGTGGCTGGAAAGGGGAATGGGACAGAAATGAATCTTTTACCAGAGAATCAGATTTTTCTGGAATAAACAATGGTTTTAGAGTCAACTCCTCTACAGCCTTCTGGTACAGAAAGAGTTCAGGCTGAAGAGGCTCCATTAGAAAAGGAAGAAGGTGGAGACCAAAGAAGGTGTGGGACAGGGGGCAAGTGATTCCCTATTCTAGCCCTCCCTCTCCCACCTTTAAAAATAATACCCAATTGATCTCACAAAATTACTATTTCCTCTTCTCTAGGAAACCACTTTATAAGATACCTCTCATCTTGTTCTCAATTACTTCTCTAAAGATTTAGAACAGGAAGGACCACACATCTGTGCTGCCTCGATGGCCTAATCCTTTTAAAGAGAAGTTTGTTTTTAGTGTTTCTCCCAGGGGTGATCCTTGATCCTTCTTTCTGAACCTCCTCCTCCTTCCCTTGCCAATTCCCCTTCTTCTGGGTATGATTGGCTCCTGTCTTTGATTAGCATCCAGACTTGGCCCTGGAGAATGGGCAAAGCTCTTCTGGATACTTTTATTGGGACCATTTCCCATCCTTAATAATCCCTACTTACGCTCTGGAAGAATGAGGAAAAGGGAAGGACAAAGACTGGGGAATATGGGGAAGGTGAGGGAAGGCTAATCTAGCTACCAAGGAGTTTCCCCATTAAGTTGCAGTTTATCCCCTACCCCTATGTATCCACAATCCTTCTCCTCCTTCCCATCCCCCCTTGTCCTTGAGCAAGGGCCAGGATCCATATGATGGCAATCAAAGAAGGGTTTGGGACAGCCAGTGGAACAGAAAGAACATAAACCTGAGGCTGAGCAAAAATGTGGATTCCATTTCTAATTCTGTTGCTGACTTGTGTGATCTGGGGAAGGTCCCAATTTGCTTCTTTGAATCTCAGTTTCCTGGTAGGTAAAATGAGAAGTTGACTGGGTCAGTCACTTAGGCTAGGTCCTCATTTAAGATATGGGGAAACTGAGGCTTAGCGACATGAAGAGAGGCTTCCTCAAGGTCACAAAGCTAGGACTGATTCCCACTTCAGCAGTAACTAATTGGGAGGATAGTCTGCTTTCCTAGAACCTTCCTGGAGAGGAGCTCTTCCCTTCTGGCAGCTCTGACTCCCCTCAGCTCCCAGCCAGTCCTAACCTTGCTGTGCTTGGTTTCTTCAGCCATTGAATGCCATTAAGTTGAACCTGAAACCTGGATCGATCCTAAGACTAGTGGGAGACATATCACCTAATGCCGACCAGTAAGTATAAAATAGGATGGATGACACAATTTAAACATGGGTGAGAGCTGAATCCTTCACACATCTACTTGCACTTGACCCTTAATTAGAAGCACCAAACTTGTTTGGTCTCAGCTCTAGATGACTGGTCTTGGACACAGAATCAGGGAAATCTTTCCAACAGAAACTTCCCAGTCCCAAATGAACTATCTGGATAGGTAGTGAATTCCTTGTGTCTGGAGGTAGCGAAATGTGGGCAATGGTGACTTGTTGGACAGGGTTGGGGAAAGAGGGATACTGATTAAGAGAGACCATGGTGCTTCAGGTCAGGATGGAGTGAGAGTCCCTTTGGGGGGGAATTCTCTGAGTGGGGATTTTCCAGGCTCTGAGACCTATGCTAATGATGGAGATGTATTTTCTATTCCCAGATTTAGAATTTCATTGAACGAACTTAGCAATAGCATTGCATTTCACTTGAATATACGCTTCAACTATCTACATGATCGCAGCAAAATAGTCTACAATACCATGAATGATGGGAAATGGGGCCAGGAAATAAAACAGGACTATTTCCCCTTTGCGAAAGGGGTCAGGGTGGAGGTAAGATCCCAAAATCAGAGCATGGTATATATCCTAGGGAAGGCCCCAAGACATGATCTCATTCATCCCTTGCATTTGACAGAGGAGGCCTGGGAAGCAAACTGGGATTGGGGGAATGATGAAAAGCTAGAGGGTGAAAAGGGTCAGTGGGTTAACAAAAGCCAATAGCAAGAAGCCCAGAATCCCTTGAGATGAAGTGGGAGAGTTAGTTGTGAAGGACCACAGCTCCCAACAGGATAAGAGAAGACTTGGGGTATACAGGACCCTAGGTTTAAAGTGGAAGGGGACTTCAGGAGCCATCTACTCTGACCCACTCATTTTACAGAGGAGGAAAGGGAGGCTTAGAATGGAGAAATGCCATACCCAAGACTCATAGTGTCTTGTAGTCAGTGTCTTGAGCTGGAATTTGAATCCAGATCTTCTTGTGTCCAAGCCCAGGATTCTGTGTTTATCTACTTCTGCCCTCTTTCCATTCAGATTCTCATAGCATTTCAAGGGACTCACTTTACAGTAAAGCTGCCTGATGGACATGAGTTTAGTGTCCCCAATCGCCATGAGATAACACTAATCGATACTCTGGGAGTTAGTGGAGACATCAGAATAAGAGCAGTGTCCTTCGTGTGAGCCCTGCAATCAAGCCAGCTTCAGACCATTCTGGAGGCTTGAGTGTTTTTATTAGTAATAAAAATCCTGATGATGATAACAGTTGACATTGTCTGTTATTCTAGTGGGGGGATAGAGGGTTGGGTTTGGAGTTGAGCAGGATGGTGGAGCGAGCCGGACAAAGTCCCTTTATTCAATGGCCCTTTGGTGCCTCTTTAGAAAAAGAACTCTCCACTGTGATCCATAAGTAATTTTCAGATGGAAAAAATCCCATATTTATTTTGACTAACTTTCAGTTTTCCTAGTATATCTCTGTGGTATTTATATATGTAAAAACATGATTCTAATTCATATCCCAATTGTTTGCCCTTTTGATAGATAGAAGGAAAATGAGAGGGAAGGACAGAATTTGGAGCTCAAAATTTTAAAAAATGAATGATAAAAATAAATACAAAATAAAATCTTGACAAAATAAAAAAACACAACATCACCATCACCATCTTATTATGAGAAGTCTGGGCTTGGCCAGACTCTCAGGAGTCCAGGCCATAACACAAAGGTGATAAGCACTTAGAAGAGTCCATACTCCCTGATTAACCAATGGGGAAGAGTACCTCCAGAGTAATAACCTGGGGGTATCTCTGTATTAGGGAAGGGAGGGGACTTGACCACAGACTCTGACCTAGCCCACTTGCTGGAAAGTTGCTGAATCCAAACCAGTGAGACCCTGTGTCCCTTTGAAGACCAGCCTCGGAAAGCTCAGAGAAATCTGCAGACATGATGGCAGGTTCTGGAACTCCCTGGCTCTGTATTCAGACATATTGAGTTCAAATTTGGCCTCTGACACTCACTATCTAAACGACCTTGGAGAAGTCTCTGAGCCTCAGGTTCCTCAAGGATAAAAATGAAGAGCTCCCAGCTCCTTCCAGCTCTATACACCTGCGCTCCCATGAGTCCAAGTCATTCCCCAGCCTCAGTTTCCTCATCTGTAACCTAAAGAAGTTGGACTCCATGGCCTCTGAGGTCCCTTCCCTGAGCCTCTGAGCTCTGCGCTCTTTTGAAGTACAATAAATTCCAGAATTTCTTCCCACCTTGGAGGGGAAGAATATAAGAGATCATATGACCTCTAAGGCCATTCCAGTTCTGAACTGATGATCCCAATGGACCATTTCTTGGAACACTCTGTCATTAATTCCCAAATTCCTTTATTCTGCTTGAGTCAGGGATTTCCCTTCTTTCATACATACCCTACTCTGCTGGGTCCTGAACCTTCAATCTTAAAGTGACAGCATCTCTATGTTGAGGTGAAAGTACAGTTCGTCTGCTTGTTACTGATCCAGTCAATAGTAGCTCAGAATGTTCTACCACAGGGCTGGACAAATCTTCCATAGGACCAACTCCTATTTCTACAGGTAGTTAAAGTTTTCAAGGTACTGCCTTCCAAGCAACAATTTATTTTCTCATTTTTAAGTATCTCTTAGTTAACCTTAATTGAATACAGAAGTATTAAATTTATAAGTCATATCCTCATGAAGTATTTTTAAGATTCTCACATCAGATTCATGATTGAGTTAAAGGAAAAATAGTAAGTGGTATAAAAAAATTTAAATTCTTTGAAGTTTGAGAACTGTAGAATTAACTTTAAGACACTGTACTAAATTGCATGAAGTTTTATTACTGGCAGATTTTAGTAGAGCTATCTAGGTACCTTCTACAAGTGATATGGAACCAGAGAGAGAGGACCTCCTTCAGAACAGTCTCAAGAATGAGACTTGTTTCAGAATGTCCAAGAGAAGCTATTTCCTGGCCACAGAGTAGAAGCACACACCATGCTGGGGTTGAAAGTATGCTGATTTTTATGTTAAATTTATCTTGGTTAAGTTAATGAGATGTAAATCTCCCTTCTCAAAATTAGTCCATTGTTTGTCCTCTAAATAGTTTGAATTGCAACCTAATTTCGGTAATTCTGATGATCAATTTATGAAAACTCTTATGGATTTCATTTATAAATGTAATCCATAACAGAAGTGAGTTTTTGGGCCCATGATCAATTTGAAGGGGAAACTGAGGGAATTCTGGAACTAGTCCAGTTCCCTTTATATTCAATTTTGGGTCCATTGAGGTTCAAAGGAGATCGCAAAAGGTTGGGGTTTCGGACCAGTGTCATAAAGTGTCTCAAAAGAATTTGCAGGTTTGAACCCATCTCAAAGCAGGGTCTTCCATCTCGAACCCATCCAAGGGGTAAAGTTTATTATAATTGTAAAACCAATTGAAGCAGGTTAAGTTCAAAGAATTTAGTGGAGAAGCAGGAGCAAGAAGACCTAAGAAAAAGTTAGAGAGATCAGGAGTTTCATGTTACTTATTTGCTGATTTTATGGCTTACAGGTAGATCTGAGGAGTGGTCTATTCACTGTTGTCTCAGGAAATTTGTTATCACTGACCAACAGATTGCAAATCTGACAGTCAGCAATGTTGGTAGGATTATGGTACTCCTAAAGCCAGGGAACCTCAGAGTTATTGTTTTTTCTTCCCTAAAAAGCTAGGGGAAGAAATATATAACTAAATTACTATAGTATTTCGAAGGTCAGAGGAATTTAGGACTATTGACAGATTGTTAGAACAATCACGTTTCTAAGGCTAGGGGGCCTCAGGATTATTGTGCCATTTCCCCTAGAAGCTGCATCTCACTGAGTCTAATACAACTTCTTTCTTTGAGAAAATTCTTTTGATTGGGGGAAAGATTTACTTTATTTTAGAACTCCTTACCTAAGGACCTAAGTTATGCTGACCTGAAAACAGATCAGATCCAATTGCTATCACAATTACACATCTTTCTATATTATATACATTATATATTATTATTATAATTCTGATGATCAATTTATGAAAACTCATGATCAATTTATGAAAAGATTAATATATCTATATTATATATAATACATCTATACATCTTTATATATATTATATATAATATATAATAATATATGACATACATATTATATATATTATACATCTATACAACCTGTATGTTTTATCTGAAAAGCAGCATGTACTAATCAATTGATTGAACATCTTTTGATTATATGAAGGTTCTTGAGATAAGGGAATGGGACACCTGTTTTTCTGAATTCAGGAAAGTACATCTTGTGGGTTCTCCCCCTCTCAATGTGGAAAGTTACAAAGAATTAGTTACTTGTAAACAACATATTATAGGAGTCTGTTTTTTTAATCCACTCTGTTATTTGCTTTTGTTTTATGGGACAATTCATCCTATTCACATTAACAGTTATGATTACATCTGGTTTACATTTTGACATTTAAAACATATACAATTTGTTGTTATTGAGTCCCTTGAAATTAGTCTTTGATGTTGGCTCTTCTATGTTAAATTTTCTATTGAGTTCAAGTTTGCTTAAGACAAAATCCTGAAAATCTGAGAATTCATCGAATGTCCATTTTCTCCATTCAATAGCATACTTAATTTTGCTGTATATAATATTTTTGGCCCCAACCTTGGTTCTTTTGATTGGTCTTTTATAGAAGCTGCTGATAAATCCTGTGTATTTCTTCTTATAGCTTCAGCATATTTGAATTTGTTGTTGTTGCTTGTAAAATTTTCTCTTTAGTCTGAGGGTTTTGAAATTTAACAATGAAATTTTCATGTTTCCTTGTAGTATCTCTTTGAGATGGAGATCAGTAGATTTTTCCTAATTCTACTTTTTTCTTCTTGTTCTATCATTTCAGGATGATTGTTTTTGCTTATTTCTTGTATTATTGTCAAAGTTCTTTTTTTTGTCATAGCTTTCATTTATTCAGTTATTCTTACATTTTCTTTTCTTGATCTGTTCTCCAGATTTGTTGTTTTTCTCATAAGATATTTCACATTCTTTTTTTATTTTGCCATTCTTTATATTTATTTTATTACTTCTTATCTTTTATAACTTCACTGGCTCCCCTTAGCTCAATTCCAAATTTCAAAGAGTCATTTTCTTCTTTAAGACTCCGGATCTCAACTATGATGGACTTGGCTCTTTTCAGCAATGAAATGGACCAGACCAATTCCAATGGACTTTTGATGGAGAGAGCCATTTGCACCCAGAAAGAGTACTGTGGGGACTGAATGTGAATCATAACATAGTATTTTCATCTTTTTTGTTGTTGTTTGCTTGGTTTTTTGCTTTCTTTCTCATTTTTCTCCTTTCTGATCTGATTTTTCTTGTGCAGCATGATAAATGTGGAAACATATACAACAATTGTACGTATTTAATATATAGTGAGTTACTTGATGTCTAGAGGGAAAAGGGAGGGAGAAAAATTTGGAACACAAGTTTTTGCAAGGGTGAATGTTGAAAACTATCTTTGCATGTATTTTGAAAATAAAAAGCTATTATTTTTAAGAAAAAGACTGGATCTCCTTTTCTAATTGGTTGACTTTCTTTTCATAATCTCTGTGTTTTTCTTGGGTTGTTCTTATTTTTTTCCCTCAATTTCTCTCATTTAATTTCTAATGTCTTTTTGAGTTCTCTAAATTCCTTTTGGAAAGTATCCATTTAACATTAATTACTCTTTAGGGTAAGGGAGGCTTTTTCTTTTACTTCAGTACCCTCCTCTGAAGATAAACCAGAGCGTTTCCTATTTGTGTAGTAATTTTCTGTGGGTTGGATTCTTTCTCCTTTGCCTGCTCATTTAAAAAAAAAAAGAATTTAATAGTGTAATCTCTTCTGGTGTTGAGGATGGGGGAAATGATGCCTTTGGATTAATTTCAGTTCTCTGACCTTGAACCTAAAACCAAGAAATCCAGCCTCCTCCAAGGGCCCTAGCCAACAGCTAACCTGCCCCACTGCTTCAGCATTCACCAGATATGCTGGGTTTCTTCTCACCCAAGGCCTTGACTCAGCTGCACTTCTGCACTTGCCATTCCCTTAATAATCTGGACTCAAATGCCCCAACTTCCCTTGCTGCCTGTGGGAGGTGAAAGTTCTGTAATTCTGACTGAAGCTACCTTCAAACCCAGCTAACACCAGGGCTCCCTGCTATCCTTTCAACAAAGCTCACCTGGAGGTATTTACACTTTATACTGGTTAATCTTCTACCCAAGCGACTTTCTTCTGGGCTTCTGCAGTAGTCCTAAAAGAATCCCTGTTTTGTCCCAAATCTTGTTTATTTTTCACCAATCTATCTTTGTCCTAAGGCTCAATTTTATTTTGTTTATGAGGGAAATCTAAAGTGCTTTGAATTTTTGATCTATTCTGCCATTTTCACAAATCATCCCTCTTTGCTAACTTTAAAAGACACAATTCATTTACAAATCAGAACCTCATGAAATTCTTTAGGTTCTTATGTGAGGTACAAGATTGAGGTTTAAAAAAAAAATCAAGTGTTATATAAAAACTTAAATTCTCTGAAGTTTCAGAATTATAGAACCAACTTTAAGACCCTATACTAAATTGTGTAAAATTTTGTTACTGGCAGATTTTAGCAGAATTATCTTCAACCCTTTTATAAGTGATATGGAATTAGAGAAGCAGTCTCTTCAGACGCCCTGACAATGAGACCTATTCCAAAATGTCCAAGAGAAGATATTTCCACTCCATCATCAGTCAAAATGGGAAATTGAGGGGATTAGGATAGCAAGTGATCGATTTGGGGAACTGAATAAATTATGCTGACTCTGTTTTGGTACTCAATTATACAGTTAGTCCAGCTCCCTTTCTATGCAATTGTAGGTTTAATCCATATTCCTTCTTGGGAGAAAATTTTATAGTATTTTTGACTCTGGCCCCGAATAGCCTGGAAGCTGGACTTCATTTCCCTCCTACTTAGAAACCCTTACCTAAAGATCTAAATTGGGTTGACCTGAAACCTGATCAAATCCAAAAATTGATGCAAGAAGTTTTCTTACAATTATACATTTTAAGCAATCTATATTACTTATCTGAAAAGTGACTCTGTAATGCTCAAGCAGTTATTGTTTCCACATTCCTGGGATTGTATAAAGATACTTGGGGGGAATGCCATTTTTCTTAATTCAGGAAATTACCCCCCCCATTGACTCTTCTTTTCCCAACTTTGAAAGTTCCTAATCTTTCCTTCTATTAAAAATCAGATTACCTATTTTTGTATTGACTATCTTTTAATTAATTGGCTTCATTTGTTTAATTGTTTATCATAAAAACCTGTCTCTTCCTGTATTGGGGAAGGTGCAGTCCTAAGGTGATTAAGGGAGCTTCTCTGGCTTTGTTGGACAATTGTCAGACATTGCTTAATACATCAAATAACTTGTTAGTCTGAGTCTTTCTGTCTTCAGTTATTTAATCTTTCACCCATAACAACCAGAAAGGGAGTTGGTACAAGGATTTTATCTCCTTTTTATAGAGAAGGAAACTGAGATTCGATCAGGATATTATTTGTCCATGGGTCACATAGCAGGGCAAATGGTGAGGGAGTAGGGAGGAGCTGTACAGGGGGAAGAATCCCCCTAGAGGTTAGAATCAAGGCTCAGGATGTGAGGTATTTGGGGATGGTGGGAGGCTTGAGAGGACAGGAGTTGTGTCTAGTCTGTCCTGATTACTGTTGGGGGCTCTCTTTCCCTGGTAATGATGGTTTTTTTTTGGTTTCTCCAACTTTTCCAAAGTTTATGGAATCCTTTTTTGTCCTTGAGATAAATGGTGGGAGAAGGAATAATCAGAGGTGTTGGATTTGAGTGTTTGAGCCTTGTCTAAAAATACAGAGGAGCTCTGCTACAGGAGAGGATTTAGTCTGGTCCTGCTCAGCCCAAGAGGCAGAACCAGGAGGAATTTGGGACAGTTACAGAGAGACTTGTCTATTCAATCCAACAAAGGGAGTTGTCTTTCTTAAGGACCATGTCTTAAACCTAAATCGTACTAGCTCTCACTGATTGGTCAACAGTAGGAACTAGGACAAACCCCAGTTGGTCATTATTTCAGCAGGGTTTGGTTCAGAATGAATGTATTTAATAATTGTTTCTGTTTTGGACAGAAATCTTCAGGGTCATCCCCTCCCAGACTAAATTACCAGAATCAGAGCAAGGAATATTCCACCTGGGAAAGATCCAAGAAATGATCTCTTCCACCCTTTGCATTTGACAAAAAAAGTACTGGAAGCAAATTCTGATGTGAAAAAGACAAAAAGATTGAGGAAAAATGATTCAGTGGACTTCCAAAGGTCAATGACAAGAAACCCAGCATCCCTTGGGCTGAAGTGGGGAGAGAAAGTGAGAGAGTTGTGATGGGCTGTGATCCCAGTAAGGCTCTGGGGTATGCCAGGGTACATAAAGGACTCTAGATTTAGAGCTAGAAAGAACCTTAGAACTATCTAATCTGACTCCCTCATTTTACAGAGGAAGAAACTTAGAAATTTGCCCAGTTCACACTATGTCTAATGAGTATCTTGAGTTGGAATTGGAATCCAGATCTTCCTGTCTCCAAGCCTAGGGTTGTGTGTTCATCTCGGTCTGTCCTCTCCCCATTTGGGTTTGCATAGAATTAAAGGCAGTTTGGTAGAGAAGCTGCTAGATGGGTTTCATTTGAGTTTCCCAAATTGCACTAATTTAACATCAATGGATTCTGTGGCAGCTCAAGGTGACATCAAAATGAGAACATTGAAATTGCCAATGAATTTTCCCTTCATGCCAGTTTTAGATCAATGTTCACTTTTGGAGTTCTCTTACTACTAATAAAAGTACTGCTGATGATAACATCTGGCGTCTGTTATTCTGATCTGGGGGATAGAAGTCTGGGTTCGGGTCGAGAAGGATGGTTGAGTGGGCTTGGACAAGCTTGAAAGCCCTTTGATGACACTAAGAGAGGTGTTCTCCACATGTGATTTTTGGTATGAAAAAATGTCATCTTTTTTTGTTACTAACCTTTATTTTTACTAGAATTACTTTGCGGTTTCCACATATAAAGAAAAACATTATTCCAATTCATATCATATTGTTTGTCCTTTCAGTGGGGAGAGGAAGAACGAGAGAGAGGGAGAAAATTTGGAACTCAAAATTAAAAAAAATAAAAACAAAATAAAACCTTCACAAAATAAAAAATACAACATCAACACCTTATTGTAAGAAGGGTTCCATGGGCTTTCCCAGATTGTCAGAAGTCCAGACTTATAACACAAAAAGGGTAATAATCACTCAGGAGCCTCTACACTCCCTGATTTCCAGTGGGGAAGGGAGTAGTGACCGCAGGTGAACCTCTGTGTAGTAGGGAAGGGAGAAGACCAGACCACAGATTGTGATTGTGGGCAAGCCCACCTGCTGGAAAGCTGCTGAATCCAAACCAGTTAAGCCCAGTATCCCTTGAGGACCAGCCAAGGAAATTCAGATCTGCAGGTCAGATGGAGGAAGATATTCCCTGGCTTTAGGGTCACAGGGATTGGATTTGACTTTGACCTCTGATACTCACTGTCTAGACCATGTTGGAGAAGCCTCTGGGCCTCAGTTTCCTTGGGGTAAAATCAAGATCTTGGCCTCCCAGGTCCTTCCAGCTCTCTACATCTATACTCAAATGGGCCCAAGTCATCCCCCAACCTCAGTTTCTTCCTCTGTAACATGAGGAAATTGGACTCCATGGCCTCTAAGATCCCTTCTCTGAGCTTCTGATCTCTCCTCTACTCCTCTGAAGTACAATAAATTCCCGTATTTCTTCCCACCAGAAAGGGAAGAAAGCAAGAGATCCATTCCCAGAGACCTTGTATGTGTAACCAGTTCTGGTTCAGCCTCAAATTCAAAGGGTTTTTTTTAAATCACCATAGAATAAGCCCACAAGCAGTGACCAAGGATGCTGGAGGGGCTCTGATGTAGAGTCCAGGGCCCTCTGCTCCCAAGCTCAGAGATAGGCTTACGGCTCCTGGATCTGGGCTTGGCTGAAAGACAGCCAGCCCTGTCAGCTGCTCTCACCACATCCAGACTCCTCACAGCAGAAGGGAGATGACCAGTTTACAGACCTTTGGAGAACACTCACTGTAGGCTGGGCCCCATGTCAGAGAGAGACTTGAGACGGAGCTCCCAGTCCTGGATGGAAAGGCCTTTACGTGCCTGGATGTCCAAAGGTTAGAGCCAGGTTCCTGTGCAGTCTGGCCTGAAAATTGGCTATTTGACAGAGGCAGGCTTGTCAACTCCTCTGAGTCTGGTTTCCTGGGTCATATAATGGTCTGGGATCATGACATTCACTCAGAGAATACTGGATGCCAGCCCTGGGAGAGACACAGAGAAGGACTGAAGAGATCCCACTACTCCAACAATATGGCAAACTGATAGCCAGAGGGAGAGACTGAGGCAACCTGATGAGATAAAGGGCAGTTTTTTCCCTTTAGATTGGACTAGGTGTCCTCTCTTCCCATCACCTCCTGCTTCCCTCTACTGGATGTGTTTACATAATGTTAACTTCCCCTCCCCTATCACTCTCAGTTCAGCCTCCTTTCCCCGAGTCCTTACACTCTATCAATGCTGCCTTAACTTGCTTTCTTTCTCCCTTTTCCTCTTCCAGACCCAGGAGTTACAGCTCTGGGAACAAACAGTGCCCCAGTTTCTTTCTCTGTAAAAATGAGGGTGTTGGAAGAACAAGAGGACAAGAATATCAAGGGAATTAATGAAAAAAAAATACAAAGTATGATGGCCTAACAATTCCATATCTAAAACTCTATTATGAAACAGTGGTCTTCAAAACCATCTGATACTGGCTAAGAAATAGAATGGTGGATCAGTGGAAGAGTTAGATACACATGACACAGTAATCAAT
Organism: Sarcophilus harrisii; assembly: GCF_902635505.1. NCBI lineage: Eukaryota > Metazoa > Chordata > Mammalia > Dasyuromorphia > Dasyuridae > Sarcophilus > Sarcophilus harrisii. Next base: position 13,651,629 of record NC_045430.1, on the reverse strand, counting down.
AACTATGCTGTTCTAATATTTGATCAACCCCAAAACTCCAGCTTCTGCAATAAAAACTTATTATTTCACAAAAATTGCTGAGAAAACAGGAAAATATGTCAGAAACATTTCATATCCCATACCAAAATAAGATCAAAATGGGTACATGATTTGGGGATGATATCACAAATCTTTGGAGAAGGGAGGGATTTATGACCAAAGAAGAACTAGAGAACATTGTGAAATGAAAAATGAATAACTTTGATGACATCAAATTAAAAAGGTTTTGTAGAAACAAAGCCAATACAAACAGGATTAAAAGGGAATTACAAAGCTGGGAGGAAATTTGTACAGCCAGTGTTTCTGTTAAAGCCTCATTTCTAAAATATATAAAGAACTGTGTCAAATTTATAAGAATACAAGTCATTTTTCAATCAATAGTCAAAGAATATGAACAGATGATGAAATTAAAGCCATTTATAGTCATATAAAAATGCTCTAAATCACTATTGATTAGAGAAATGCAAATTAAAACAACTCTGAGGTACCACTGAACACCTCTCAGATTGATTAAAATGACGGGAAAGGCTCATGATAAATGTTGGAAGGGATGTGGGGAAACTGGGACACATACACATTGTTGGTGGAGTTGTTGATCCAGCCTTTCTGGAGAACAATTTGGAACTGTGCCCAGAGACTTATAAAACTATGCATACTCTTTGAGGGGAAATCATAAAGGAGGAAAAAGGACTCACATGTGCCAAAATGTTTGGAGCAGCTCTTTTTGTGGTGGCAAAGAATTGGTAAATGAGCAGATGTCAGTCAATTGAGGAATGGCTGAATAAATTGTGATATATGAAAGTAATGGAACACTATTCTGTGTATATAGAGAGAGTTTTCCCACAATCATATACTTCAAGCAACCAATGTTTTATCTGAAAAGTGGTCCTGTATTGATTCATCAGTTATTGTTTCTGAGTTCTTTTGACTATATAAAGACATTTTTGGGGAGAGAAATATCCTTTTTTGTTGAATTTAGGAAACTGCACCTGTTGACTCCCCCTGGAAAGTTCCTAATCTTTCTTCCTATTAGAAATCAGATTGCCCAATGTTGCAATGCTTCCTTTTGATTTATTGGGCTCATTTGTTTTTTATGTATAAAAATGTCTTTTAGCATATTTGGGACGCAGTCCTAAAGTGAGGAAAGGGCCTGCTCCCATTTTTTTCCTTTAACAATTGTCAGGCATTGCCTAACATAAGATTGGAAAACTAAATTTTTATGTCCTCATTCACCCATAACAACCAAGAAAGGGGTTGGTGCAAGGATTTTATCTCCTTTTTATAGAGGAGGAATCTGAGATACATACTGGTAATATGATTTGCCCCTGAGTTACACAACTGACAATGCACGGAGTTGGGGTAGTGCCAGTCAAGAGGGGTGGTGAAGGAGCTGGAATCAAACTTAGGATATGAGGCACCTGAAGTTAGTGGGAGCTTTGTTTGTTCTGTTCCATTCACTGCTAGGAGTTCCCTCTGCTTAATGATCATGGCTTTTGTATCTCCAACCTCTGCAAGGTTCATAAAGTCCTTCTCTTGTCCTTGAAAGAGATAGTGGGAGAAGGAATGGTCAGGATTACTGGGTTTGGATATCTGAGCCTGGCCTGGAAATACAGAGGGGCTGTCCTACGGCAGGGGATTTAGCCTACTCCAGCCCAAATGAGAAAATTGAAGAACAAAGAGTGGAAGTGACTTGTTGCTATGGATCCTGGCCTTCAGGTCCCCCTCAAGAGAAAAACAAAAGGCAAGAGGGAAAAGGAAAGGGATGATAGGGAAAGCCAGATTCCTTCTTTTCACTCAGGGAGCTCATTTCCATTTAACTAATGTAACCCCAGGACCCTCTAACCTATGACCCTGCACTTCTGTTTTCATTGTGTCTCACTGTCAAGGGAAGGATCTGTGGGCATCCAAGGAAAAGTTGTGTCACAGACTTCCTGAGATGCCTATTCTTGGGGTCAGAGGGCCTAGATAGAGATCTCAGCTCAGTTCTTCAAGGCCCAAGTGACCCCAGGGCCTCAGTTTCCACATTTGTTAAGAAACCAGATGGATTCTGAGGTCCCTCCATGCTATGCCAACTTCTGATTAAGATTGCCACCTTCAGGTGGATTTTTTTTGGAGAGACTCTCACTTGGATTAGAATATGGTTTTCCCTCTAGAGCCTGGCTCCCAGTCTTTTCCCTCCAATATCATATTCATCTTTATTCTAAAACTAATTTTCTCTCTAAAAGTTGCTCCAACCTCATCCCCTAAAGCAGGCTTTCTCAACTTTTTACCCATTTGTGACTCCTTTTCACCAGAGAAATTTTTATGTGACCCGAGTATATCAAATAGGATACAAATCAAGTATTTGCTAACAATAAATAAAGAAGTTGTTTTGAAATCATTTTTTGGTATTCGTATAATTTTACCATTTATTAAAGATTTTAAACAAATTTGCATACTAATGATGGGTGTCCTTTTTTATTTTTACATGAAGAATTAAATCTTGGGCAAATGTTTGATACCTTTTCCTCTAGCCATATTATTCACATCCCCCATATTCAGCAAGGCGATCCCAAATGGCGTCGAAACTCACAATTTAAGAACCTTTGCTTTAAAGGATGGTTTTAGGATTTGGTTGTGGGAAGGAGTTTGGAAAAGGGAAGAGCTTGATATCGAGAGGGTGTGGCCACAGGTATCACCACATTGATTGGTTCACTTTCCAAGACATAGAGCTCACAGTTCCACCGTTCTCTCCCCTGATATAGGGACCCTCCCCTTTGGTACTCTAACTTGGCTTAACGTTCTTGAGGACCTGACTGGTGGAGGGGGGGTTGCTCTGGATTCAGAGGAACCCCGAGCTCGATCTTCTTTTTAAAGGGTCTTGACACCTCCCTGAGTTACCTTCTTGGGCTTGGAGTTGGACGTTATCCTTTGGGGATCCAGCGCAGCCAAGAGAATCGCAGGACCATTTCCCTCCTCCCTCCGTTATGGCCCGAGTGAGTGAGCTAGGACACAGACTTGGGGTTCGACGATGGGGAAATCCCCGGGGATTGGGGCTCAAAAACGATCCCGGAGACTCAAGAATGGGATATTTCCGATCGAGAGGGAATGATCTGTCCTTCCTGTCTTTTTGAGTTAGGGTTTCTTTTACTCTCCTCTATTCCCCCACCTTGATCTTCCTAGTCCTAGTCCTAGCAAGGTCTGTCCTTCCCATAGGGAGTCCACCCCCTTCACCTTGAAGCTGTCTTCTGTCTCTGGTTGCTGGTCCAAGGTCTTTAACAACCTGATAAGTCAGAGAGATTTTGGGGACGGGTGAGCCAGGAGGAAGTGTGTCACTTGGCTGAAAGGGGCTATATCTACATGGAGGTGAAGGAGTAGAATGTGAGGGAATACCTTTCCTTGAGCTGAGAAGGAAGGGAAAGGGACAGAAGTAAGCAGAGATAAGTATTCTGTCACAAGATCAGACCTTCTGGAATTAATTACTGTCTTAGAGAGTTAACTCCACCCTAGGCTGATAGTATAGAAAGAGCCAGACTGATTAGACTCTAGTGGAAAAGGAAAAGCCTGAAGATGGGAGAACAAATGGGGCAGGTGACAAAAACAAATGGAACAAATGATTTCTTAGGTATTTCCATTTGATTTCATAAATATATGACTTTTCTCTTCTCTGGGAAACTAATTCATAAAATTCCTCTCACCACTTTTGTTCCCCATCACTTTTCCATTGATTTAGAACAAGAAGGGACAATATAGCACTGCTGCCTTGGTTCCCTGACCCCTTTTCCTTTAGGACGGAGAAGCTTAACTTTAGTGTTTTTCTCAAGGTTACCCTTTATTCCCAAATCTTTCTGAGACTCTTCCTTACTTGCCAACTCCCCTTCTCTTGAATATGCTGACTTCTGCTCTTGATTAGGACCAAGACTTGGCCCTGGAGAAAGTGGGAAGCTCTTCCTGAAAACTTTTCTGAGGATTTCGATTCATGCTAATGAAATACAGACCATCCTGGACAATTGATGAAGATGTTAGAGGCAAAGTAAAGTTGACCTAGCTACCAAGGAATTTCCCCATTGAGTTACAGCCAATCTCCTACCCTTGGGGTAGAACCATGGTCTTCACTTTCCCCTTGACAAAATGCTAAGATACATGTAATGGCACTAGTACAGACAATAGGACAGAAAGACCTGGGATACCAGTTTTTTTTATTTCTTTAAACCTCAGTTACCTGAGGTGCAAAATGAAGAGTGGACTGATCACTCATCTGGGCCTGTACCTCATTTAACAAATGGGGAAACTGAGGCCCAGAGACATGAAGGGGTTTCCTCAAGGTCACAGATCTGGGACTGACTCCCACTTCAGCACTAACTAATCTGGAGTCTTCTTTCCTAGAACCTTCCTCAAAGAGGGTCTCTCCCCAAATGGAAGCTGTGGCTCCCTAAACTCCCACTCAGCCCTAACTTCACTGTGTTTGTTCTCTTCAGCCAATATTTGCCAGTCGCTTGAACCTGAAACCAGGAGATTCCATAAGATTGGTGGGAGACATATTGCCTGATGCCAGAAGGCAAGTGGGACATGGGATGGGTGAGACAATTTTACCATGGGTGATAACTGAATCTTTTACTTACCTGTTTGTACTTGTCCCTTTATTAGAAGCACCAAAATTGGTTTTGCTCCTTTCTGGAGGCAGTAAAATGTATGCAATGGGGACTTGTTGGATGGGGTTGAGGTGGAATAGGTACTGCAGAAGAGTACTCATGGTGCTTCAAGTCAGGATGGTGTGAGTGTCCCTTTGGGGATCTTCTAGCTCAGGAATCCTCTGAGTGGAGGTTTCCAAGGTTCTGTGTCAATGCTATGTCCTCAATTCCCAGATTTGTAATAGATTTGGACAAAGATGGAAGCAACATTGGTCTCCGCTTCAGCCCAAACTTCGACTATGAAAGGGACTACAAAAACATCCTGTGCAACAGCATGCAGGATGGTGCATGGGATGCAGAAATAAGGCATGCCTATTTCCCCTTTGTGCAAGGGACCACCATGGAGGTAAGATCCCAGATCAGAGCATGGAATGTTCCATCTAAGAAAGCCCAACAGATGATCTCATCCACTTCTCGCATTTGATAGAAGAATCCTAGAAATGAACTCTAATGGACAAAAGATTAAAAAATTAGAGGGAAAATGAGTCAGTGGATTTCCAAAGGTCAATGGTAAAAACCCCAGTGTTTGTTGCTTCAGCTGAAGTATGTCTTTGGGTGGGTGGGTGAAGGGCAGAAAACAGAGGGAGCTGTGAAGGGCCATGGTCCCAAAATGATAAGAGAAGACTTTGGGATACATTTGGGATAGAACACATAATAGTGTTTTCGATTTAGAGTTGGAGAGAACATCAGGGGCACCCACCGTCACCCTCTCATTTCACAGAATGAGGTTCAGAATGGAAAAATGATTTGTCTAAGGTCACACATTGTCTTATAGTGAGAGTCTTAAAATGGAATTGGAATCTAGGTCTTCCTGTCTCCAAGACCATCGTCATTTTCCATTCATCTCATTCTACCCTCTCTCCATTCAGATTTTCATAGCGTTTAAAGGGACTTCCTTTGAGGTCAAGTTGCCTGATGGGTTTCATTTGAGTTTCCCGAATCGCACTACCTTAACAACAATGGACACTGTGGCAGTTTATGATGACATCAAAATGACGACATTGGAATTGCCATCAATTTCTCCAAATAAGCAAGATTCAGAGAATTCTTGATCTTGAGGTTCATTACTAATAAAAGAGCTAATAACTAATAAAACTAAAAAATAATAACTAATATAACGAGATAACATTTTTCTCTGTAATTCTGGTCTGGGGGATAGAGGACTGGGTTTAGAGTTGGGAAGGATGGTTGAATGACCCAGGACATGTCCCTTCCCCTCAATGGCCCTTTGATAATTATTTAAGCCAGCACTTCTCCACGTAGATTCCCTGGATAATGTTCAGATGAGAAAAGATTGCAGTCTTTAATGTTTAAAACTTCTGATTTTCCTAGTATTACTGTTTTTATATGTGTAAAAACATGATTTTAATTCATATCACATTGTTTATCCTTTCAGTGGGCACAGGAAGAATGAGAGGAAAGGAGAGAATGTGAAACCCAAAATTTAAAAAAATGAATGTTAAAAATAAACAAAAAGTAAAAACATCTTCACAAAATGAAAAAACATAACACTACCTCATTATTCCAAATAGGAGTCCATGGACTTCCCAGACTATTAGAGGCGAGGCTGTAACACAAAACAGAATAACAAACATTTAGAAATCTCCACAATCCCTGATTAGCAATGGGGAAGGGAGTTCCCAGAGTAGTGATTACAGAAGGACCTGTATTATTATTAGAGAAGAGAGGGGACCAGACCACACTCTGGGCAAGCCTACCTAATGGAAAGCTGCTGAATCCAAACCAGGTGAAACCTTATCTCCCTTTGAGGACCATCCAAGGAATCTCGGAGAGATCTGTAAGTCAAATGGGAGGAGGATGGGAAGACACTCTAGGAAGCTCTTAAGGCTCCCCTCACCCTGTTTCCCAATTGCTTCTCCAATGACTTAAAAAAGGATCACATATCTGTACTGCCCGGAGTCTGTCTGTTACTCTTCTCCAAAGGGAAGGGCAAGAAAAGCTTAATTCAATTATCTTAGTCTGTCTGCCAAAGATACCCTTGTTCCCGTGGCAGGCAGTGCCAGAGATTGGTTGTGTGGCTGAGGGCAGGCCTGACTAGCTCTCTGAGTCTGGCTTCTTGGGTCAGAAGATGATCTGAAGTCATGACATTCATTCAGAAAACATTGACTCCCATTCCCTGAGCAGAGCCCAGCATTAGGAGAGAGACAGAGAGGGACAGGAAGCGCTCCACTGCCCCATGGAAAGTGTGAAAGACTTGGTAGCAGGGGAAGAGACTGAGTCAACCTGAGAGACTGAGTCAATAGCAGGGCAGCTGAGAGAACCAATTGTCATCTTACTTTCATTTCTTTTCCCTGGTCTTTGACACTCTGGTCATGAGAGGATCTCTTCCCCAATCCCCATGTCTTGATCCAGTTTGGATGTTTTCTGCCCCCAACCCTACCATAATACACATACACACACACACACACACACACACACACGGGTTCTCCATCTTTTGGGAGCAATAGGTTAGGACTATCCTCCTGGCTCCCCAGGGGACATAGTTATCACTTCTTTAGGTGTCCTCTTCCCCCCTACCTCCTGCTTTCCTCTACTAGATGCCTTTTTTCTTTTTTAAAAAATTTATTGTTTTATTTTTCTGGCTACACATTTATATTTTTTAAGATAAACTTTATGAATCATATTGGGAGAGAAAAATCAGAAGAAAAGGGAAAACCACAAGAGGAAAAAAATAGAATAAAAAGAGGGAAAGGTGAACATAGCATGTTTTGATTTACATTCAGTCTTCATAGTTCTCTCTCAGGATACAGACAGTGTTTTCTTTCCAAAGTTTGTTGGAATTGCCTTGGATCATTGAACCACTGAGAAGAACCAAGTCTTTCATTGTTAATCATCACTCAATCTTGCTGTTACTATGTACAATGTATTCCTGGATCTGCTTGTTTCCCTCAGCATCAATTTTGATAAATCTTTCCAGGCCTGTCCAAAATCAGCTTGTTCCTCATTTTTATAGAATAATAATATTCCATTACTTTCATATATCATAATTTATTCAGCCATTTTCCAATTCTTTGCCACCACAAAAGAACTGCTACAAAAATTTTTGTACTTGTGGCTCCTTTTCCTTCCTTTATTATTTCCTTAGGATACAGACCCACTAGGGGCACTGCACAGTTTTATAGTCCTTTGATCAGAGTTCCAAATTGCGCTTCAGAATGGTTGGATCAGTTCACAATTCCACTAACAATGCATGAGTGTCCCAATTTTGTCACAATTCCTCTAATATTTATCATTATCTTTTCCTGTCATCTTAGCCAATCTGAAAGGTATGAGGTGGTACCTCAGACTTGTTTAATTTGCATGTCTCTAATCAATAGTGATTTAGAGCATTTTTTCATATGATGATAGATGGCTTTTAATTTCATCATTTGAAAATTGTCTAATCATATCCTTTGACCATTTATCAATTGGGGAATGGTTAGTATTCTTTTAAATTTGACACCGTTCTTTATATATTTTAGAAATTAGGCCTTTATCAGAAACACTGGCTATAAAAATTTTTTTCCAGCTTTGTACTTATCTTTTAATCTTGTTTGCATTGGTTTTATTTCTGCAAAACTTTTTAATTTAATGTAATCAGAGTTGTCCATTTTGCATTTCATAATGTTTTCTAGTCCTTCTTAGGTCCTCCCTTTTTCAAAGATCTGATAGGTAAACTTTCTCTTGCTCTCCTAATTTGCTTATGGTGGCACCCTTTACACCCAAATCACATACCCATTTTGGCCTTATTCTGGTATGGGGTGTGAGATGTAAGTTAATGCCAAGTTTCTGACATATTTTCCAGTTTTCCCAGGAACTTTTGTGAATTAGTGAGTTCTAATCACAGAAGCTGGAGTTTGGGGGTTTATCAAATACGAGATTACTATAATCATTGATTATTATGTCATAGGGATATAATCTATTTCATTGTTCCACCACTCTATTTCTTAGCCAGAACCAGATGGTTCTGATGATTGCTACTTTATAATAGAGTTTTAGGTCTGATCCTGCTAGGCCTGGATGCCTTGTTTCTATAGCAACATACCTTCCCCTGTCACACTTGGGATCAACTCTGACTTCCCCCTTCTCTCAGCTCTGACTTGGCTAATGTTTCCTTAACTTCTTTTCTTTCTTCCACTTTCTCTAAGTTTTACAGATAGTAACAATCCAAAATGTTTTTTATTATGCCCTGCAGGCTAATGAGGGGTCAAAAACTTATGGTTCATTTTAACTGTGCAATGCTGATAGGATCACATTGATTAGTAATAAAGATATGGACCTGGAGAGAAAGGCTGAACATTCCCATAGTGTTCTCAATGGACCCTCATCAATCAATGCTGAAGTTATTGACTTTATATCTCAAGTTGAAGTTAATCCCTCTCTAGCTGAACTTCCAAATGAAGAAATTTATATTGCCATTAGGATCATCTTTGGGGGCAAAGGACCTGGTGCTGATTCTACTCCAATTGAGATTTAGGAGGCAAGGGGTCCAACGTTTATAAAAGTGATGGCCGAAATATCCCATGTCATTTGATAAGAGGTTATCCCCCAAGATAGCCCCAAGGATACCTCTATTGTCCATCTCTATAAAGGTAAAAGAAATAGGTTGTCCAGTGACAATCACAAGATGATCTCTCTCTTATTCATTATAAACAAGATTCTTGCCAGACTCTTTACAACAATGAGGTGATTCAGGACAATAGACTTGTGATGGAGAGAGTCATCTGTACCCAGAAAGAGGATTATGGGGACTGAAAGTGAATCACAACAAAGTATTTTCATCCTTTTTTGTTACTTGTTTGCTTTTTGCTTTCTTTCTCATTTTTTCCCTTTTTGATCTGATTTTTCTTGTGCAGCATGATAATTAGGGAAATATGTATAGAAGAATTGCACATGTTTAACATATATTGGATTACTTGCTGTCTAAAGGAGAGGGTAGGGGGAAGGGAGGAGAAAAAAACTGGGGACACAAGGTTTTGCAGAAGTGAATTGAAAAACTGTGCATATATTTTGAAATCAAAAGCTAAAATAAAATGTTAAAAAAATTCTTTCCAGAGTCCTTCTAAAAGACTGAAAAGATAGCCATTTACTTCAGAGACAGTGTAGCTTCAGAAAGGGCCAAAGAATATTCTATATGGTGTTTGCTACCCAATAATTCTAAGAGAAATAATAGGTTCAGAAGAAAAGTCCAGACACAACACTCATTGATCTGACCCAAGACTTTGATGCTGTCAGTCTTGAGGGCTTGTGGAAGATCCTGGCAAGATATGGTTGCCTGAAGAAGTTCATTAGTATTTTATGCCATTTCCATGAAGACATGCTTGCCTTGGTTCTGGATAATAGACAATGCTCTTGTCCTTTCCCAGACAATAATGGAGTGAAGCAGGTCTCTATGCCTTGTGATAGATAATTGATTAGACTCCTATTTTAGGAGATCCCCATTTCATTGTAGTCAGTATCAATCAATTTGATATGATTCTCCCAGGGGTTAAAACCCATATCTATGAACTACAGATTTTAAGTTCATTGCTTTGTCATGGGAAGCTAACTAAAGGATCTTCATCCTTGGTTTTCTTTGTTATTGGGACCAAGCCCAGGATGGTGGAGGTGACTCAATTGCATAGAAAGTGCCCCGGTTATTTTTGTTGCCCCTCTATTCATTGTCATCCTTCTAACATACAACATTTTGAGATGACCACGAGCACTAGACCAACAAGTGGTCCTGTTTCCTAGTACTCTGTGTTTCTATTGACCCATCACACCATGTAAATGTTTTGACATCTGTCCATGTCCATGGTTCTGATCATCAGCTTCATAGGACCTCTTGAAAAATCAAGATAAATCTTGGTCTACAGTATGATCAATGTAGTCAAGGTCTATTCATTAGCCTTGCTGTTAACCAACGAAATTCTGTACTGTGTGAAGAGTTTCTTGAAGAGTCAAGGACAAGGTCTACTATCCAATGAGATTCTGAATTTTTAGTGTGTGCATTCAATGCAACCAAGCAGACTGAAATGTAACAGAGTAGAGATCAGTTCTTTGTCACTTGTACTTATTTTGACTTAATACCAAGAAAACACAAGTGTTCCATCAGCCTGCATCAAACAATCTATATGTAGAATTGCATTGAATGTACACTCATCTGTGAACAAGAAGTCACAGACCAGCTCTCTTGTCTTATTGCCTTTTCAAATCAAATAATTAACCTTTTCCTTTTTTTCTTTTTTAACTGATTTTTCTTGTGTAGCAGCATGATAAATATAGAAATATATTTAGAAAAGTTGCACACAGTTAACCTACATTGAATACTAGTTGTCTAGGTGAGGGATGTGGGAGAAAGGGAGAGCGACAAATTTGAAACACAAGGTTTTTGAAGGATGAATGTTGAAAATTATCTTTGCACATATTTTGAAAATAAAAGGTTTTATTTAAAAATAATTTTAAAAAATAAACCTGGTCAGATTCCATGATTGAGAAATCCTGCAATTATACATCTCAAGAAGCCTGTTTTCCTTATCTGAAAATTGGCCCTGGATTGATCAATTATTGTTTCATCAAATTATTGATCTATTATTGTTTCCACATTCTTTTGATTATACAAAGATACTTGGAGGAGGATACCTGTTTTTCTGAATTCAGGAAATTGCACCTGTTGACTTCTACCCTACCAACATGAAAAGTTCCTAATCTTTCTTTCAATTAAAAATCAGAATGCCTAATGTTATATAGTTTCCTTTTATGTAACGACTTCATTTGATAAATTATTTTTTATGTATAAAAATCCGTCTTGCCCTGTATTTGGGGTCCAGTTCTGTGGGTAGGAAGGGGCCTGGTTCTAGTTAGTTGGATAGTTGTCAAGCATTGCTTAATACATTGATAAGATGTGAAGATGGAGCATTGTGTCTTCAGTCATTTAATCTTTCACCCATAACAACTAAGATAGGGGTTGGTACAAAGATTGTTATCTTTTTTTATAGAGAAGGAAACTGAGATTCAGAGAGTATGTATGACATGGTAATGGGTCACACAGATTGCAGGAGGTTATGTGTGTGAGTGAGTGGGATGGTTCTGGACCTGTGATGGAAATGAAGATGGGAGTCACTTGGGGTTAGTGGAAAGCTTTGAAGAGGGGAGCTGTGTCTGTTCTGTTCCACTCACACCTGGGAGCTTCCCCTGCCTGGTAACCATGATTTTAGTTTCTCCAATCTCTCCAAGGTTTAATGAGTGATTTTCTTGCTTTGGAAATAGATGGTAAGAGAAGGAATAAGCTTAGTACTCCTAAGTATTCTGAAGGAAAGGTGCCTTAGCCTGAGTTCTATTCCCTAGCAGTACCCAGGACCCCACTGGGATCTCTGTCCCTCCTTTCCTTGAGCTAGCATGGTAGGGTTTTCTGAGGATCTTCAGCCTGCCTCCCTCCAGCCTCATGATACAGGCAGAGAAGAGTGCTTTCTGATAGCAGATGAGAAAAGTTCAGGCTCAGCACTGAGCCCTTTGTCAGACTTCCGTTCCTTATAATTAGAGGCATCAGGGGCTTCCACAGGATTCAGTAAGGGTGGAGATTGGAGACATCCACAGAACATCAGAGAAACTCACAGATCATTCATCCTAGATGGAGACCAAGCTGCTTCCATTTCCTTCTACTACCTGCCTCATTCTTCACTGAATCACCACAAACTCAGTAACAGATGTGCTCTCATCCCTGCATCTCAGTTTCCCTATCTGTAAAATAGAATTGGGCAAACATGAGATATGGTGGAAAGAGCACTGGCCTTGGGTAAAGAGGAGTTATGGACAAGGCCTGGTTCAGCTTTTTACTGGCTCAGTGACCCCAGGGTCTCATTTTCCCCAGAGTTAAGAAATCAGATGGGTTCTTTGATCCTTCCACCCTATGCCATCTTTTGATTTAGATTTCTCCCATCAGATGAACTTTTTGGAAGCCAAGGGGCTGACCCTCACCCAGACCAGAGCATGGTCTTCCTTCCAGCTGGCCCCAGCCCCTTCCCACCAATACTTTTCCATCATTTCCCCTAATCATTCTACAACTTACCACAACCCCATATATCAAAGGACAGAATTAAGGATTTGGATATAAAGGGAAAGGCTAGAAAAGTATGGAGCTTGATGAGGAGGGGGAATGGCCAAAAGTCTGTCTCTTTCTTGATTGTACTTGTTGCAGAGGATGTGGGAAAACTGGGACACTGATGCATTGTTGGTGGAGTTGTGCAATGATCCAGCCATTCTGGAGCACAATTTGGAATTATGCCCAAAGAGCTATCAAAATGTGCATACCCTTTAACCCAGTAGTGTCTGTACTGGGCTTCTATCCCAAAGAATTCATAGAGAAGAGAAAACAATACACACATGCAAAAATGTTTGTAGCAGCTTTTTTGTGGTAGCAAAGAATTGAAAAATGAGTAGATGCCCATCAATTGAGAAATGGCTGAACAAGTTGTGGTACATGAAGGTAATGGAATATTATTGTTCTATAGAAAACAATGAACAGGTGGATTTTAGAAAGGCCTGGAAAGATTTACACAAACTAGTGCTGAGCAAAACAAGCGGAACAAGGAATACATTGTACACAGTAACAGCAAGATTGTGCAATAATCAGCTATAAAAGACTTGGTTCTTCCCAGTGGTTAAGTGATCTACAGCAATCCCAATAAACTTTGGACAGAAAATGCCATCTGCATCCAGAAAGAGAATTATAAAGATTGAACGTAAATCAACACGTTATGTTCCCTCCTTTTTCCTGTTTTTTTTTCTCTTGTGGTTTTTCCCCATTATACTGATTTTTCTTTCCCAACATCATTCATACAAAATGTGTATTTAAAAAAAAAAACAAGCTGGTAAGTCTAGGGAGATCCTAGAGAAAAGTGAGTGGGACAGAAGTATTACTTGACATGGATCAGTACTATAGTGTCCTCTGGCTTTGAGGGGCAAAGTCTCACTGAGAGTACAGGTATGATGTGAGGGAATCACCTTTGCTGTAATAGACTTCAGATGGGAAAAAATAATATCTTTATCTTTACTAACTTCTCCTTTTCCTAGCACTCCTCTGTGTTTTTAAATATATATTTCAAAACATTATTCCAGTTACTACCATGTTACTTGCTTTGAGAGAATTTAGAACTCAAAGTTTTTTTTAACTTTAAATAAAATCTCATAATATGACAAAAATAGCGACACTTAGAAGCCTAAATAGTTTTTGATTAGCAATGTGGGATTTCCCATAGAAGTAATTGTAGGGGAACCTTTTTTTTATTAGGGAAGGGGGGACTGTGGGTAAGTCCAGCTGCTGGAAAGATGCCCCGAGTTTTTTGGAAAATTTCCAGACATTACTTAATGCATCAGTAAGCCTTACAACCAGTAAGACAGAGCTCTTCTCTCCTCAGTCTTTTAATTTTTCACCATAACTACCAGGAAAGGGATAGGTACAAGGATTGTTATGTCCTTTTTATAAAGGAAGAAACTGAGATTAGGAATACGTATCTGACTTATTTATGGCTGACAATGCAAAAGGTAGATTGGGGGGGGTGGTACCAGGATTGTGGAAAATGAATTTCTGGAACCAGGCTCAGGGTGTGACATACCTGGGATTGATGAGAGACTTGTGGGGAGGGGAAGTATGTCTGTTCTGTCCCACTCATTGCTAGGAGTTTCTTCTCCCTGTTAATCATGGTTTTGTTTCTTTAACCTCTCTAACAGAGTGATTTTCTCTCCCTTGAGATAGATGGTGGGAGAAGGAATAGTCAGGGGTGTTGGCCTTAGATACCGGAGGCTTATCTTCAAATGCAGAAGGAAGGATGGCCTCTCTTCCACCTGGCCCCAGAAAGATCTGTGAACCCCAGCTTAAGAATCCCTTATCTTAGAGAGTTACCTCAAGCACTGAGAAGTTAAGGCACTTGGGAAGTGATATTTGAACCAGGAATTCCTAATTTTGAGGGAGTGCATCCACTATCCACTATGATGTCCTGATTTTAATTCTTTTAGGATTCCAATTTACAAATGAAGAAACCCAGGATCAGAGAATGGAAGTGACTTATAGGTAGGTCCTGGCCTTCAGATTCCTTTTATGAGAGGGACAAGAGCTTCTTTTCACTCAGGGAGCTCATGCCACCTTATCCCTTCTGTAAAGTCTCCCCTCTGGTTAATGGAATCACAGGACCCTCTTTGCTCTGACCCTGCACCTCTGTTTTCATTTTCCTTCATTGGCAGTGGAAGGCTCTGTGGGTGTCTAAAGGGAAGCTGTATCACCGGCTTCCTGAGGCCCCATTCTTGAACCTAGTGGAAAAAAGCTCTCTCCTTGTTGTCAGAGGATTCTGGCTCAGCTCTTCAAAGCTCAAGAGACTCTAGAGCCTCAGTTTCCCTAAGAAACCAGATGGTTGCTTAGGTCTCTCCATACTATGCCATGCTCTGATTAGGATTTCCCCTTCAGATGGGCTCTTTAGAGACCACGGGGAGTTACTCTCACCCAGCTCAAAATACGGTCTCTAGCCCCTTCCCGCCAATGTCAGATGCTTGTTCATTCTTAAAGTGGGTTTCCATTGCCTTCTCCCATCTCTCTACCAGTCCCTCCAATTACATCCTCTAAAAAAGACATTAGGGGTCTATCGGGGTTGAGGGGGAAAGATTAGAAAAGGACAGAGCTTGATGTGAAGGAGGTGGGACCAAAGAGCTATCTCCTCCTTAATTAGCTGCCCCTCCTCCTAGAAAGACTTTAAAAATGCCGCCGGTCCTGCCCTCTCAATTACGCCCTCTTCCTTTTTGTGCTCTGTTTCGGCAGACTACAACAGTGGAAGACCGGAGCGGCTCAGTACTCGGCGGAAGCCCGGAACCATAAGCTCTATTTGAAGGGTTTGAAATCTCCCTGGGGTATCTTCTCTCCCGCTTGGAGAGAGCGTTATCTTTCGAGGAACCAGCGCGACCAAAAGAATCACAGGAGCATTTCTCATTCTCTGACATGCCCCAAGTAAGTGCAGTAGGGTCTAGGCTGCGCGTGTCCTTGCCCACGGTATAGGATTAGGGGCTAGGGCTGAGGGATCCTCTGGAGTTGGTGCTTGGAAAGAATCTTGGATCCTCGGGACGGGGTCTATTCTGGATGCTCTCTCCTTCCTCTCTGTATGTGCTAGGGCACCTATCTCTTTTCCTTCTCTATCGCCCCACCCTGACTTTCCCAGCTCTGACAAGGGCAATTCCTCCTATACCACCATCACCATTCCCTCCAACCTGAAGCTGTTCGTTATTTCTGGCTGCCCGGTCCGAAGTCTTGGCAAGCAGGTAAGTCCAGAGAGATCCTGGAGAAAGGGCAGTTGGGGGAAGTGGGATTTGGCATGGATGAGAGTTGGGGTGTCCCTTGGCTGTAAGGACTTACATCTCAAATGGCAGAGGAGAGTTGGGGTGTGGGGAAATGCACTTTGTTGAATTGAGAAGGAAGAGGACAAGATGAAGTGGAAAGAGATGAATTTTTTGCCAGAGTATCACTTTCTGAAGTGAATGACTGTCTTGCAGAGTTAATTCCAACCCAACCTGATGGTACAGAAAGAGTCAAGGTTAAGGAAGCTCCATTGGAAAAGGAAGAGGCTGGAGATGGCAGCTTGGGTGGGGCAGGAGGCAAAGGATTCCTCAGGTCCTTCCAAATTCTCCTCCTGCCCCCTTTACAATCAATACCAAATTAACTTCACAAATATACTTCTTACTTCTTCTCTTGGAAACCAACTCATAAGATTACCCATGTCTTCCTACTTACTGCCATTACTCTTCCATTGACGTACAGGAATGGACCTCATATCCATGCTGCCCTAGTTCCCTTATCCTTCTCCCCAATGTTTGGGGGACAGGAGAAACTAAGTTCCTTGATCTTAATGATTCTCCCAGGGTCATCCTTGATTCCCCTTTCATTCTACACCTCCTCCTCTCTTGCCAATTCCCCTTCCTCTGGGCAAGACTGGCTCCTGTCCTAAATTGGGATGAGAATGGGAGATGCTCTTCCTGAAAATTTTACCAGAGAGGATTTCCTTCCCTCCATAGTCAAATGAGGGCAGCTCTGGGAGAATGGGAAGGTTAGGGGAAAGCTGACCTCCTTACTAGGGAGCTCCCCATTGGGCTTCATCATGGCCCAAATGCCAGATACATATGACACCAGCCAAAGCTGGCACTGGGGAAGCCTGTGGGACATAGAAAGCATGAGCTTGGGACCCAGGAAAAAATTTGGATTCCACATTTGATTCTGTTGCTCACTTGTGTGATTCCTAGAAGATGTCAGTACTTCCTTATTTGAGCCTCAGTTCCTTGATATGTAAAATGAGGAGTTGACTGGATCAGTTATCGAAGTTTAGTTCCTCCTTTAATATATGGTAAAACTGAGGCCCAGAGAGACTTCCTCAAGGTCACAGAGCTGGGACTGACTGCCATTTCAGCACTAATTAGTCTGGAGAGAGTCTGCTTTCTTAGAACCTTTCTGGAAGGTGGCCTCTCACCAATCAGAAGCTGCAGGTCCCCTCAGCTCCCAGTCAGCCCTAACTTTGCTGTATCTGGT
Organism: Sarcophilus harrisii; assembly: GCF_902635505.1. NCBI lineage: Eukaryota > Metazoa > Chordata > Mammalia > Dasyuromorphia > Dasyuridae > Sarcophilus > Sarcophilus harrisii. Next base: position 13,634,382 of record NC_045430.1, on the reverse strand, counting down.
CTTTTCAGGAAATTTTTATTGAAAATATGAACCTCCAACCTGAAGTGTGTATAAAACTACTGGGCGATATACTACCTAATCCCACCCTGTAAGTGACAGATGGGAAGGATGAAATAAATATTAATGATGGGTGAGAGCTGAATCCTTAAAACACCCAGTTGCTTGAAAACCAAGGTGGTTTTCCCTTAGCATTAGATGATAGAGTTAGGACTCTGCATCTGGAAAAACTTGCTAATAGGAGTTTCCCAGTAGCTAAAATGGACAGTTTCAACAAGTAGTGAGTTCCCTGTCTCTGAAAGGAGTGCAATATATACCATGTTAGGGTGGGTGGAGGGGGAGTACTGCAGAAGAGCATTCTTAGTGCTTCAGGTCAAAATGGGGTAAGAGTCCCTTTGGGGGTCTTCCAGCTCAGGGATTTCTGAATGGGGATTTCCAAGGCTCAAAGGGTCCACGCTGATGATAACGATTTCCATTCCCCATTTCCAGATTTCAAATTAACTTGGGCAAGGATGAATTTAATATCGGCCTACACTTCAACCCACGCTTCCAAGAGAAAACCATCGTCTGCAATAACTCTACATATGGATCATGGGGCAAAGAACAAAGGGAGAATAGATTCCCCTTTAGGCCAGGGACAACCACAGAGGTAAGAACCCAGAATCAGAGCATGGAGTATCCAAAGGAACCAAGAATGTCTGGGAAGAATGCAAGAGATGTTCCCAATCTCCCCCTTTTATTTGACAGAAGAGACCTGGAAGGGAAAGACAAAATTGCTAGAGGGGAAAGGGGTTTGCAAAGGTCAGTGGCAAGAATCTCAGCATCCCTTGAACTGAAGGGAGATTGGGGAGAATGGGAGGGAATTGGCAAAGGCAGTGGTGGCAATGGGATAAGAAGAGATTCTGAAGTGTGCCAGGACACATGACAGGATCTTAGATTTAGAGCTGGAGAGAACCTCAGGGGCCATCTAGTCTCACCCACTCATTTTACAGAGGAAGAAACTGAGTCTCAGAATAGAAAAATGATTTCCCCAAGATTATTCAGTGCCATCTAGTCTTGAGGCCTTCCTGTCTCCAAGCCCAGGGTTCTGTGTTCAATTCCTTCTGCCTTCTGTCCATTCAGATTTCCATTATCTTTGATGGGAGGAAGTTTTTGATAAAGCTGCCTGATGGTCATCAGTTCACTTTCCCCAATCGCCATAACTTAGAAGAGATTGACTACATGTCAGTTTATGGTGATTTCCATGTCAAAAGGGTGGATTTCGAGTGAGCCTTCCAATCAAGCCAGAATCAGACCACTCCTGATTCTTGAAGTTCTCTTATTCCTAATAAAATTGTTGATGATGATAACAGCTGATATTGTTTTTTGTTCTGCTCTGGGATTTAGGGCTGGGTTTGAAATTGGGGAGAATGGCTGAGTGAGCCTGGACAAGTCCCTTCACCCAAATGGCCTTTGCTGACTCTCTAAGACAGGAGTTCTCACCCTATGGTCCATGGGTAATTTTCAGATTGGAAAAAAAAAATCATCTTCACTAGCATTAGCCTCTGTAGTAATACTCTGTGATTTTTATAGTTGCAAAAATATTATTCAGATTCATATCACATTTTTGTCCTTTCAATAGGAGAGGAAGAATGAGAGGGGGAAGAGAAATTTAAAATAAAGTTATTAAATATATAATAAAGAAAACATTCACAAAATGAATAACAAGAATGACAACACCATCACATTATTGTGAGAAGGGGTCCCTGGGCTTGTCCAGACTGTCAGGAGCCCAGGCTATGACACAAACAAGGTGATACTCCCTGATAAGCAATGGGGAAGGGGTTTCCCAGAGTTGTAACTGCAGGGGGAACCTCTGTATGTTAGGAAAGGAAGGGGATCAGATCACAGACCCTGGGCAAGCCTACCTGCGGGACCCAAACCAAAGGAGCCCTGTGTCCCTTTGAGAACCAACCAAGGAAGCTCAGAGAGATCTACAGGCATGTTGGGAGAAGAGTGGGAAGTCATTTCCTAGCTCTGAAATCAGAGATACTGGGTTTAAATTTGGCCTCTAATATTCACTGACCTTGGAGAAACCCCTGAGCTTCAGTTTCCTCAGGGATAGAATGAAGAGCTTGGTCTCTCAGATCCTTCCAGCTTTCTACACTTATGCTCCTACGGTCTCAAGTCACTCCCCTGTCTCAGTTTCCTCCTCTGTAACGTGAGGAAGTTGGACTCAGTGGCTTCTGAAGTTCCTTGTCTGAGTCTCTGATCTCTGCTCTCCTCCTCTGAAGTACAATAAATTCCTATATTTCTTACCACCGGGCAGGGAAGAAAGCAAGAGATCAACTCTCAAGGACTCTGTATTCGTGGCTGCTTCTGGCTCAGCCTCAAACTCAAAAGCTTTTTATCACCATGGATGAGCTCCCAGCAGTGGCCAAAGACAGTGTGTGTGCTCTGATGTAGAGTCCAGGGCCCTCCACTGCCCGAGCTCAGAGATGGGCTTACTGCTCCTAGATGCCAGCTCGACTATAGGGCTGGTTGGCTGGAAGAAGGCCAGCCCTGTCGGCTGCCCTCCACACATCTAGTCTCCCCACAGCAGAAGGGAGTGACCAGTCTATAGACTTTTGGGGACACCAGACCCAATATCAAAGAGAGGAATAGATGGGGCTCCCAGCCCTAGGTGGAAAGAGCTTCAAGGTGCCTGGAGAGCCAAAGGTTAGAGCCAGGTTCCAGTACTGTCTGAGCCAGGAATTGGCTGTGTGGCTGAGGGCAACTTTATTATCTCTCTGAGTCTGGTTTCTTGGGTCAGAAGATGGCCTGAGGTTATGACATGCACTCAGAGAACACTGACTCCCTCTCCCTGAGCAGAGTCCAGCACTGGGAAAGAGACAAAGAGGGATGGAGGTGGGATTTTGATTTGGGCCTTCTACCAATGTTGGTCAACAGCTTCCTTGCCAAGACCTCATGGAGGTTCGATAACTTCTTCAAACTAGTCATTTGGACAGTAAGTGTGAAATGTAGTATTTGAATCGGGGTCCCACTGGCTCACCCCACTATCTCTAGTTAGGAGGTAAATGTTCAGTAACACTACTAGAGCTCATGGTCTGGGGGCAGTAGGGCATGTACAAAGATGCAATAATAAAATTAAAAAAAAAATTCCCCCTTCCTTCTTTTATCAATAGCTGCCTGGGCACTCAGTGACTTCCTGTGAGCCGAGATATCTATCCATTGTACCACACTGCCTCTCAGGAGTATATTAGGAACAGGGAATGCATCTAGGAGTTCCCAAATGAGAGAGTTCCCTCTACCAATGCAAGTTTACACTCTTGGCCCCAGGAGAGATATGGAGAGCCCAGAGGGTTTTCAGCTCAGCCAGGGTGGCACTGCCAGTATGTGTTTGAACTGGAACCCAGGGCTTCTTTAAGGGCAGTTCTCAGGTCAGGAGACTATGCTGCTGCTCTCTAAGATCCCTTTGCTAAAGTCCTATGTTCTAGGCACCAGTTCTAACCTTCTATGTTCTAAGACTTCTCCCAGCTTCAACACTAATCATTTGAGTTGAGTATCCCCAGGTCCAGGCTTCCATTTCTCCTAACCCATCCTTGGTTCACTATCCCTTTTTTCTCCATCCCAGAGGGAGAGGAAGCCTGAGAGTAGAAGTGGAGATGGCTTCAGGGCACCAAGCAAACCCAGCACCTACATGGTCGAGGGTATCACAGAGCACTGTGGGGGACCACCAGGAAACAGACATCCTTTTCCATTACTGCTGTGACCATGCTCACCTCTACTGGAGTCTCTAAGATGGGATCAGGTGATCCTAAGTGGGAAAACACCATGCAGCCCCCTTCCCCCCAATATAAGTCAACATCTTCTCTGAAACGTCTAGTCTTAGAGGACATGGCCAGAGTTGTGTCATTGATCCCCTGGGAATTCTGTGAGGAAATGTTTCCTTGTAAATAGTAGAAGTAAATGGTATTTTTAAGTTAGAATTGAGTGAAAATAAAGATCCAATTTCTTTTTTCCTCTCCAATTGATCCCTGGGCATTCTGGTGAAGCCCTTGTGAGGAAAATGTTTCCTTGTAAAAACTATAAGCAAATGGTATTTTTAAGTTAGAGCTGAGTGAAAATAAAGATTTATTTTTTTGTAGAATTTTTTTCCTAAGGCAATTGGTGTGAAGTGACTTGCCCAGGGTCACCCAACTAGGAAATGTTAAGCGTCCGAGGCCAGATTCGAATTCAGGTCCTCCTGACTTCAGGGCTGGTGCTTTATCCGCTGTATCACCTAGTTGACCCAGCTTTCTTTTCTTCAAAATAGTCATCATGACCCAGGCAGTGGGGCTAAATCTAGACTCTGGAATCCCAAAGGTACCTCCTGTCGTGGTTGCTTTTGGCCCTTTCTTCTTCAAGAGAACCAAAATCATATCACTCTGTTGAGATCAAGGTACAGTATTTCCAAATTTGACTGAATAAATTCAAAAAAACTTGGAAGGCTCCATCACAGTTCGGACATAAAATATCCCTGTAACCAACTCCTAGTTCTAGAGGCACTTAAAATTTGCAAAAGTACTTCTCTCCAAACTACTCTCTGTTTTCCCATTTTTTAAATAGCTGATCTCTCCCTGAGCAACAAGAGAACCGTTCGGTTCTGCACACATATATTATATCCAAGATCTACTACTATTTAACATGTATAGGACTGCTTGCCATCTGGGAGAGGGGGTGGAGAGAGGGAGGGGAAAAGTTGGAACAGAAGTGAGTGCAAGGGATAATGTTGTAAAAAATTACCCTAGCATGGGTTCTGTCAACAAAAAGTTATTTTAAAAAAACTGACAAAAAAATAAAAATAAAAATAAATAAATAGCTGATCATTTTAAAAGACAGAAGAGTCCATTTTACCAGTCAGACACTCATGAATTTTTTTAAGATTCTTATGTGATTTGTAGGATGAAGTTTCAGAATAGGAGACCCAAATTCAAGAGACAATACTGAGTTTTGTTACTAACAGATTTTAGCAGCATTATCTAGGAAACTTCTACAAGTGATTTGTCACCAGAAAAACAGAACTTCAGAGCTGTCCCAAGACTGAGACCTATTCCAGAATATACAAAAGAAAATATTTTCTGCCACGAGAGGACTACATGAAGCAGCTGGGATTCAAAATATGTTGTTAAACTGGATATTGGGAGGGGGTTACTAGCATACAAGGAGACTTGATCTTAGTTATCATTTGTGATTATTATTATTTTGTTTTGGCATTTTATTTCATGGAGTTTGTATTTATGTTGGAGTTTTCTTGGTTACCTTGGTGAGATGTGTATCTCCCTTCTCAAAATTAGTCCATTCTATACCCTCTAAAAAGTTGGATCTGTAATCTCATTTAGTTAATTCTGATTAGGAATTTATAAATTTACAATTCAAAAGTTACAAAAATTCTTACGTATAAATTTATAGGTAAAGGATTTAGAGGAGAAGTGAGTTTTCCATTCCACCATCAATCAAAAAGAGGAAATTGAGGGAATTGAGAGGATTAGAACTGTAAGTGATTAATTCTGGGAATTATCAACCGACACTGACTCCATATTAGTACTCAATTTTGGTGCTAGCTCAGTTCCCTTTCTATTCCATTAGGGGTCTAATCAAAACTCTTTCTTGGGGAAAAAACTTTTTTTAATCATGTAATTTGGGGAAAAGCTTCTTGTATTTTTTGGACTTAACTTTGCAGAGTCTGGAAACTGGAGCCAGTGTTTAGAGACTGTTTAACTGAGGACCAAAGTTATGCTGACTGAAAACCTGAATGAGTTCTCCAGCAATTATACATCTCAAGAAACCTATATGTCTCACCTGAAAACTGGCCCTGCATTGATCAATCAGTTATTGTTTTCACATCTTGGAGACTATACAAAGAGAGGGAGAGGGGAGACACCTGTTTCTCTGGATTCAGGAAATTGTGCCTTTTTGACTCTCACCTTACCAACTTGGAAAGCTCCTAATCTTTCCTTCAATGGGAAATCAGATTTCTTTTTATGAATTGGCTTCATTTTACTAATTATTTGTCATGTATAAAAATCTGACTCACCCTGTATTTGGGGTGGATTTCTATAGCGAGGAAAGGGCCTGGCTCTGGTTGATTGGACGATTGTCAAACATTGTATAATACATTGATAAGATGTGAAGATGGTACATTGTGTCCTCAATCATTTAATCATTCACCCATAACAACTAGGAAAGCAGTTGATGCAAAAATTGTTATCTCTTTTTTTTTAATAGAGAAGGAAACAGATTCAGAGTGTACATATGACATGCCAGTGGGTCACACAGCTATCAAGGTGGGGGAAGGGAATGATGAATGAGGGGGATGGTTCCAGGACTGTGGTGGAAATGAAGGGGCTGAAATCAGGTTCAGGATGGGAGTTACTTGGGGTTGGTGAGGGGCTTGGGAGGAAGGGAGCTATGCCTATTCTGCTCCAAGTAATCTTTGCCAGGTAATCAAGGTTTTAGTTTCTCCAAAGTTTAATGAATGGTTGTCTTGCTTTGGAAATAGATGGCAGAGCAAAAGAACTCTGGGAGATGACTATGAACCACTACATAGAATTCCCAATCCCTCTATTTTTGTCCACCCATATTTTTGATTTCCTTCACAGGCTAATTGTACACTATTTCAAAGTCTGATTCTTTTTGTGCAGCAAAATAACTGTTTGGACACATATACACATATTGTATTTAACTTATACTTTAATATATTTAACATGTATTGGTCAAGCTGCCATCTGGGAGAAGGGGTGGGAGGAAGGAGGGGAAAAGTTGGAACAAAAGGTTTGGCAATTGTCAATCCTGAAAAATTACTGATGCACATATCTTGTAAATAAAAAGCTATAATTAAAAAAATGGAAATATATGGTAGAAGGAATAATTAGAGGTGCTGGGCTTAGGGTACCTGAACATTGCCTGCAAATACAAAGGGGCTGTCCTGCAGGAGAGGATTTAGCCTGGTCCTGCTCAGTCCTAGAGGGAGAACAAAGAAGAATTTGAAAAAAGTGCAGAGGGACCTATCCATCTAATCCAACAATAATGGCTGTCCAGTGGAAACTATAAGGAGTGTGTTTTCTATTGTTGGAAGTCTTCAATAGATTTTAGATGGGAAAAAATCTTTATTTTCACTAAGTTATTTTCCTAGTACTCTTCTATGTTTTATTACATATTTCAAAGCATTATTCCAATTAATAAAATGCTATTTCAGTGGAAGCCCACATCTGTGTTGCCTACTGACTGCTGGAAGCTCCCTCTGCCTGTTAATCATAGTTTTGTTTCTTCAACCTCTCTGATATTTATAGAATTATTTTCCTGCCCATGAGAAAGATGATGAGAGAAGAATAGTCAGGCATGTTGGTCTTGGCTTGGGTATCTGAACTTTACCATCAAATACAGAGGGGAGGGTGGTCTTTCCTCCAGCTGGCTCCAATAAGATCTGTGAACTTCAGTTTAAGAACTATTATTTTAGGGAACTATCTCAAGCACTGAGAAGTTAAGAGACTTGGCAAGTGGGATTTGACCCGGGAATTCCTGATTTTGAGGGAGTGGATCTCTATCCACTATGATGCCCTAATTTTAATTCTATTAGGATCCCAGTTTGCAGAAGAGGAAACACAGGATCAGAGATCCTGCCCTTCAGGTATCCTTTGTGAGAGGAACAGAGTTAAGGGTGAAAGAGGAGGGATGATGGGGAAAATCAGATGGCTTATTTTCAGTCAAGGAGCTTATTCCCCCTAATCCCCTCTGCCAAACATCCCCTTTGGTTAAAGGAATCACAAGACCCTGTTTCCTCTGACCCTGTACCTCTGCTTTCATTTCCTCTCATTGGCAGGGGAAGGGTCTTTGGATATCTAAGGAGAAGCTGTGTCACAGGCTTCCTGGGGCCCTATCCTTGAACCTAGTGGAAAAAACACCGTACTTGGAGTTAGAGGGTCCTGGCAAAGGTCCTCAAAGTTCAAGTGACCCGAAATCCTGTTTCCATAAGAAACCAGATAGTTATCTCTATACTGTGCCCTCCTTTGTTTAGGATTTCTCCTCCAGATGGAGTCCAAGAGAATGACTCTCAGAGGAGAGCCTTCCCTCCAGAATATGGCCCCCTGCCCCTCCCTGACAATGTCAGATTCTTGTTCATTCTAAAAGTAGGTTTCCCTCGCCTTCCCCCATCTCTCTCCCAGTCTCGGCATCCTCTAGAGAAGAGATTAGGGGTCTGTCTGGATTGAGGGAAGAAAGGTTAGAAAAGGACAAAAAATGATGCGGAGGTGTGACTAAAGAGCAATCTCTTTCTTGATTGGCTGACTCTTCCAGAAAGACTTCAAAAGTGCCGCCGGCCCCGCCCCTCAAATACTCCCTCTCCCTTTTTATGCTCTCTTTGGGCGAAAAGTGCATCAGTGGAGGACTGGGGTTGTTCAGTACTCGGCGGAAGCTTGGAACCACTCCATCTGTTTGAAGGGCTCCGATATCTCCCTGAGTTAACGTTTTCTGGCTTGAAGTTGAACCTTATCCTACCGGCCCAGAGCAACCAGGAGAATCACAGGAGCATTTCTCATCCTCCATAATGACTCAAGTGAGTGCGCTAGGGTCTAGGCTGCGGTGTCCTTGCCCACGGTATAGACTTAGGGGCCAGGGCTGAGGAATCCTCTGGAGTTGGTGCTTGGGGAGAACCATAGAAACTCGGGAGGGTTCTGTTCCGGAGCGGATGGGGATCCGTTCCCCTTCTTCTCTATATGTACTGGGGAACTTACCTCTTCTCCTTCTCTGTCGCCCCATCCTGACCTTCCCAGCCCCTCCTATACCAACCACCACCACCATTCCCAACTTGTAACTGTTCGTTATCCCTGGCTACTGGTCCGAAGTTTTGACAAGCAAGTGAGTCTAGAAAAATCCTGGAGAGAAGGCAGGTGGGGAAAGTGAGACCTGGCATGGGTGAGAGTTAGGGTGTCCCTTGGCTGTAAGGGTCTACATCTCACATGGCAGAGGACAGTTGGGGTGTGGAGAAATGCCCTTTGTTGAGTTGAGAAGGAAGAGGAAAAGATGAAGTGACCTAGATTGGGACTAAGACTTGACTAGAGAATGAGAGATATTCTTCCCGAAAATTTTCCTAGAAAGGATTTCTTTACCTCCTTAGATGAAAGTAATTTTGGGAGAATGGAAGAATGGGGCGGGGTGGGAGGAAGCTGAGCTAGCTATCAGGAAATTTCCCTATTGAGTTTCATCATGACCCAAGTGCCAGATACATATGATGCCAGCCAAAGATGGCACCGGGGAAGCCTGTGTTACACCAAGAGCCTGGGTATAGGACCAGGGGAAAGTGTAGGTTCCACTTCTGATTCTGTTCCTCACTTGTGTGATCTAGGAGGAGTCAGTTCTTCCTAATTTGAGCCTCAGAATCCTGATGTGTAAAAAGAGGAATGAACAGATCACTCTATTAGGCTAGTTCCTCATTTAACAAATAGTAAAACTGAGGCCCAGAGAGACTTCCTCAAGGTCACAGAGCTGGGACTGATTGCCACTTCAGCACTAATTAGTCTGGAGAGAGTCTGCTTTCTTAGAACCTTTCTGGAGGGTAGCCTCTCATCAATCAGAAGCTGCAGGTCCCCTCAGCTCCCAGTCAACCCTAACTTTGTTGTATCTGGTCTTTTCAGGAAATTTTTATTGAAAATATGAAACTTCCACCTGGATCGTGTATAAAAGTGCTGGGAGATATACTACCTAATGCCAAGCTGTAAGTGACAGATGGGAAGGATGAGATAAATGTTAATGATGGGTGAGAGCTGAATCCTTAAAACACCCGGTTGCACTTGATCCTTAAAAACCAAGGTGGTTTTTCCTTAGCATTACATGACAGAGCTAGGACTCTGCATCAGGAAAAACTTGCTAATAGCAGTTTCTCAGTAGCTAGAATGGACAGTTTCAACAACTAGTGAGCTCCCTGTCTCTGAAAGGAGTACAATATATACCATGTTAGGGTGGGTGGAGAGGGAGTACTGCAGAAGAGCATTCTTAGTGCTTCAGGTCAAAATGGGGTAAGAGTTCCCTCGGGGGGTCTTCCAGCTCAGGGATTTCTGAATGGGGATTTCCAAGGCTCAGAGAGTCCATGCCGATGATAACGGTGTGTTCCCCAATCCCAGATTTCGAATTAACCTGGGCAAGGATGAACTTAATATCGGCCTACACTTCAACCCACGCTTCAAGCCCCACTACCCAGACAATGTCATTGTCTGCAACAACTCCAAGCAAGGTAGATGGTGCCAAGAAATAAGGGAGAAGAATCCCCAGTTTGTGCCAGGGCAGACAATATCGGTAAGAACCCGGAATCATATCATGGAATGTCTGGGAAGGATGCACGAGATGTTCCCAACCTCCCCCCTTTCATTTGACAGAAGAGACCTGGAAAGGAATTATGGTGGGGGAAAGACAAAATACTAGAGGAGAAAGGGGTCAGTGGGTTTGCAAAGGTCAGTGGCCAGAATCTCAGCATCTCTTGAACTGAGGAGAGGTTAGGGAGAATGGGAGGGAGGGAGTTGGAAAGGGCAGTGATGGCAATGGGATAAGGAGACTCTGGAGTGTACCAGACCCCATAATAAACCCTAGATTTAGAGCTGGAGAGAACTTCAGGGGATATCTTGTCTTGCCCCTTCATTTTACAGAGAAGGAAACTGAGGTTCAGAATGGGGAAATCATTTCCCTAAGAATATACAGTGTCATCTACTAAGAGTCTTGAGGTCTTCCTGTCTCCAAGCCCAGGGTTCTGTGTTCATCTCCTTCTCCTTTCTCTCCATTCAGGTTTCCTTCATCTTTGATGGGAAGCAGTTTTTGGTAAATATGCCTAATAACAATCAGATGACTTTCCCCAATCGCCTTAACTTAGAAGAGATTGACTTCCTGGGAATTTATGGTGATTTCAATGTTAAAAAGGTGGATTTCGAATGAGCTCTTCAATCAAGCCAGATTCAGACCACTCCTGATTCTTGAAGCTCTCTTATTCCTAATAAAATTGCTGATCATGATATGAGCTGAAATTGTTGTTCTGGTCTGAGAGATATAAGGCTGGGTTTGGAGTTGGGGAGGATGGCTGAATGAGTCTAGATAAGTCCCTTCACTTGAATGGCCTTTGCTAACTCCCTAGAACAGGTGTTCTCCCCTTGGGATCCATGGTTAATTTTCAGAGAGGAAAATTTTGATCTTGATTGTCATTAACTTCTGGTTTGCCGAACATTATTCGGTCTTTATATTTAAAACATTATTCTACTTCATACCATATTATTTGCCTTTCAGATAGTTAGGGAAAAAGTCAAAGTGAGGGAGAGAATTTGGAACTCAATGTTTAAAAATGAATGTTAAAGATAATTGAAAAAAATAAAACTTTCACAAAATGAATAATAACACCATCACCACATTATTGTGAGAAGGGACACCAAGGCTTGTCCAGACTGTCAGGAGCCCAGGATACAACACAAACAAAGATGACAATCACCTAGGAACATCCGCCCTACCTGATTAACAACGGGGAAAGGATTTCTCGGAGTCATAAACCTCAGGGGAACCTCTGTGTGTTAGGGAAGGGAGGGACTAGACCACAGACTCAGGGCAAGCCCCACCTGCTAGGCAGCTGCTGAATCCAAGCCATCAAAGCCCTGTGTCCCTTTGAGGATTAGCAAAGGAGACTGAGAGAAATCTTCAGGCAAGATGGGAGGAAAGTGGGAAGCTATTCCCTGATTCTGGAGTCACAGGAATTGAATTTGACTTTGGCTTCTGACACTCACTGCCTAGCTGACCTTGGAGAATTCCCTGGGTCTATTTCCTCAGGAGTAAATGAAAAGCTTGGCCTCCAAGGTCCTTCCAGTTCTCTATACCTATGATCCCATGGGTCTAAGTCATTCCCTTATCTATTTCCTCCCCTGTAACATGAGTTAGTTGGACTCTGGCCTCCAAGATGCCTTCTTTGAGCCTATGATCTCTCCTCTTATCTGCTGAAGTATAATAAATTCCATGAGTGTCTCATACATTCATGTGTCCCCCCCCTAATCTCTTAGCCCCATGCCCTTCACATATTTTGATCCTTTAAAAGTACTAGACCCTAGATTTAGGACTGGAAGTCATAGTCTAAATCCCTCATTCGATCACTGAGGAATCTACACTTCCAGCAGAGAAGTGATTCCCCCACCCAGCAAGTGCCTGGAATGGGATTTGAACCCAGACCTTCCAGATTTCAAGCCCCACAGCCTGTCCAATATGAATCAGAAAACCTGGTTATGAATCCCACCTCCCAAACATTGTAGTTGTGTGGCCACAGACTATTCATTCAACCTTTCTGATCTTCAATTTCCTCATCCATCTAATGGAGGAAATAATATTTTCTGGCTACCTATCAAATTAAGATTATTCTGAGACAGTGATATAGAAACACTAGAGCTAGGGGAGCTCTTATACTTGAAAGTCAGGAGTGCTGGTTTCAAATTCTGGCTCTGCCCTGTACTTTCTGCAGAGATCCCTCCCAGGACAACAATGTTCTCTGTAATATGTATGAGAATTCATTTCTTGATTGTCCTTAATGATGCAGGTCCCAAGCAGTTCCACCATCAGGCAGCTTTGATTTTGAACAACTTCTTCCTTATTTTATGGCAGATCCAGTCTCCTTGTGTGTCCCACCTCTTGGCTTTCCTTCTGAGACCATGAGCAATGAAGCTAATCCCTTTTCCACATGACAGGTGCAGCCCAGGTTTAGGGCTCCCTCTTTCCACTCTCAGAGCAGCAGATTAGGTCCACGTGGTAGCTACTCTTTCTCCCTTCAGGATTCTAAAGGTACTTGTGAGAGGTTGAAGGTTTGAGCCCCCATCAGATGTGTTGCTCCCACTATCACTGGACTGATTGCCCCCTTGCTCCACTGAACTGAGTCAAACAGGTGACTCTTGGGTCCTCACCAGATTCAACTAACACTGCTAGCAACTCTGGTCAATGATGAGACCTCAGATGGCTCTTGTCTCTTTTTTAAGTTCATGAGATGATAACAAGGTCCATTTTATTCCCCCTACACTTCTTTGTTTAAATCTGCAAAAGGTAAACACAAAAAAGACAAAAGATTGAGGAGGGAAATGAGGCAGTTGTAGCTGACAGTGGCCCCTGATAGCTCTCTTTTGATTCAAGATGTCCACAGTATTAATTTATGTAAAACATCTCAGGTTTTTCTGAGAGCATCCTGCACATCATTTCTTATAGCACAGAAGTTTTCCATCACAATCATACGCCACAACTTGTTCAGCCATTCCCTAATTGATGACCATCCCCTCAATTTCCAGGTCTTTGCCTGGTAAACTTTTGTGGCTTATCGTACCTTCATGAGAGAAAAAAATAATCGTATCTAGCACTAAACTATGATTAGTGAAACATCATTTGAGGTCAAAGCCCTTGCCACTATAATCGATATTGTCTTGAGTTTCGAATTCAGGCATAATTGTCTGATGGATAATTAAGTCCGAAATCCACCATTCAACAGAAATGTTATAATCTCTTAAGAGGGAATGTCTTCCTGAATTGTTATAGGTGAAGATCTGTATCTGGGGGAAAGTCAAAGGAATCCTTTCAGCTCAGCTGCTCCACACTGACCAGGAATATTTCCCATCTGGTTATTCCTTGACTATAATGTGGAATCATTACTGCATGATTGGCTGACAAACCATCAACCTAAGTCGTTAGTCAATTGAATAAGGAGCTTTATTCTCCATACATGTGAAGTCATACTGTGTCCTGATGTCAAGATCTGAAAGACTACTTTGGATGCTGTTATAATCATGTCCATGCTTGTTTCTTTTATAGCAAATTTCAAGAAGCAGAGCAAGTGGTCAATTGAAGATATGAGTATGGTACATAAGTAAGATCTTACTGTTTTTAATCTGAATGTATAGTCATTGCATAGTCTAAAACACAAATAAATTTATACCTTGGCTTGTCATTTGTTCCCCAATATAGTTATCCCCTCCACATGGCAGCATTCCCATGACCTAGAAAATCTGAGCAAAATGTTATGGCTCTCCCTTCATGCCAAAGAAGAAGTCTGCAACTTGCTTCATTTTAAGAAATAGAATTTCATGAGCAGGACCAGGAGATCATTATATACTTCAACAACAATACTATATGATGACCAGTTCTGATGGACCTGGCCATCCTCAGCAATGAGATCAACCAAATCATCTCCAATGGAGCAGTAATGAACTGAACCAGCTACGCCCAGAGAAAGAACTCTGGGAAATGACTAAAAACCATTACATTGAATTCCCAATACCTATATCTATGCCCACTTGCATTTTGGATTTCCTTCACAAGCTGATTGTACAATATTTCAGAGTCTGATTCTTTTTGTACAGCAAAATAACGGTTTGGTCATGTATACTCATTGTGTATCTAATTTATTTTTAATATATTTAACATCTACTGGTCATCCTGCCATCTGGGGGAGGGGGTGGGAGGTAAGAGGTGAAAAATTGGAACAAGAGGTTTGGCAATTGTTAATGCTCTAAAGTTACCCATACATATAACCTGTAAATAAAAGGCTATTAAATTTAAAAAAATAGAATTTCAGTACTGTCGGTCATCTTAATGTGATGTTTGTCTAACAATTGTTCTATTTAAACTTGAGTTTTAACTGTTGTGTGTGGTCTACCACAAGTAATTTAGTTGATATACTCTTCTCTTATACAATTGAAAATCATTTATATAAATGTAACTATATATCACATCCTAAGTTTTTTGTTACAATTAAAGTAAGGCTTCCTCTTGTAAGTAAATTCATTTGTGTAATCATTGAATCTAGAGGTGGAAAGCTGGGATCCTGCCTCAGACATTTACAATAAAGAAAGAACAAAACCAACAATTCTCATTTAAACATGGTCAGCCCATCAGAGCTGCCCTCTTTACTTTAGTAAGGTTTGTAAAATAAAGTAAACTTTAGTAGAGTTTGAATGTTTGGCAATTTAGTTGAAAAAATCATCTCAGTGTCTTCTATCTTACCCTGCCAATTGATCTTTTATTATTATTATTATTATTATTATTACAGCTTTTTATTTACAAGTTATATGCATGGGCAATTTTACAGCATTGACAATTGCCAAACCTCTTGTTCCAACTTTTCCCCTCCTTCCCCCCACCCCCTCCCCCAGATGGCAGGTTGACCAATACATGTTAAATATGTTAAAGTATAAATTAAATACAATATATGCATACATGTCCAAACAGTTATTTTGCTGTACAAAAAGAATCAGACTTTGAAATAGTGTACAATTAGCCTGTGAAGGAAATCAAAAAATGCAGGTGGACAAAAACAGAGGGATTGGGAATTCTATGTAGTGGTTCATAGTCATCTCCCAGAGTTCTTTCACTGGATGTAGCTGGTTCAATTCATTACTGCTGTATTGGAACTGATTTGTTTCATTTTATTGATGGAGATGGCCAGGTCCATCACAATTGATCATCATATAGTATTGTTGTTGAAATATATAATGATCTCCTGGTCCTGCTCATTTCACTCAGCATCAGTTCATGTAAGTCTCTCCAGGTCTTTCTGAAATCATCCTGTTACTGCCAGTTGATCTTTAGAATCTTCCTAAGATAATTCAAATGGAAGCCATTCAGTTTCCTGTCATGGCATTGGTACTGTCCAGCTTTCAGGGACATACAACAATGAGGTAAGCACAACAGCTCTGGAGACCTCAGTCAGTCAATACCTCTTCTCTCCCACACTTTCCTTCAGAGGTTCCCAAACACTGAGCCAGTTCTGACAATGCATTCATCAACCTTTTTATCAATGTGCATATCCTTTGAAAGTATACTGCCAAAATAAGTGAACTTATCCACAGCATTCCAAAATGCTCCATTTGCTGTAACCAATGGTTTCCCACATATCAATGCTACAGTGCTAGCTGATTCAGAGCTCATGTTACATGTGAATTCTACCAAATGTTTAAAGAACTATTAACTCCAATGCTATATAAATTATTTTTAAAAATAGGGACTGAAGGAATCCTACCAAATTCCTTTTATGACACAGCCATGATACTGATATCTAAACCAGGTAGGTTGAAAACAGAGAAAGAAAATTATAGACCAATCTCCCTAATGAATATTGATGCTAAAATCTTAAATAAAATGTTGGCAAAAAGATTATAGAGAATTATCCCCAGGATAATACTCCATGACCAAGTAGGATTTATACCAGGAATACAGGGCTGGTTCAATATTAGGAAAACTATTAGCATAATTGACTATATCAATAACCAAATTAACAAAAACCATATGATCATCTCAATATATACAGGAAAAGCATTTGATAAAATCCAACATCCATTCCTAATAAAAACACTTGAGAGTATAGGAATAAATGACTTTTCCTTAAAATAGTCAGGAGCATCTATTTAAAACTATCAGTAAGCATCATATGTAATGGGGATAAACTGGAACCATCCCCAATAAGGAGTGAAACAAGGCTGCCCACCATCACCATTACTATTCAATATTGCATTAGAAATGCTAGCTTCGGCAATAAGAGTTGAGAAAGAGATTAAAGGAATTAGAGTAGGTAATGAGGAAACCAAATTATCACTCTTTGAAGATGGTATGATGGTATACTTAGAGAACCCCAGAGATTCTACTAAAAAGCTATTATAATAATCCACAACTTTAGCAAAGTTGCAGGATACAAAATAAATCCACATAAATCCTCAGCATTTTCATACTTCACCAACAAAATCCAACAGCAAGAGATACAATGAGAAATTCGATTCAAAATAACTGTCGATAGCATAAAATATTTGGAAATCTATCTGACAAAGGAAAGTCAGGAATTATACAAGCAAAACTACAAAACTCTTCCCATACAAATAAAGTCAGATTTAAACAATTGGAAAAATATTAAATGCTCTTGGATATGCCAAAGAAATATTATAAAGATGACAACACTACCTAAACTAATCTATTTATTTAGTGTTATGCCAATCAGGCTCCCAAGAAACTATTTTAATGACCTAGAAAAAATAACAATAAAATTCATCTGGAAGAACAAAAGGTCAAGAATTTAAAGAGAATTAATGAAAACAAAATCAAATGAAGGCGACCTAGCTGTACCTGGTCTAAAACTATATTATAAAGCAGCAGTCACCAAAACCATTTGGTATTGGCTAAGAAATAGACTAGTTAATCAGTAGAATAGGGTAGGTTCACAGGACAAAATAGTCAATAACTATAGCAATTGAGTGTTTGACAAACCCAAAGATCTCAACTTTGGGGATAAGAATTCACTATTTGACAAAAACTACTGGGAAAACTGGAAATTAATATGGCAGAAACTAGGCCTGGATCCACACATAACACCATACACCAAGATAAGATCAAAATGGGTTCATGACCTAGGCATAAAGAACAAGATTATAAATAAATTAGAGGAACATAGGATAGTTTACCTCTCAGACTTGTGGAGGAGGAAGGAATTTGTGACCAAAGAAGAACTAGACATCATTATTGATCACAAAATAGAAAATTTTGATTATATCAAATTAAAAAACTTTTGTACAAACAAAACTAATGCAAACAAGATTAGAAGGGAAGCAATAAACTGGGAAAACATTTTTACAGTCAAAGGTTCTGATAAAGGCCTCATTTCCAAAATATATAGAGAATTGACTCTAATTTATAAGATATCAAGCCATTCTCCAATTGATAAATGGTCAAAGGATATGAACAGACAATTTTCAGAAAATGAAATTGAAACTATTTCTACTCATATGAAAGGGTGTTCCAAATCACTATTGATCAGAGAAATGCAAATTAAGACAACTCTGAGATACCACTACACACTGTCAGATTGGCTAAGATGACAAGAAAAAATAGTGATGAATCAACATTCATCCCCATTTGGAGGGGATATGGGAAAACTGGGACACTGATGCATTATTGGTGGAGTTGTGAACGAATCCAACCATTCTGGAGAGCAATCTGGAATTATGCCCAAAAAGTTATAAAAATGTGCATACCCTTTGATTCAGCAGTGCTACTACTGGGCTTATACCCCAAAGAGATACTAAAGAAGGGAAAGGGACCTGTATGTGCCAAAATGTCTGTGGCAGCCCTGTTTGTAGTGGCTAGAAACTGGATGCCCATCAATTGGAGAATGGTTGGGTAAATTGTGATATATGAATGCTATGGAATATTACTGTTCTGTAAGAAATGACCAGCAGGATGAATACAGAGAGGCTTGGAGAGACTTACATGAACTGATGCTGAATGAAATGAGCAGAACCAGGAGGTCATTATACACTTCAACAACAATACTGTGTGAGGATGTATTCTGATGGAAGTGGATTTCTTCGACAAAGAGAAGATTCAATTCAGTTCCAATTGATCAATGATGGACAGAATCAGCTACACTCAGAGAAGGAACGCTGAGAAATGAATGTGGACTACTTGCATTTTTGTTTTTCTTCCCAGGTTATTTTTACCTTTTGAATCCATTTTTTCTTGTGCAACAAGAGAACTGTATGGATCTGCACACATATATTGTATCTAAGATATATTTTAACACGTTTAACATGTATGAGACTGCCTGCCATCTAGGGGAAGGGGTGGAGGGAGGGAAGGGAAAAGTTGGAACAGAAGTGATTGCAAGGGTCAATGTTGTAAAAATTACCCAGGCATGTGTTCTGTGAATAAAAAGTTATAATGAAAAAAAAATCAATTGGCTTCATTTGATTGATAAGTTTCCATGTTTAAAAATGTGTCTCCCCCTGTATTTAAGGTACAGCCCTAATGTGAGGAATCAGTCTGGTCCAGGTTTATTGAATGATTGCGAGACATTGCTTAATATATCTATAGTCTTGAAAAATTGAGCCTTTGTGTCCTCAGTCATATAATCATTCACCCATAACAACTAGGAAGGAGGATAGTGCAAGGATTTTTATCTCCTTTTTATAGAGAAGGAAACTGAGATTCAGAGTGGAGATATGATATCCCCATGGGTCACACAACTGGCAGGGTAAGAGGTGAGGGAGTATGGAGATGCCAGGACTGAGGGGGGAGGTGAATGGGGTGGAATCAGGCTCAGGATGTGAGGTATGTGGAGTTGGTGGGAGTCCTGGGAGGAGGGGAGCTGTGTCTGTTTCTCTGCTCTCTGCTGCTAACCCTCTGACTGGTGATTATGGTTTTTGTTTCTCCAATTTCTCCAAGGTTTATGTAGTGCTTCTCTTGACCTTGAAATAAATGGTGGGAGAAGGGTGTTGGGCTTTGGTAGTTGACCCTTGGTTGCAAATTCAGAGGGACTGTCCTTCAGAACATGATTTACCTTGGTCTTGCTCATCCTCACAGACAGAACCAGGAGGAATTTGGGAAAGGTGCAGAGAGGGACCAGTCCATTCAGTTAGATAATAGGAACTGGCCAGAAATGGAACTAGTTGATGCCAAAGGGAATGAGTTTCCCATTATTAGAGATATTCATGGGAAACCTAACAAACAGCGGGGAAGGAAGGTTTCAAAGGTATATATTTATGTAAATATATATGAGATCCCTTCCAAGTGCAGATTTGATGCTTCTGCAAAAGGATAAGGACAGGGATCCATACATGGTATGTATAAGGAACTGCCAAGTAAGGAAACTCTCCTTTTCTCTGCCTTATCCAATACAAGTCAGCACCTACACTGAAACTTAAAGTCTTAGAGCAGAAATCTTTTGACTACTTTGTATCATCGACCTCCAGGGCAGCCTGGTGAAGTCCTTCTGAGAAAAATTTTAGGTTTTAAATAGTAAAAGGAAATGGAACATTTCAGTGAAAATAAATTTGTAGTTTCTTTTTCTTTTCCAAGTTCACAAATTCCTTGTAAGCTATTGATGAATGCTGGGAAGTGTTGTGAGCCTCGGCTTCAGGTTAAAATTTGCAGCTGTAAATTCTGGCTTTCAGGTTTACCTCAAGAAAGAAACAAGAGGCAAGTAGGGAAAGGGGTCTTGTACTCCTTCTTTCCCTTCCTCGACCATCCCCATTTGGCTTAATGGAATTCCAGAGGCCTTTAAGTTCTGACTCTGTACCTCTCTTTCACTGGATCTCAATGACAAGAAATGGGTCTATGGATGTCTAAGAGAACAGGCTACGTGATGCCCCTAGCCTGGGTCCCATTCTCTGGCAGCACTCGGGGACCTCATTGGGTTACTTAGTACTCCTTTCCTTGAGCTGGCATGGCAGGGCTGTCTGAGTTACCTCAATTTGCCTTCCTTCAACCTCATGATACAAACAGGGAAGAGAGTGATTTCTGACAATGGACCAGAAGATCACAACCTCAGCTTCAGGTACATTTTCAGACTTTCTATTTTTGTATTTAGAGATATGGAGGACATTCAAGTTGCTTCTGTATGGCTGGAGACAGCCACAAAGCCCTGGGGAGCTGTCCAAAGACATTGGAGAGACTCTCCCTGATCCCTCATCCCAGATGGAGACCAATTTGCGTTCATGTCCTCCTTCCTCCCACCTCATCCTTCAATGAATCTCCTCAAACTCAGTAATAACCTGGGTAAGTTACTCTTATCTTGGCAACTAGGGTTTCCTATTTGTAAAACTTGCATTGTTTAATCATGCGATAGAGGGCAAAGAACACTGACCATGGGGTCAGAGGCCCTGGTACAAGTCCTGGCCCAGCTCCTCACTACCCGTGACCACCCCAGGTCTCACTTTCCCCAATGGTTAAGAAACCAAATGGTTTCTTTGGTCCCTCAGAATTATAATGTTGTCTGATGAGGATTTCTGCCTTCAGATGGACACTTTGGAGACCGGGGGCTGACTCTCACCCAGATCAGAGCACAGCCTTCTTTCCAACGGACCCCCTCTCTTCCAGACAATAACAGAATCCATTTCTCTCTAAAATTAGTTTTCCATAGCCTCCCTCAGTCTCTCCACTACTCTCTCTAACCACATCCTTCAAAGGATATTGGGGGTGGAGGAGGTTTGGATGTGGGGGAAATGATTAGAAAAGAATGGAGCTTGATGTGGAGGAGTGGCCAAGGGGTTGTCTCTATGTGGATTGGCTGCCTTACTAAGGCAATACTAATCCGAGGAAATTCTGCTGGCCCAGCCCCGAGATAAGGCCTTTTGTGCTCTGTGTGGACTCCAAGTGCCTGAATAGGGCTGAGGATGGGGTGGGGGTGACTGGTGTGACAGGGCAGAGTAGGGGGAGGGCTCAGCTGAAGCCCTAGACTGGACCACATATTAGAAGGGACCGATATTTCCTGGACTCACCATCTCTGCAGTGGAGTTGGACCTTGTCCTTCAGGGACCGAGCGTAGCCATAAGAATCCCAGGAGTATTTCTCATCCTTCATCATGGCCAAGGTGGATGTGCCAGAGTATATAGACTAAGAGTGTCTTTGTACCTACAGGGTACGGGCTGATGGTCCAGGTGTATCATCTGAAGTGAGGGCTTGGGAAGAAGCTGGGAGATAGGAGAAGGGAGCATCCTGGAACGAGTCAGGATGCTCTACCCTTCCTGTCTGTATGACTAAGGCTTCCTTTCTCTCTCCTTCCCTATCCCCCCATCCTGATCTTACTGACCCTTGAAAAAACTATTCCCAGCTTCATCCTGCATCTATGAGCTATCCATGCCTACTGATCCCAAGATCTTTCCCAAGCTGCTAAATCCAGACAGATCCTGAGGAGAGGGGAACAAAGGGAAAGTGGAAGTTGACATGGATTAAAATTAAGGTGTCCCCCTGACTCTCAGAGGCTGCACATGAGTCGGGCTTGGTAAGTAGGATGTAGGAGGATTCCCTTCCTGGAGTAAAGAGAGAAAGAAAAAGGGTGAGACAGGTAGAGCTCGATCTTTAGACTTTCTAGAATGAATGACTGTCTTACAGAGTTAACTCCGGCCTACCCTGAAGGCACAGAAAGTGTCCTGGCTGAAGGGGATCCAGTAGAAAGGCTGTAGACTGCAGATTGGCTGGAACAGAAGGCCAAGTGACTCACTAGGTCCTTCCAAAATCTAACCCCCACCTCCCCTTTAAAAATAAAACCTCACTAACCTCACAAATAACCTTCTTGCCTGCTATCTAGGAAGCCAACTCAGAAGACTCCCCTCACCCTTCCCCCCAATTATTCTCTGTTGTTTTAGAACATGAAGGGATCCCACATCTGTGCAGCCCTGGTCCCCTTAACTTTCTCCAAAAGCCAAGTCCTTTTACTTTCGAGTTTCTGCCAAAGTCACCCTTGATTCCCCATTCTTCCCCATGTAAACTAGCCTGGAGGTTTCCTAGAACCTTCCTGAAATATGGCTCCTTCCCAGTTGGTGCTCTGGGTCCCCTCAGGTTCCAGCCAGTTCTAACCTTAGTCTATTTGATCTGTTTTAGGACATGTTTGCCTGTAACTTCAGCTTAATACCTAGAGGGATCATAAAAATAGAAGGAGAGATACCACCTGACGCCAAGCAGTAAGTGGGAGATGGGACACAATTAATCATGAATGAAAGCTGAATATGTGAGCCACCTGCTTGCGCTTCACCCTTGATCAGAAACACCAACCTGCTTTGCCTTGTCCCCAGGTAGCAGAGCTAGAACTCAGCATCAGGTGAAACTTCCCGACAGAAGATATCCAGTAGCTAGAATGGACAGTTCAGATAGGTGGTGAGTTCTCTGTCTCTGAAGGTAGTAAAACATGAACATGGTTACTTGTTAGATGGGGTGGGAGGGTGCCTAGAGAAGTGAAGTTCTGGTGCTTTGGGTCAGGATTGGGTGCTTGTCCCTTTGGGAGTACCTGGACTTGCCCAAACTGTCAGGACTCTCAAGTAGTAGAAGATTACTTCAGGAATTCTCTGAGTGGGATTTCCCAAGATGCTGTGCTGCATGTCCGTGATGGAGATATGTACTCAATTACCAGATTTAAACTGAAATTGGGCAAGGACTACTTTAACATTGCCATGCAAATCAATCCAATCT
Organism: Sarcophilus harrisii; assembly: GCF_902635505.1. NCBI lineage: Eukaryota > Metazoa > Chordata > Mammalia > Dasyuromorphia > Dasyuridae > Sarcophilus > Sarcophilus harrisii. Next base: position 13,611,429 of record NC_045430.1, on the reverse strand, counting down.
TCAACAATGAAGGGGAGGAAAAAGTTATCCTCTACAACTACATGACTGAAAGCATGTGGAGAGAAGAAAAGAAGATCAACAAGTTCCCCTTTGTGCCAGGGAGCATGGTGGAGGTAAGACCCCAGAATCAGAACATAGAATGTTCCACCTGAGGACGACCCAAAAAATGATCTTCGATACCCCTTACATTTGACAGAAGAGGTTTGGAAGCAAACTCTGATGGGGAAAAGAGAAAAAGCTAGAGGGGAGAGGGGTCAATGGGTTTGCCAAGAAGCCCAGCAGCCCTTGAGTTGGGTGGGTTGGTAGGGGAGAGGATTGTGAAAGGCTGTGATCTCAATGGAATTAGAGAAAACTGGGCTGTCCCATGACACATAATAAGACTCTAGATTTCAAGCTGGAAAGACTCTCAGGAGCCATCTGATCTGACCCCCTCATTGTATGGAGAAGGAAACTGAGGTTCAGAATAAAGAAAATATTTATCCAAAGTCATACTGTGTCTTGTAGGGAGCATCTCGATTTGTAAGTCCCTCTTTTTCCAAACCCAGGACTCTGGGTTCATCTCTTTCTATCTTCTTTCCATTCAGATTTGCATCAACTTTGTTGGGAATTATTTTACCACAACTCTGCCTGAAAATGTTGAATTGAATTTCTTCAATTACCTTTTCTTACATGAACTCAACTTTTTTCAAGTTTCTGGTGACTTCAAAGTCCACAAGTTGGCCGTTGATTGAGCCCTCCAATCAAGCAGGCTACAGACAATGCTTGTCTCTTGGGGCTCTCACTAATAAAAGTGCTGGTGATGTTAACAACAGAGATGTCCATGTTATTCTGCTCTGGAGTTGGGAAGGATGGCTAAGTGACCTTGGATAATCCCCCTCTCCTCAAAGGCCCTATGGTGACTAAGAGAAGGATACTCCACCTGGTGTCCATTGGTCATTTTCAAAGGGGAAAAAAGCAATCTTTAATGTAACTAATGTTTGTTTTCCAGGTATTACTATGCATTTTTATACATTTTAAAATTGTATTCAATTGTCTTGCTTGCCTTTTAAAAGAGTAAAGGAAGGGTCAAAGGAAAGAAAATAACTTATTCGGTTTTCTAAGAAGAATGTCATGGATAACATATATTGGATTGCTTGCCATCCAGGGGTGGTGGGGGAAGGAGAGGAAAATCTGGAACACAAGGCTATGCAAGGGTCAATGTTGAAAAATTATCCGTGCAGATGTTTTGAAAATAAAAAGCTTTAATAGAAAAATAATAAAAATAAACTTTAAAAAACAAAACATTCAGAAAATGAAAAATAACATCAAACATCCACACCTTATTTTGAGAATGAATACCTGGACTTGCCCAGACTGTCAGATCATAATACAAATAAAAATGAAAAAATATTCTACGTTATACAATACTGCTTACCTTTTAAATGAGTAAGGGAAGGGTCAGAAGGAGAGAGAAAATTTGGAACTTAGAAATCTTTTTTAAATGTTAAAAAAAATTAAATAAAGTTTTCACAAGATGAAAGCACAATAATACATTTTTATGAGAAGAGGTCTCTGGGTTTGCCAGCTTGTTAAGCGTCCAGGCCATAGCCCTCTTTGTAGTGGCCAGAAATTGGAAACTGAGTGGATGCCCATCAGTTGGAGAATGGCTGAATAAACTGTGGTATATGAATATTATGGAATATTATTGTTCTATAAGAAATGACCAACAGGATGATTTCAGAAAGGCCTGGAGAGACTTACACGAACTGATGTTGAGTGAAACGAGCAGGACCAGGAGATCATTATATACTTCAACAACAATACTATATGATGACCAGTTCTGATGGACCTGGCCATCCTCAGCAAGGAGATCAACCAAATCATTTCCAATGGAACAGTATAATGAACTGAACCAGCTACGCCCAGAGAAAGAACTCTGGGAGATGACTAAAAACCATTACATTGAATTCCCAATCCCTATATTTTTGCCCACCTGCATTTTGGATTTCCTTCACACTATTTCAGAGTCCGATTCTTTTTGTACAGCAAAATAACGGTTTGGTCATGTATACTTATTGTGTATCTAATTTATATTTTAATATATTTAACATCTACTGGTCATCCTTCCATCTGGGGGAGGGGGTGGGGAGAAGGGGGGGAGAAATTGGAACAAGAGGTTTGGCAATTGTCAATGCTGTAAAGTTACCCATACATATAACCTGTAAATAAAAGGCTATTAAATAAAAAATAATAATAAAAAAAAAGAGTCCAGGCCATAATCCAAACAAAGGTGACAAGCTCTTAGAAGTCTCCACCTGTGATTAGTAATGTGGAAAGGATTACCAAGAGTGGCAACCTCTGTGTATTAGGGACCACACTCTCTGGGCAGGCCCATCTGCTGGAAAGCTGCGAAATCCAAACCAGTGAAATCCTGTGTCCCTTTGAGGACCAGCCAAAGAAGCTCAGAGAGATCTGCAGGTCAGATGGGAGGAGAGTGGAAAGACGTTCCCTGGCTCTGGAGTCCGAGATATTGGGTTTAAATTTGGCTTCTGACACTCCCTGCCTAGATGACCCCTTGGAGAAGCCCTGGTCCCTCAGTTTTCTCAGGGACAAAATGAAGAGCTTGGCATCCAAGTCCTTCCGGATCTCTATATCTATGCTCCTATGAGCCCAATTCACTCCCCTGCCTCAGTTTCCTCCTCTGTAACATGAAGAAGTTGAACTCTGGTCTCTGACATCCTTTCTCTGAGCTTCTAATCTCTGCTCTTCTCCTCTGATGCACAATAAATTCCAGTATTATTTCCCACCAGGCAGGGAAGAAAGCAAGAGATCAACTCCCAGGGACTCTGTATTATCACCATGGAATGAGTCCAGAAGCAGTGGTCAAGGACACTGTATGTGCTCCGATATAGAGTCCAGGGCCCTCCACTGCCCGAGCTCAGAGATGAGCTTACTCCTCCTGGATCTGGGTTTGACTATAGGGCTAGCTGGCTGGAAGAGGGCCAGCCCTGTCGGCTGCTCTCACCACATCTAGACTCCCCACAGCAGAAGGCCGTGACTGGACCTTTGGGGCCACTTTGGGGACCCAGAAATTTTTATTTACTAGTCTAATATTAAGATGACAGAATGCTTATGGAGGGGCCCCTCTAAATATACCCAACTCTTCTCTAACCCACAGCACCACAGGAACTTGGAACGGAATAAATTTAAATTTCTGTTTATCTGTCCGTGGGCTGAAGTGTACTTGGGGATGGAAGCTTTTCTCAGGGTTGACCTGCTCATACTCAACTATCCAGGGTCTGGCGTACATCAATCATCCCATGAATATGAGATTTCTGTAAAATGATCCAATTGGGGGGACAGAAGTCTCACATTCAAGGCACTGGAATCCCAAAGGTCATTCCCTTCCTGGTTGGTCATAAGCCTTCTTTCTTGAAGACACATAGTGATATCCCTATGCTGAGATCAAGGTGCAGTGTGGCTGGATATTCAGCCAACTATGGTGAACTTATTCATAGAAGGTTCTACCACAAGGCAGGCCCAAGAGAGAAAATTTGCAAAATAATTCCCTCTAAAAACCCTATTTCCCCATTTTTATATTGTCCCTTTGATAATCTTAAAATGCAAAACAGTTGATTTACAAGTGATTTACAAGGACTTTACTCCTGAATTTTTTTTAAAGATTCTTATATTAGGTACAGAATTGAAATAAACAAAGAAACAGCAAGTGCTATATAATAAACGCTGAAATTCTCTGAAGTTTCAAAAGTTGGAGAAAAAAATTTAAGATTCTGTACTAAATTGTATGAAGTTTTGTTACTGGCAAATTTTAACACCATTATCTAGGAATCTTCTACAAGTGATTTGGTCCTATACCAAGATAAGGTCAAAAATTAGTTCATGACAGACATAAAGAGTGATACTATAAGCAAATTAGAACAATAAAGGATAGTTTACTTCTCAGACCCATGGAGAAGGAAGGAATTTATGGCCAAAGAAGACTGGAGTACATCATGAAATGTGGAATGGAAAATTTTGATTATATTAAGTTAAAAAATTTGTGTTCAAACAAATCCAATGAAGACAATATTAGACAATTGAGGAGAAATTTTTATGTCAAAAGGGTCTCATAAAGGCCTCATTTCTAAAATACATTTATAAGAAAACAAGCCATTCTTCCATTGATAAATGGTCAAAGGATATGGACAGTATTTAGATGAAAAAAAAAAAATGAAACCATTTCTAGTTATATTTTTAAAATATTCTAAATCACTATTGATCAAAGATTAAGACAACTCTGAGATACCACTACAGACCTCTGAGATTGCCTAAGATAACAAGAAAAAATAATGATAATAAATGTTGGAGGGAATGTGAGAAAACTGGGACACTGATACATTGTTGGTGGAATTGTGAACTTATCTAACCATTCTGGAGAACAATGTGGAACTATACGCAAAGGGCTATCAAACTGTGCATACTCTTTGATTCAGCAGTGTCTCTACTGGGCCTGCATCCCAAAGAAATTATAAAAAGGGGAAAAGAACCTACATATGCAAAAAATGTTTATAGCAGCCCTTTTTGTGGTGGCAGGGAGGTAGAAATTGCGTGGATGCCCATCAGTTGGAGAATGGCTGGATAAAATATGGTATATGGATGTTATGGAATATTATTGTTCTGTAAGAAACGACCAGCAGGCTCATTTCAGAGAGACCTGGAGAGACTTCCATGACCTGATGCTGAGTGAAGTGAATAGAACCAAGAGAACATTGTACACAGCAACAACAAGATTATATGATGATCAGCTGTGATGGACTTGGCTCTTTTCAACAATGAGGTGATTCAGGCCAGTTCCAATAGATTTGGAATGGAGAGAGGCCTCTGCATCCAGAGAGAAGATTATGGAAAATGAATGTGGATCACAACATAGTATTTTTGCCTTTTTTGTTGTTTGCTTGCTTTTTGTTTTCTTTCTCATTTTTTTTCTTGTTGATTTATTTGTTCTTGTTCAGTATGATAAATGTGGAAATATAGAAAAGTTGCACATGTTTGGAATATATTGGATTACTTCTTTGTCTAGGGAAGAGAAGGGGGGAAGAGAGGGAGAAAAAATTTGGAACACAAGGTTTTGCAAGGGTGAATGTTGAAAACTATCTTTGCATGTATTTTGAAAATAAAAAGTTATTGTTTTTTTTTTTAAAAATAAATGATTTGGAATCAGAAAAGCAGAGCCTCCTTCAGAGCTGCACTGAGAATAGCCCTCTTCCAAAATGACCTAGAGAAGATATTTCCTGGCAACAGAAAATAGAATTGGGTCTGCCTTACTAGTATTCAAGGAGACTTGGTAAACTTTGTTAATATTGATGATCATTATTGATTCGATTTGGCATTTTGTTTCACTGAGTTTGTGTTTATGTTGAAATTTTCTTGATTACCTTGGTGACATCTATATCTCCTTCTCAAAATTAATCCTTTGTATTCTCTCTAAGTAATTCAATCTATAGCTAGATTTAGATTCATATTATGAATTTACAAAAACTCTTATGGATTTCATTTGTAAATAAGTACTCAAGGGGAGGATTGGATTTGCTGCTCCACCATCAATCAGAGAAAACTGAGAAGATTGGGCCAACAAGTGATTAATTCTGGGAATTGACTGAAAGATGGTAACTCTCTTGGTACTCATTTCTGCAGCAAGGCCATTTTTCTTTCTACTCAACTATGGGTCTAATACAAACTCTCTTGGGAGAAAACTTTTTTCAGTTAAAAAAATTGGAAGAAAGCCTAAATGCATTGTTTGAACCTAGTCCTGGGATATTAAATCACCTCTTCTAATCACTTACAGACCCTTAACTAAATTCCTAAGTTGGACTAACCTGAAACCTGGTCAGATCTAAAGATTAATTCGAGGAGTTTTCCCATAATTAGACATTTCAAGCTATCTATATGTCTTATCAGAAAAATGGTCCTGTACTGATCATTTAGTTATTGTTTCCAAATGACTTTAATTGTATAATGACGCTGGAACATCTTATTTTTTGAATTCAGGTAATTGCATCTGTTGACTCTCTCCTCCCAATTTGGAAAGTTGTTCATCTTTTCTCTAATTAGAAATCAGATTATTTAATGTTGTATTGATTCTTTTCATTAATTAGCTTCATTTGATTAATTATTTTTCACATCTAAAAAATCTGTCTCTCACTCTTCTTGGGGTGCAACCCTAAGATGAGGAAGGGGTCTGTGGTCCAGGTTTGTTGAGTAATTGCTAGGCATTGCTTAACACATCTATAATCTTGGAAGACCTAGCCTTTGTGTCCTCAGTCATTTGATCTCTCACCCCTAACAACTACGAAGGGGTGGGTATAAGGATTGTTATCTCCTTTTAATAGAGGAGGAAACAGATTCAAAGTGGAGATATGACTTACCCATGGGTCACAGACCTGGTGTTACAGAAGGTGAGGAAGTATGGAGATGGCAGGATTGCGGAGGAGAAAGAAGGGGCTGAAATCAAGCTCAGAATTTGAGGCAGCTCAGGTTGGGGGGGTTGGGAAGAGGGGAGCTATGTCTGTACTGCCCCCACTTAACTGCTGGGAGCTCCCTCTGTCCGGTGAGCATGGTCTTTGTTCCTTCAACCTCTCCAAAGTTTAATGAATGATTCTATTGAGATAGATGGTGGGAGAAGGAATAGTCAGGGGTGTTGGGCTTGCAAATACAGAGGGGCTGTCCCACAAGAGAGGATTTAGCCTGGTCCTGCTCAGCCCCAGAAGAAAAATCAGAAGGAATTTGGGAAAAGTGCAGAGGGACCTGTTTATCCAATCCAACAATGGGAGATGAACAGAAGTGGTGTTTCCCATTGTTGGAAATCTTCAAAAGGAGCAGGGACCATG